>NW_023144626.1:13297540-13427598 GCF_012932325.1 Thrips palmi | reverse complement strand
TGTTTTTCCGCTATAAAAACTGAACTAGTTGAGCTAGGATAGTGAAATTTCGCGTGTGCCGAGCCAAGAACATACCTATTAAGCAGGGGCGCCCACACGGGTTTTACGGTGGTGCGGCCGCACCGCCGTGAATTCAGAAAAGAGGGAGGTTAGGAGGAGGAGAGGGAGGCAGGGAGGTAAAAGGGAGGGAGGGAGAGAAAAGGAAAGAGAAGAAAGGAAAGGGAAAGAAGAAGAGAGAAGGAAAAGGAGAGACCTTATATTGGGAAAAATTCGAAACTGGTCAAAAAGAGGGAGGTTCGAGGTCCCCGCACCACCGTCCTCAAAACTTGTGGGCGCCCCTGCTAATAAGCCTGCAAAGTCTCAGCCAGATCGGCCGAGCCGTTCAGGAGGAGTAGTGTACACACACACACACACACACAGACAGACAGACAGACAAAACTTTTCAATCGCACTGGAGTAACGGGCTTCGCTATCGCTCAGCCAATAACAGCCATGGAGATTCGATTTTACCGTGTTTGATTTACTCGACAAGAAAAAACACCTTGAGACATACTGTTGATTCTTTCCGCTTTCCCCACAGTGGATCGGCCACCGGTAGCAGACGGCTGACTCAGAACTTCTGTTTCACAATAGAATAATCTTGCTGGTTGAAATGTAAGTGTACATACTGACTAATAATGTCGTTCCGATCATAGCACATCACTGTGATACGTAATATTTATAACAGGACAAGAAAAACGAAGGTTTGTAGAGCGTCGTCTGCACTGACGTGGCGCACGGGTGAAGCGCACAGTCGCACTGCCTAGTTACAGTCGACGCCACTAGGGCGCGCTTGCGTCGCGGCGGGCGGCATTCAAAACGAGGCGGCGGACCGCACTCGCGTGTGTGTCTGCGTGCCGCCACCAGGTGCGACCCCGGCGGTGGCGCACAGGTACAGACCTGAATTGGTGAGGTGACAAAGTCCCAGTCACAGAGGGGCGGGTCCGGAAGGGGGGGGTTTGGTTGGGTTAGGCTCCGCCACGGAGACAGGGCGGGTCCAGGGTAGGTTGGGCCCCTCGCGCGACTTAGGTTCGGTTGGGTTAGGCCCGACCAAGATGAGGACCTGCTCAATCCTGCTAAGGTTCACTTAGGTTAGACTCGTACAAGATACCGATCACCCAAAATTAGGTGCGATGGGTTTACCCCCCTCCACTTTGCCTACCCGTCAGATTTCCACACCCTTACTACTGAGACAGGGGCGGGTCCAGGGTAGGTTAGGCCCCTCGCGCGACTTAGGTTCGGTTGGGTTAGGCCCGACCAAGATGAGGACCTATGCTCAATCCTGCTAAGGTTCACTTAGGTAAGACTCGTACAAGATACCGATCACCCAAAATTAGGTGCGATGGGTTACCCCCCTCCACTTTGCCTATCCGTCAGATTTCCACAACCCCAAGATAGCCCGTCAGATTTCCACACCGTTACTACTACCCTATTATGTAGTTTCCCGTTTCTCAAGTACTAACTGTGATGTTATGCACCTTTTCACCTTTCCGCGCGTGGCCTGAGCCCTCTGCAACAAAATCCTGCCGCGGGTTTGACGCTAGGAACCTCCTTCGCTGAATGGCAGCACAAACAAGGTGTACAGGGCAGACTGTCCCAAGTTGCCCGCGGTGTCCCAAGTTACCCCCGTTGACGGTAAGGGAGTATGGGGCGATTTGTAACAGATTTTGGAATTCTCTATACAAAATTAAGAACATTCTGCATATCGGTGTCAAACTTGTGCCAGTTGAATAGTCTGGCCCTTCATCTAGACTGTGCAGCTCCGTTGGATCAATCTGGAGTCCGTAATCTTTGAAATCTAAGACGCTTTCCAAACCCTTGCATGCTGTTACGAATCGCCCCAGCATGGGGTGATTTGTAACAGCCATGGGGCATAACAGCCTACACATTAAATGAAACATCGTCGGGAATGTTATCTCCTCCAGCAGTTGTTCTTCGGATGTCCCCGGGTGGAAGGAACTGAAGTTCTAATTATATCTGGGAATTGCAACTTAACTATTTGTTAGACTGTACGCCACATACTTTCTGTTTATAAAATAACTTAAGTTTTACTGTATTCAATAAGTGCAGCCTTTTTGCAGACGAACAGCAGTCAGACTGCAGACTGACCGATGCAGTTTGACTGTAGTTCAACTGTAATTTAACTGGTGAAACTGCAGTCTAACTATAGTTAACTATACTTGAACTGCAGTCTGTTTACAGGAAAACTGGTAGTTTTTTCGGACAGAGCAGTCTTGTCTGCAGTTTTAATCATGGTTTCATCTCGCCAGTATTACAGAAGCTTTAACTCGAGTTTTATATTGAAGTTAAAATTATTTTCGAGAAGTATTTTCTGAATTTTAGTCACAAGTGTGGATTTGGAAATCACGTTCAATTTAGTTCTGCAAGCCCCCACTGCCGACCCTGGCCCTACTCCTTCCATGCCCTTTTACGTAGTTGTTTGTAATGCTGTGCCATCTCCGCAATGAGAGTGGAACCCGGTTAAAGGCCGGGCGGGCAAGTCGGGTGGACCAGTCCAGGCCACTCGACAAGACTTAAAATTGGAAGGAGCTAGTATTGACTAACATCGCCTTCATACGTTACCACTGCATGTCACCGCAGACTGCCTAGTAAGGTAGGATAGTCTGAAGAACCGAGCGAATCATGCGTGGACCCAACCTAATTGTCGCCCGTAGACGCCATCGAGTGCTAACACGGAAATCCGTTTTTCTCCACTTCAGTGCAATATTCTGATTCAAATTTTTCTCTAACGCCCTAAAGCAGATATTTACTGAAGTGGCAGATGGTGTAACTTGCAAAAATAACTTAATTCACTAGCCTAAATAAGAAATCCCGTTTGACAAACACTCACAGCGATCCAAGCGCCACCTAGCGGCAGGTCCTTGAAACCTGGCCTTGCAGCTCGGCGGCTGACAGTAGACCACACGGTGTGGTGGGATGAGGATTTTTCCACAGTTTGCGCACTACCCCGACGTCTAAGAATATCGCAATAATTTTTATGCTGAACGTTAAATTTTGGCTTCACCCCGCCTTGCTTAATCTCAGAGAAGAAAAACCATATTGATCGACGTACTGATCCTTGCCTTCCAGTCGTGTCGGTTTTCAATAGCCCCTTTCGCTCGTCGCCGAGTGAAGAACAAAAGTACTCTAAAAGCCCGGAACCAGTAGCGCGCCACCAAGCGGCCGTTATAGCGAACTGTCAAAAGCTGAACCCTGATTGGTCCAAGCGTAGGTCCGAACGAAGTTCACTGCATCGGCCGCTAGGTGGCGCGCTAGTAGTCCCTGCACTGTGATTACTTTTGTTCTTCAATCGCTTCCTCATTCCTGACTGCATTTAAAAGGTATACTATAAGTGTAAATTGAAGCGTAATGGTGTCTAGACAATAATCATGCAGATAAAATTACAGATAAAGCGTTGATATATTTGAGTCAAAAGTAGTATTTTAACACACTTTTGAAGTATTGTTTAACTGAGCAATGGTGAGTGTAACATAGCTGTAGATCAAGCTGAAGTTTCGACACTATTTAAGAACTGAACTCTTAACTGGAAAAAAACTGCAGTCAGACTACTATTACGAGTACCACCTGAACAGTACACAAACTTGTAAATAATTACAGAGTTTTTTCACACTTTGACTGCATTGAAGACCGCAGTTTGTGCACTGCAGTTTTTCACTGTAGTCGGTACTCAGTTAAAACTAGACTTCCTTCCACCCGGGTCCTACAGACGCCTTAAAATCTACATTACAAGCTGCCCTTGACCGCCTCAGCATAAACTGACCGGCTATGTCAACCCTAACCTCACTTTTTTCAATTTTGGAGGAAATAATAGAATAACTCGCTTTAAAATGCATTTTGAACTGTGTAAGTGTATTGGAATTAGGCAGCAGATGATTCGAGAAATAATTCAAGCATTTAATTGCAAAAATTACTTAAATTCTTGTTTTTATACGGGTCTGTTACGAATCACCCCAATTGCCGGCTACGCAAGAAATACGTCCCTAACTATCACTGGACAAAGTAAAAGCACCTTATGCCACGTGGTTACATTGTAAGGGGTCACGCTTCAAGGCCCCAACGGTACTTCGATGGTGATTCATACCTGGGGAGCCTCAGACAGAAACTTCCTAGAACTCAAAATAAAAGATTTACCTGTTTTCGGTGTACCCTAAATTTCAGACGCCCTCCAAAACTATACCTGAGCACCGATCACATCCGCTTTGATTGTAGAAGGACCCTGTACTTGAAGCGAAAGAGGGGCCATACTCAGATTTTCCTCTGCTCCCTCCACTTAAATTAATAAACGCATGTGTTACGAATCGCCCCTGTTACAAATCGCCCCATACTCCCTTACAGGGTGAGTTTTCTCGATGTGTCAATAATTTGTAGGTAGCTTGGGCACCCCGAGGGGAGGGGCACCCCTTTTTCACAAATAAACGAGTGGGCGCAAACGTCAAGTTACTAAGTGTTTTGTAATTTAGCTTCGCGCCTACGAGGTAGGTACCTGCTGCCACTGAGGGTGGAGGGACCTCATGAGTGGGTGTCAAGGGTCTCGCAGTACTCGCGGGAGTGCCACCCTCGCGAAACAGCCGTGAGGTCCACTGTTACCAGGCACCAGGCCACCAAGACAGCCACTTGCGACCCTCGGCAACCCCCCGAAAAGACAAGTGCAAGGTCCGCCGCACCCCCGCGAGTCTCGAAGCATCCCCGCTGGACCCGCGACACCTCGTGAAGTCCTGCGACCCTCAGTGGCAGCGGGTGCCCATCTCGCAAATGCGAACGCCTATTACAAAACACCAATTATCTCCGTACCTAGACGTTGGCGCCCACTAGTTCATCGGTGAAAAATGACCTCCTCGGGGTGCCCAAGCTATCTACAAATTATTGACACATCGAGAAAACTTACCCTGTACAGTGATAACAGTAAGTGGCTCTAAAATTGTAGACCATTTCGACGGTCTGAAAAGTTAGAATTGGTTGGCCTGAAAATCTAGAATTAGGTGCTCTTTATAATTAGACACGGCCAGTCTCCAGAAAATTCAGACAAAATCGCAGAACTTTAACGTTGAATCATCACTCCTCTGCGAGAGAAGTCTTTGGTGGAACTTGTGCGTTACTTATCGGCAGTACTCTTACTCGGAAATTCCGAATATCTCGGTATACGAACCATCGGATCCTCGCTCGTCGGCCTTGTGGGCTGACCAATACACCATTGGACCACTCTGGAGGTACAGAGGCGTCCTGCCCTCCTGCACCAGCAAGGGGTTGTACCACAGCCGGTAGAGCAGTTGCATCGCTGGTAGGCGGCCTGGGCCCCCAAGTTGCTGTAACCCGTTGCTGTCGCTCGCAGAGTTACCTCTGTGTCGGGCACATCCTCTACCTTCAGGAAGTTCTCTTTAGCCGCCCGAAGTTGGTTTCTACTGAACAGAGTACAGCTGTTCCTCACCCTTCATTAGCACTATAAGCTTAAGCTTATAAAAAAAAATTTTAACATCACCAACCTTCACCACTGCATTTTTCTGAAACCGACGAAAGGCGGTTGTAAGTACGGGTTAGCGTTGAAGCCTTGGGGTTTTGGCGTTGATTTTGGGCATCTTTCACTTCTGTTATAATTTTGTTGTACTGTTCATGGTCTTCAAATCCGGCGTCATCTACTCTGCAAACCCAAGTGTGTGCCAGGCATGCACTTCTTGGTGCATGCCTGCAGGCACACACTTCTTTTCTGCATGCCTGGCTTGCTTATGCAAGTGTGTGCCTGAGGCATGCGGCAAAGAAGTGTGTGCCCGCTAGGCATGCGGCAAAAGTGTGTGCCCGCTAGCATGCAGAAAAGAAGTGTGTGCCTGCAGGCATGCACCAAGAAGTGCATGCCTGGCACACACTTGAGATTGCAGAGTACTTGTTTCTTGCTCAACAATTCTTGCATTTTGGAGAGTCAAAAGTTGTGCGGTCTAATGGTTCTATGTTTTCACCAGCAAATTTTCTTTTTGGTGCCGCCCGTTGCTTTCCCGGGACCGGCGCCTCCCGCACCCTGACAATGACACTAGCCGAGTCGCGCCGGCTAGCGTCGCAACATTACACGGCAAAAGTACCGCCCGGGATTCCCAGGCGCATCATGGGAAAAAGGGCCTACTTTCCAGGCACCGCCTGGGAATCCCAGGCGGTACTTTTGCCGTGTAGCCCAGAACCCCAGCTAGCCTTTCCCATTAACCGGCCAATGTTAAGACATGACACCCCTTGCCGGACCTTAGCCGGGGTGCCGTGGCTATTCTTAACATTAGCCAGCTAGTCCTAAGATACACCGGCGACCGGACATACCTTTATCTAGTTTCCCCTACCGCAAGTAACACCATAGCCCACACCATGAAACGAACTGAAAAGTACACCAAACTATTGAAGAAAATCCTCGGTTGAACCAACTGTACTGTGTACACACATAGATTTTGTGTGAGATTCGGGAAGCCTAATGAGTTTAAGGGAACTGAAATTTCATGCTTTTTCTATCGGCGCCCAATGCTGTACTATCAACGGCCTGTTCTTATATCTCGATGATGTCCGGTACCTTCACAATTGCGGCGGACGCATGGTTTCACGCGTTACCTTGTCCGTTGCATCCACCTGGTATTAGAGAGACCAAACGAGCGGACTTGGCTGTCCGTTTGTCCGGAAGCAAACGAAGGTGCGAGCTTCGGCTCGTTCGGCTCCGTTTCGTGCCGAGCCGGGCGGGCGGACACGGCAAACTGTGCAGCAAAGCTCGCCAGGCTCGGACGCCGAAGCGGCCCGAAGAGCGGCCGACGGGTCGCTCGGAGCCGAACGACAGCCGCTAAATTGAACCTTTGACTACCAGAGGGCAGCACCTGTCGGAATGGTTTGTGACAGCTGCTGGGCGAGGGGTGAGGCGGGGGTCTCTATTGGACTGCTTCCGAAAAAAGCGGGTGTCGATCCGGAAACAGAGGTTTCAACGAGCGTTCGGTGACGAGTTCGGGTATCTTCGGCAGCCGAAAAATGCTTCGGCTCGCAACACATGCCGAAAGCCGCCGACAGCAGTGTCCGCTCATTTGGTCTCTCTACCTGGTATCGCCATACCGTTCTTCCAATTTGGTTGAAATTTCGCGTGGCCATAACACATGGCCAAAACTCGGGACATACAAAATAATCGTGTTATTTTCTCTGTCAGTTCAGCCGCACTGTTAAAAAATAGTTGTACAGAAACAATCAGATGAGTGAAAATTTAGTCGTTCCAAAACATGGAATTTCATCATGAACCAAAGCAAAACTACTGTCGTTGACTCAAGTCAGCGACAATTTGTCGTTGAAGAACAATATTCTTGTTATCACCCTTAACGATACAATTTGTGTGGAAACAACATCTTTGCAATTATCTGCTCAATTAAAGCGAATTATGAAAATTCATCTAATTTGTTCGCCAAGTCATAGTGAAATTACTATCGATAAAAAAAGAACCATGCAAAATAAATTTAGCGACAAAAGTTCTCCATGAGTACTTTTTGCAGACATAACAAAATCTTTTTCGACTTACAATACTTGTCGTTGACTTACAACTTTTGTTGTTGGTCAACGACTTGTTTTTGAAAGTGGACTGTTGATGTGTTATTACAAGTTAGTCGTTGTGAAATTATCCTTTAGTTCCTGTACGACTATGGTTTGACAAGCTATTCGCTCCACAACAAATCTTGTCGTTAAAAAAATTAGCGACAAATGTGTCGCTAAGTTACTACAAAATTTTTATCAGTGCGTACCCTTGAAAAGACCGGCTAAATGACTCATTTTGTAGCCAAAGTAATGAAACGCCCTGGACTTTTTTTTGCACAGTTTTGTGGTGCCGTGTTCTGGGCAAATGTTACGGCCGCACAAAAATTTCATTCCAATGTGACTGACAGTCGAAGGCTGAACAGTGCGGGCAGGTGCATTCTTCTGAACCAACTAATTAAGGTCTAAAAAGCTGAGATTTGATTTAAGCAAGGAAGGACATGGCTTCGACCTAATAACAGGGATCCTTAACTTACCTCATAAGTGCATCAGTTTTTGTGTCTCGAATTTGTGTGGGTATACTTTTGCAAGTACTTTCATGAGTCCGTACCCTTAACCTATAGCGAACATTGTCTTATGTTACGTTATGACAGCAGTGTTAGTTAAATGTTGAGTTAAGTCCTGCCTCATAAAAAAAGCTCTCAGCTGGATCGTCCGAGCTGTTAAGAAGTCTACCGCTCGCTCTACAAATCAAGAGTGTACATGGTCCGCTCTAACTGGAGCACGCCTGCAAGCACGCTCTAACTAGCGCATGCCTGCCAGGCATGCACTAATATTGCATACATGCCATGTACACGCTAACTGAAGCATACATTTACCGCATAAGGGATAGGGAGTTTTTCTGCATCAGGAAGCGTGTACTTGGCATGTATGCTCTAGTTAGTGCATGCTTGCAGGCATGCGCTAGCTAGAGCGTGCTTGCAGGCAGCTCCATTAGAGCATACTATGTACACTCTTTTTGATTGTAGAGCGGATTGCAAAATCATCCATTATCATGCTGACTCGAACTACTGATTCAATATTTAACCTTTTCAGGGCGTTTACGTTGTGAAGAACGAATCGGTGAGCTGGACGTTTCCCAACTTCCCAGTAATACCGTACGGGCGTTACCGGTTCCGAGTGACGTCCCGCAGCTCCAGCACCAGCCGCACTCCTGTGCTATGCCTCGAAGTCGACTGCGAAGCGATTCCGAAACCGTAGTAAGGAAATATGATGAACTTACAGTAGGCATTTGTATGTGGTTAAGGTTATTGTAAAGTAAAAAAGGGGCTATTTAATTATTTTTTTTAACACTTGTGTGGAAAAAGTTCCTTCACTGTTATCCAAGTTGCGATACTTTCAACACAAAAACGTGTGATGATATCAACAATGCGATTCCCACGAATCATTGCTCCTGACATGCAATGACTTCTGTATCGCACAAAATTCTGCAATGATCATCACAACTTCCTGCAATGTAGAGCGGAGTTATTGCAAAAAAACTGCGATGATGACATCACAAAATCTGCAAACATTACAGTTTTTTTTGCAATGATCATTGCAAAATTCTGCAATACTGTAGCTCATCACACCTTTTTGCAATGATTATCACAGAAAAGTGCGATGAAATTTGTATTGCGCAGAAAGTGTGGTCTGTATCGCAAGTGGAATAATAGTGTTGTCATTGCATTACCTCATACACTAAGACTAGGGCTCCAACTCCTCTTAGTTTCTGAGTTATGGAGGTTTACGTAAACTTTCAGTCGTTTCTCCAAACTGGGCTCCCCAATTTTCGAAACAATTAGAAGTTGTATACTATTGACCAAAATATGAACTCTCTGTGACAAATATTTCTAGGACATGCTAGTAGTCCTTTTCAGAATCCTTAATTTAACAAGTGTCCCAAGTGAGCCAAGATTGGCCATCTTTTGCTCCCAATGCGCAGTTCTTTTCGTTAAACTTTTCTTTCTTGGTGCTGTACTTTTCCTAGCCTATTCGAGAAGTACCGACATCACATTTATTTTGGCATGTATGGAAAACTACATTTAATGGAAAGTGATCCATTTCATCGGGAAGGGATGAGGTTACAACGAGGGGTTACCCACTCCGGAAATCGTGTGTACACTCAGTCCGGTAATCGTTCGTAATTTGCTCAAAATTTTATCGAAAATCTTAAAAGTTTCAATGGAGAGGGATATGTAATAGACACAAAACACTCAAAAGCTAAGAAAAATCTTCAAAAACCTCTCCTTTTATGCAAGATTTGTTCAGGAATCGCGGGAATCCGGAATCGTGTGTACGCCCAAGTACCGAGTGGGTAACCCCTCGGGTTACAAGCAGAAAGCAGAATAGAATAGTTACATTCTCTTCTGTAACTTCTGAACAGTGCCAAGTACGCCTTTCGGAACCAGTCTGCTGGTCTGTCGGACTAACGTCCTCTGTCTCTCTCGCACTCATGGGACGTCCCCAATATGTGCGTGAGAGACAGCGACGAAAACGACTCTCGGAAGCTGTCTGCTGGTCCGGTGGGGTGACGCGCTTTCCTGGACGAGGTGCGCTGTTGTCGTTTTGATTGACCAAGCTCAGTTCTATCCGGCGTCGAAAGGGCTTCGATTTTGCTGATATGGCACTCCGCTGATGCTTTTGAATGAGCTGTCACCATCACTACCATAATGCTTTTTTTTTTTTTTTTTTTTTTTTTGCAGGGGCAAAGCAAGAGACTCTACGGATACTGTTAATTGCATGATTACGGTTTACTGAATCACTACAAGGTGACACGATGGTTGGACTGGCTTCCTCGCAGGGCAAGAGACTTCACGGGTACTGACGATTGAATTATACCGGAATACTTCAAGGTCGATAGTTTACCTGCCTACCTCGCTGGCGTGAAGGCCACTCTATCGAAATGGGTACATTGAACACTCTACCTGCAGCATGCCTGCAAGCACGCTCTCGGTAGCGCATGCCTGCCAATAGAGATGGGCGAACATGTTCGGATCCGCGCGAACTCGAACGATCCGAACAAAAAATTTGTTTGTTCAGGGTCGAACAAAAAGTGCTCGACCACGAACTGTTCGGAAAATTTCGGGCAAAGTCGTTCGTGGCCGAACATTTACTAGACGTGTCGGCTGCGCGAGAATTCATTTTGAAACGCAGCGCGCGACGCGCTGAAAGGCGGCAAAAGTGCGAAGCCAATGACAACGCGTTCCCCCCTCTCTCGCCTCACGTAGCCACCTCCCATCCGTCCCCTCCCGATCCCCCCGCCCATTTGACCTTGACCCTCGCTATCGTGCAGCACGTTCACTCCGCCCCATTTAGCAGCCGGACAAGCCACTCACGGACTTCTTGAAGGTAATGCGGCGTGTCACGTGTTGATTTATTTGTTTAAGGGTTATTAAATTTATTCTAAGATCATTAATCCACGGGTCAGATAAATCTTGCCTTTCAAGAATTCGTAGGATGCTTTCTTGATTGGACGTTAAAGCTAGGTTAGGTTCTCGTGTGTTGTTGACGTTCCTAAAGCTACTTTGACTTTCCAGGCCCCCGTTTTCCGTCATGGCGCCGCCGGCATCGTTTGATGAAGAAGATGAGGCATTTTGGGGAGAAGAATTAGCGAGTGACGACGGCGCACCACCGTCAACGTCCACGGATACTGATACTCCAACTCCAACACCACCTGGGACAGGGCCAACGTGTGGTGCAATTGCTGCTGCTCCCATCCAGAGCTCAATCACTCAATTTTTTGGCGGCGGTTGGAAGACACCCACGCGCTCGTGCTCTCGGGTTTTGTCAACAAACTCTACTGCTCCCTCTTCGACTCCAAGAAGAGGACCTGCTGCTGGGCAGTCGACTTCAGCAACAACGGAAGCAGGTAGAAGAATTGGAAGTCAGTCTCCGGACGCAGTTGTTCCCACTAACTGTGAAAATGATTCCGAATTCCTTCTCCTCACAAATGAGGAAAAGGATAAAGTACATTCTTCCACTAGCTTAGTGTGGCAATACTTTAAGAAAATCAACAAGGATCTTGCAAAGTGCAATTCATGTGGTAGTGAAGCCAAGACCCCTACGGGCTCCACCACTCTGCTTACTAGACACCTATCAAAAGTGCATCTCAATCTGTATTCCGAGTACTGCAGGCTTCAGAAGATCAAAACTAGACTTGCCCTTGACAGAGCCAGGAAGAGAAAGAGTAATGTCCCTAAGCTGAAAAGACTCGTTAACTTCCCACTGGACTCTAAAGGAAAAAGGTCAAAGGAAATAACGAGGGCCATAGCTGTGTTCATGGCGAAAGGCCTGAAGCCCTATTCTGTCGTCGAGGAAGTAGGATTTCTTGCACTGGTCAACGTATTGGAGCCAAGATACATGGTCCCATCTCGGTCTCAATTTTCAAGAACTATCATACCTACCATGTATGAAGACGGCAAGAGAAAGTTACAGGAAAGACTACAAGAGTTATGCGACAACGAGTCTCTGGAGTCTGTCTCTATAACTATTGATGGATGGTCTTCCAGAAAACTCGATGCTTTCTTGGCATTTACTCTCCAATTCATAAATCCAGACTGGGCAATGGAAAAGCACACTCTGGATCTTGATCCTTTCCCTGGTGCTCATACTGCTGATGCTATATGTGAAAGAATGGATGACAAATTATCAGAATATTTTCTGAATAGTCGTCATGTCAAGAAATATGTCACCTCTGATAATGGTTCTAATATGCTGGCAGCGTTGGAGCAGCCCAAAGAAGAGAGAATACTGGATGAAGAAATCGCTGAAATATTAAGACACAAGAAAGCTTGGGAACATTTTAAGTGCTTTAATCATACCGGGCAACTTGCCATTAATGACACCAAGAAGGACATGAATATGATCAGCGTCATTGAGAAATTGTCAAAGTTAGTCCAACGCTACAGTAAAAGCCGAACAGCCAAGGAGAGCTTCGAAAAATTCCAGTCCGAACTCAAACTTCCTGGACATGGCCTACTCCAAAGAGTCAAAACAAGATGGAACTCTGATTTTATTATGATGGAGAGAGCTGTTGAACAGAAACAAGCTATAGTGGCAGAATGCACTGCAGCTGGAGAAGATCATCTCACCACTCAAGAATGGAAACTAGCTGAAGGATTTGTAGAAGTTTTGCGACCTCTTGCTGAACACACCAACGAAATGGGAAGTGAACAGAAACCAACAGCTTCGATGATTCTCCCCACTATTTTTGAGATCACAAGTGACCTGAAAGACTTTATAAGAAGTGCTCCAAGAGGAACAGGAATACAATTTGCCAGGAAGATTCTTTCAAATTTAGAGAGTCGATTTGAATACTATCGGGACAATGAAACAATCAAAGTTGCTACATTAGTGGATCCTCGTTACAAAAACATTCTTGAGGATCAGTCTTGGATTCAATCTGCTCAAGAAATTCTTGAAAATGAAGCTGCAGAGAAGTACCGAGTGAGAATACGAAGAGGGCTGGAAGTGCCAACAACACCAACTAGAACTGCTTTGCATTCCCCCACTTCTGAGCCAGCTGCCAAAAAGGGAAGATGGAGACACCTGCAGCAGAAAACCGCAGTCCGCACCACACACACCAATGAGGAAAGCTCAAAAAAAATCCAAGATGAGGCAAGTTTAATAACCACTTTATCTTTCAAACTTAATTTCTTTATCTAGTTAGTTAATTCTATTTCTTATACAATTTTAATGTTTTCTCTTACAGGTGAAATCATACCTCCTTCTTCCTACCATTGAAGTAGAGGAAGACCCATTGGCGTGGTGGAAGGCTAACCACACCTCGTTTCCAAACTTAGCCTTGGTGGCTAAACAATACCTAGCTATCGCTGGCACAGAAGTATCATCTGAGCGAGTGGCATCTTCAGGTTCTAATGTTGTCACACCAAAGAGAACTAATTTGGCTACTGAGCATGTCAAAGAGCTTGTTTTCTTACATGACAACTTAGAGATTCCAGGTTTTTATTGAAATGTATGTGATAGCGATTTTGATGCAACAGACTTTCGTTCCTGTTTGGTTAATTAACTTAGTAGATGAACTGTTTCCAGTTTTATTAATTGCATGTCATGATTTGCATTGACCTTTTTTTAAATTGAAATGTATGTGATAGTCCTTTTGACACAACAGACTTATGTTCCTGTTTAGTTGTTTAACTTACTAGATGAACTGTTTCCAGTTTTTTTAATTGTATGTTACGATTTGCATTGACTTTTTTTAAATGAAATGTATGTGATAGTCATTTTGACACAACAGACTTGCGTTCCTGTTTAGTTGATTAACTTACTAGATGAACTGTTTCCAGTTTTAATCATTACATGATATGATTCGCATTGAAATTGACTGAACTGTTTTAAATTTTATTTATTTTGTAAATTGAAGATAATTTAAACTGGTCATATGAAACTGTATTATTCCATAGGCAAACCAAATAAATGATGGTTTAGAAACATTCTCTGTAAGCATTTAACAGACCTTTCCATTCCACCCACCCATTAGGCTTCTTGTTGCCATACGCAACATCTTCGAAAATTTGAACTGATGTGATTGGGGTCATTCTCACTCAGAATAGTTATTTGCCTTCGGAGGCCTGGCCTAAATGACTTCTCCGAGCAATAGGAATAGAGAAGTGTTGCTGTCATATGAATGTAAAGTAATAGGCTTTATTTAACTTCAGCTACTTCAAAATAATAATACACACTTAACCTTATCTGGTCACACAAGACTGGGGTCCGAAAGTCAAAAATTATAGTTTTAGACCTCTGTTGCTTTCCAAACAAGATTCATATGAACAGCAGAAGTCATAACAAAGAGATCAATTCGTCTTCAAGTGAAAGAAATTGAGGGCAAGACAAGAAAATACGAAGGCTGGTTTTGTTTAGTTTTAGTAATTGACTGTTTGACCTCCACTCGGGTTAGTTCCGTTAGAAATGGCACAGCTTTCATCACTATCAACAAGGCAGAGGAGAGAGTAGAGCGATGGAGTTCACAAGGCCTTAGACTTTTGAGTTCGAATAACTGAATCAGGTCTGGCAGAAGTAAACAAATATGGCCACCCATACAAGGATTGAAACCGTGTTGTGCAACCTTCTTTAATGTATTCTTTCATTTTGTCAGTGGATTGACAGTGAATTTTCATATGCATTGAGAAGACTGAAGTAATCTTTTGGAAAAGAAGGTGCTGCTTGCTAATGTGTATCTAGCATAGCAACATAGAAAATATGATAAAACTGTCATCAACAGTCAACCACCATCCTCCAGCCAACTAGTTGAAAGTGATAATGTTGATAATGGTGCCTGTACCTGCGATACAGCAACTCCGACTCAGCAAAGTGCAGTGCATTACATCTGCTCTGATGGTGGGTAAGGAAGGGTACTGATTTAACCAGTTGGAAGATGTTGCGCATATGCTTTCCGAGAAGCTTAGGAGACAAGTACAAGCCAACCCACAGCACAGTGTTGAGCGATATAATCTTAATATTTAAGGGATACTAAAAGAGAAATCTCCCTCTATATCAGTATTTTATAAATATAAAGGACTGTTCGAGCCTTGATCGTTTGGCTCTGAACAGCTGTGTGTTCGGATCGTTCGGTTCGAATTTTTTGATGACTTGTTCGGATCGGATCGGATAATATTTTTAATTCCTTGTTCGTGTTCGCTCGAATCCGAACAGAGCCTGTTCGCCCATCTCTACCTGCCAAGCGTTCACTTACTAGTGCATAATTGCCAAGTACACGCTAACTGAAGCGTACATTTTGTGTAAGGGATAGGGAGTTGTCTGCATCAGGAAGCGTGTACATGTCAGGTATGCACCAGGAAGTGAATGCTTGGCAGGCATGCGGTACCTATATCGTGCTTGCAGGCATGATCACTCGAGTAAATCTTGTCAGAACTTCAGAAACCTGTGTCAGACCTGATCGAAACTCTCGCATTTTGAAAGCTGAAAACTTATTCTGACATTCTGCAGAAATCACAAGGGAAGTGTCTCAGGCAATACGGAAAATAAGGGTAAAGTATACATAGTTACCGTCAGAAGAGCATCGCACGGTAAAAACGGAACCTGATTTTCCCAGGAACTGCCTGGAAATCACCTATGTCTCTATTTCCTGGGAAAACCAGGTACCGTTATTACCGTGCGCTTTCTTTGAGAGAGCCTCTAGGCTAGGTTATGGCAGGTAGACCCGCGCGACTTGTTCCAGACACCTCAGAAGGCTCTAGACAAAGACTAAAATTAATGACTCTTATTTGACCCGAGAAAATGGTTACCAAAAATTCAGTTATCGGCAGCCAACATACAGTTATCGGCACCCTATATGACAGTGCCACCCCTTGTTAAGAAGACAAAACATTACCGAAAGCTACGAAAATTTCAAATTTTCGTCACAGACACACTATATCGCCCCTCGACTTGTCACGAACCCCCTCTCTCTTCTGTAACGCCTCTTAGTCCCCTTCATTAAAGACTCACAGCAGGGATCCTTAACTTATCATTTAACTAACACTGCTTTCGTAACGTAATTGGCTGAGCCCCCTATTCCTTTCACTGAAACTAAAACTTAAACTAGCGAAGCCCTTTAGTCCGGCCCAGAGACCCTCCCGAGTGAACCACGACGAAAGTGGCACCTCGCAATGTAGGCAACCTTTGAACGTATCGGTGGCAACAAAAGTGGTAGTGTTAAGCGTTGAAATTAACTAAGTAGGTGCCTTTGATGAATTTTTATAATGATCAGAACCCAATTTTTCAAAATGAACGAACAAACATTCGATTCGAGCTGGTAAAACGTTTAGTTTCGTTCACCGTTCAAGTGAAGTTTTCAGGTGGGCAACGATAAAAGTCGGGTGCAGTTTAGAAGCGTCGTTGAATTGCAACCCCGGTGGGTTTTGTAAACTGACCACAACAACACGAACAACACACACGGAGGCGGTAGTCGGCACTAGCGTTCACACTAGATAAAGTCAAAACTTAAAAAATGAAGTTGCAAATTACAAGTTAACATTCATATTGACAAGATTAAAAACTAATAATAAACTATGATCATTATTATAAATCTTATAAAGTTTAAATCTGTAAGTGGTAGTATTTCTTCTTGTGGCAGCGCTCAGTCATGAACAATAAGAATTCGCTTCCAAGTTTTAAAGTTCCACAGTTTAATAAATTGTGTGTCTATCAACAAAAGTAATAATTTTTAACTGCTTAATTGACATTGGGAGGCACATGAGCGATTCTCACGTTTCGGGGTAGTTTTGGCGTCTCTGATTTGCCGAAGGTGAGAAATATCCAATTAAGTTTTTTTGATTATTGGGGTCCTGGATGATACTAGAGTTATGGCAATGGTATTTATAGTAAAGACCTTGTACTATCTTCCTCAAAACATGAGCCATAAGGTATTCCCATACGTTTTAGTGGGTGTTTTGATCACGGAAATTACGTTATCACGGAAGTTACAAAGTGTCAAAATCAGCTTTAACGGCTGACTCGGGCTTGCTGTGGCTTAAAAGTCGTCCCAGGGTCAAATGATACTCTAAGCCCGACATTTAAGCGGAAAATTTTTTCACCTAGTGCTGCTGCAACATTGGGTAAAGGGTGCCACGGAAGTTACAGGTAATTGTTGATACACACCATTTTATAATGCTCTAGCCCGCTTTGACACCGTATACAGCATCTTAGATTTCCGCGACCCATGCAATTATTTTCCAGGGACTCCACTTTGATGGCTTGTGTTATGGAAAGTTAAAAGTTTGGCTTGGGGAGAAGTCCAGAGCTGCCTTTTCGAAATTTGTGTAGTTAAATTGAATATACGGTGGACATTTATCGTTGCAGCATAAGTACCTTTGAAAGAAGTCTGGCGTATTGGTCTTCGGTTGAAATTAGCTCGAGACATGCCAAGCTTCGAATCCCCATCGACAGTTGGCAGCATTTTCGAACCACACCGCCACACTGGGGGTGGAAAGTTCGAGAGGTCTGAACCGCCGCACTGCTAGTTACTTGCCCGCTCACAAAAGACAAGCCCCATCGTTAGTACTTCGTTAGTAGATGTTAGTACTGCAGAAGACGTTCAATAGTACCAAATGCATACCAAATTTTTTTTTTGAAAAACATAGACAGTGCACATTCACACAACAGACACTGCGTCAAACAGCAACTTTATCCGAAACAGCTCTGACCCATTAAAACACGTAAGTACAGGTAAGTACCGAGCTAAAATCAAAGCTGCCGCACAGTCACGTACCGTTACCGACCATAAGGTAAACACTCGACAGTGCAGGAATCGGCTTATTTAAAAACAAGACCCAGCCCAATCAAACTTCTATTTTTTGGATGAACTTTGTTAGTAGACGTTAGTACCGAGTAGAAAGAAGGCCTGAGACATCCTCATCGTATCGTTATCAAGCGTCACTCAGACGAGTGACAGTGCAGGTATCGTTTCATATTTAAAACAGACCCAGCCCAATCAAACTTTTATTTTTGAGACGAACTTTGTTAGTAGACGTTAGTACCGAGCAGAAAGGAGATCTGCACCACCGTCACCGTATCCTTAACAAGCGTCAATCAGACAAGTGACAGTGCAGGTATCGTTTAATATTTAAAACAGACCCAGCCCAATCAAACTTTTATTTTTGAGATGAACTTTGTTAGTAGACGTTAGTACCGAGCAGAAAGAAGAGCTGCTACACCGTCACCGTACACCCCGTCACCGCCAGCAAAAAAAAATTTATTCTTTGAGAAAAAATTAACCAAAACATGAGGACAGTTTGCCCAGTGATGGCCACCTTTTGCAGGTGTCTCTTGATAACAATACGGTGAGGGTGTACCAGCTCCGTCTCATGCTCGGTACTAGTGTAACAGTACGGTGACGGTGTCGCAGCTCCGTCTCATGCTGGGTACTAACGTCTACTAACAAAGTTCATCCGAAAAAATGAAGTTTAATTGAGCTGGGTCTGTTTTCAAAATGAATCGATAGCTGCACTGTTACTTGCCGACCTGACGCTTAAAAACAATACGGTAACGTTGTTGCAGCTCCGTCTCATGCTCGGTACTAACATCTACTAACAAAGAAAATCCAAAAAATAGAGGTTTGATTTGGCCGGGTACGTTTCTTAGACGAAACGATAGCTGCACTGTCACTTCTCTACGTGAAGCTTGGTAAAAATACGGTGACGATGTCGCAGCTCCGTCTCATGCTCGGTACTAACGTCTACTAACAAAGTTCATCCGAAAATAGAAATATGATTTGCTGTGTCCGTTTCTTAGATAAAACGATAGTTGCACTGTTACTTGCCGACCTGACGCTTAATAACAATACGGTGACGATGTCGCAGCTCCGTCTCATGCTCGGTACTAACGTCTACTAATCCGAAAAATAGAAGTTTTATTGCGCTGGGTCTGTTTTTGAGATGAAACCATAGCTGCACTGTCACTTGTTTGCGTCACGCTTGGTAACAATACGGTAACGGTGTCGCAGCCCTCCTTTTTGATCGGTACTAACGTCTACTAACAAAGTTCAACTGAAAAATATAGGTTTGATCGGGCTGGGTCTGTTTTTGAAATGAAACGGTAACTGCACTGTCACTTGTCTGCGTGACGCTTGATAACGATACGGTGACGGTGTCGCAGGTCTCTTTTTTAGCCCGGTACTAACGTCTACCAATAAAAGTTCATCCGAAAAAAGAAGTTTGATTGGGCTGGGTCTGTTTTTGAAATGAAACGGTAACTGCACTGTCACTTGTCTGCGGGACGCTTGATAACGATACGGTGACGGTGTCGCAGGTCTCCCTTTTGATCGGTACTAACGACTACTAACAAAGTTCATCTGAAAAATAGAAGTTTGATCCAGCTGGGTCTGTTTTTTAAATGAAACGATAGCTGCACTGTTACTTGCCGACCTGACGCTTGATAACGATACGATGACAGTGTCGCAGCTCCGTCTTATGCTCGGTACTAACGTCTACTAACAAAGTTATTCCTAAAAATAGAAATATGATTTGGCTGGGTCCGTTGCTCAGATAAAACGATAGCTGCACTGTTACTTGCCGACCTGACGCTTGATAACAATACGGTGACGGTGTCGCAGCTCTCCCTTTTGATCGGAGCTAACGCTACTAACAAAGTTCATCCAAAAATAGAAGTTTGATCCAGCTGGGTCTGTTTTAATGAAACGATAGCTGCACTGTTACTTGCCGACCTGACGCTTGATAACGATACGATGACAGTGTCGCAGCTCCGTCTCATGCTCGGTACTAACGTCTACTAACAAAGTTAATCCTAAAAATAGAAATATGATTTGGCTGGGTCCGTTGCTCAGATAAAACGATAGCTGCACTGTTACTTGCCGACCTGACGCTTGATAACAATTCGGTGACGGTGTCGCAGGTCTCTTTTCTGCCCGGTACTAACGTCTTCTAACAAAAGTTCATCCAAAAAAAGAAGTTTGATTGGGCTGAGTGTGTTGTTGAGATAAAACGATAACTGCACTGTCACTAGTGTGCGTGACGCTTGATAACGATACGGTGATAGTTTCGTAGGTTTCTCTTCTGCTCGGTACTAACGTCTACTAACAAAGTTCTACTGAAAAATGTGAGAAAAATTCGGCTGGGTCTGTTTTTGAAATGAGACGACAGCTGCACTGTCACTTGTTTGCGTCAGGCTTGGTAACAATACGGTGACGGTGGAGCAGTTCTTTATTCTGCACGGTACCAACGTCTACTAACAAAGTTCTTTCGAAAAATGGAAGTTTGTTGGGCTTGGCTTTTTTTAGGGATCGAACAATAGCTGCACTGTCACTTGTTTGCGTGAGGCTTGATAACGATACAGTGACGGTATCGCAGCTCTGCATTCTGCACGGTACTAACGCCTACTAACAAAGTTCATCTCAAAAATAAAAGTTTGATTGGGCTGGGTCTTTTTTAAATATAAAACGATACCTGCACTGTCACTCGTCTACGTGACGCTTGATAACGATACGGTGACGGGGTAGCAGCTCTTTTTTCTGCGCGGTACTAACGTCTACTAACAAAGTTCGTCTCAAAAATAAAAGTTTGATTGGGCTGGGTCTGTTTTAAATATGAAACGATACCTGCACTGTCACTCGTCTGATTGACGCTTGTTAAGGATACGGTGACGGTAGTGCAGATCTTCTCTCTGCTCGGCACTAACGTCTTCTAACAAAGTTCGTCCGAGAAATAGAAGTTTGATTGGGCTGGGTCTGTTTTTAAAATGAAACGATACCTGCACTGTCACTCGTCTGCGTGACGCTTGTTACCGATACCGTGACGGTGTCGAAACTCCCTCTTCTGCTCGGTACTAACGTCTACTAACAAAAATCATACGGAAAATAAAAGTTTGATTAGGCTGGGTCTGTTATAAATATGAAACGATACCTACACTGTCACTCGTCTGCGTGACGCTTGATTACGATACGGTGCCGATGTCTCAGGTCTTCTTTCTACTCGGTACTAACGTCTACTAACAAAGTTCGTCTCAAAAATAAAAGTTTGATTGGGCTGGGTCTGTTTTAAATATGAAACGATACCTGCACTGTCACTCGTCTGAGTGACGCTTGATAACGATACGATGAGGATGTCTCAGGCCTTCTTTCTACTCGGTACTAACGTCTACTAGCAAAGTTCATCCAAAAAATAGAAGTTTGATTGGGCTGGGTCTTGTTTTTATACAAGCCGATTCCTGCACTGTCGAGTGTTTAACTTATGGTCGGTAACGGTACGTGACTGTGCGGCAGCTTTGATTTTAGCGCGGTACTTACTTGTACTAACGTGTTTTAATGGGTCAGAGCTGTTTCGGATAATGTTGCTGTTTGACGCAGTGTCTATTGTGTGAATGTGCACTGTCTATGTTTTTCAAAAAAAAAATTTGGTATGCATTTGGTACTATTGAACGTCTTTTGCAGTACTAACATCTACTAACGAAGTACTAACGATGGGGCTTGTCTTTTGTGAGCGGGCAAGTAACTGGCAGTGCGGCGGTTCAGACCTAAGTTAGAGTATGTTCTCTAGGTACAATCACGGAAGTTACATTTAGGGTATTCCAAACGCTACGTAGACCAATCCAACGAACGTGAACTTTTCGAAATGTGTGCGTTTAGTGGGCAATGGCCCTCCCTAACATCAGAAACAAACCCCATGTCGATATCTGCGCTCGTTTGGGCGCAGGAGTCAGAAGAAACGAAACTACCCCGAAACGTGAGAATCGCTCACATGCTAACCATTCAACCCAGTTAAGAACCTTATCGTGCACATTTTGACTATATCTCTAAAAATCTTCTGACGCTTACTATTTTAACGTAAAAGGTTGGTCTTCACATTTTTACCTCTACGATTCATTTTGAAAAGATTGTGGAAACCACAACTCTTTGTGTCCATGATGTTACCTTCAACAAAGCTTTTCAAGCTGTGATTATTATTATTATTATTGGACACTCCACCACTTTCTGCGTATTCAAAATCACGCCTAGTGGCTGGGGCGATGGCCACCTTGACCCTGCCGGTATATTTAAACCCCGCCGGAACGGGCGCCCCTGGGTGTCAACCTGGAAGATGTGGTAAAAAAAAACGTTAACGCTAACGCTAACGTGAAAGCAGATGATACTTATGAGAATGTTTATTGAAATGTATGAATGTGACATTTTGTCAATTTCTTTCAAAGAGTAAACACTCGGACTCTTTTTTGACAAATTTCTTACACATGGTAATTCATGAAAATTCAATTTTAGTATAAATTTGAATATCCTAACGTGCCATTGTTCTGTGTTAAACATGTTCGCATGACGGTGGGACACACATATGTCCGATACCACTTGTGTTGGGTATCATTTTCGTTGTTTCAACGCGAGGATGCACAATTTGGTGGCTAATCAAAATCAAACCCTAAAGGGGGGCTAGGGCGATGGCCCCCTTGCCCGCCGGTAAAATTCCAAAGGCGCCGGAACCGATGCGCCCCTGGGTGTCAACCTGGAAGATGTGGTAAAAAAAAACGTTAACGCTAACGCTAACGTGAAAGCAGATGATACTTATGAGAATGTTTATTGAAATGTATGAATGTGACATTTTGTCAATTTCTTTCAAAGAGTAAACACTCGGAACTCTTTTTTTGACAAATTTCTTACACATGGTAATTCATGAAAATGTCAATTTTAGTATAAATTTTGAATATCCTAACGTGCCATTGTTTTGTGTTAAACATGTTCGCAATGACGGTGGGACACACATATGTCCGATACCACTTGTGTTGGGTATCATTTTCGTTGTTTCAACGCGAGGATGCACAATTTGGTGGCTAATCACATAAATACTCAATACCCGTAAAAGTTGTGTTCGGTACTAGGGCAAGGCGCCTTGCGGCACGCGGCGTGTCAGCCACATCTCCAAGCGGGGCCGGCCGGCCGGCGCGCCACCCGAACCCGACCTCAAGATAGATAAGCAAGAGTGGCGCACACTGCCGACTGCCGACGCGCCGCTTCTCGAGAGGGGCAGGGTTTCGGGGGGGCGCTATGCGTTCTACGCACTCAAGGCTCAAGTGCGTGTGTGTGTAGACTGCTGCGGGGCGCGGCGGGACGTGGCGTCTCGGAAAGGGAATGGGCGAGGGGGGCCGCTACGCGATGCGTGCCAGCAGCGTCCCGTAACGACGCGCAACGCGAGGGACGCACTTCATGAGTACTAGAGATAACTGAGTGTCGAGGTTATACGCCGCGCGCGCAACCCGAGCCCCCGCAGGCGCCCCGATTCATGGTGCGGCGCGCGGCGCGGCGCGACGGCGCGGCGCGGCGCGGCACGCTGAGGGCCCTCCGCTCATAATCTTCTAGGCAGGCCAGCCAGCCGCTGCCTTGCCAGCGAGGCGCTCGGCCTCTTCTAGGCTTGCTAGTCAGGCAACGAGGCAACTGCTGCCTGGCTAGCCGGAAACTCGGTACTCTCTGCACGAGAGTACAAGCACGCTGATACGTGAACGTATCATCTGCTAAAAAAGAGAATGGGGTTAATGGGCCGGGGGCAAGGGTGGGACAGCGACCACCGGTTACAGTGACTTATCAGCAATGTCCGGCCCCCTCCGCTGCTGTCGCGGAAGGGCGAGGATCATACAGGGCCTGGGGTGGCGGCAGCTCCAAGGGGGACCACGCAGCCAGGAGGGGGTCCCTCTGTCCCCTCCCGGCCGCCCTCTCTCTTGCGGCAGGGTGGCATAAGCGTGCAGCAGCGCAGCGAAGCAAGCAATCAAGCTAGGCCCCTCGGCATGCATCATGCGCTCTCTACTCGGTGGTTGCACTCCGCAGCAGTCGGTGTCCTTCCCTGGTGCTCTCTTCTCCGTTCGTCTGGCCGCCCCTTCCCGCGTCCTCCCTGGTGGGCCGGTCGCCCCTACCCTGCACAAGAGAAAACAACCCCCTTTCGTTAGCCCCCCCCCCCTTTAACCTTATCCTGGTCCTCTCCGCGGCCCGCACGTTGTCCCAGTCCGTCCGCTTGCTGTCCGGTGTCCTTCGGGGTCCTTCGGGGTCCACGCGGCGGCCGGTCTGGCTTGGGCCCTTCCTGCTCCGCTTGGCGCTCGCCTGTGCTTGCTCCTTTGCCCTCGCTCGTCCTCCTTTGCTCGTGCTTCAGCCACTCTCGCCCCGCGGTCCTGTACACAGTTAAGCTTGGTTTAATCGGGCTCAATACCGTCCAGGGTCTTGGGGGAAGGAAGAGACTAGGTTCAGCATAATAGTTTATTCATCCCTATGTACATCTCCCTTCCCCCTTCCCTGCCTCCACCGCCCCTTCTCCTACCGTGAAACGGGGTAACTTCGGACACTTTTGATAGGTTTTTTTGAAATTGTGAAAGTCGTGGTGCTGTCATGGACTTGAGGGTTAAAATTTATCATCTACCAACCTTTTGCTTCGATTTGGCGCTATTTCAAATATCCGCACCTCACCGTTTTTACAGTGGAGGGTCCGAAGCAGTGTCCGAAATTACCCCGTGTTTTGGGGTAATTTCGGACACCCCTGGAAAAAACGACTTTTCGTTCTGATTTTGGTCCCAAAATCGATCACTGTCTCTTTCTAAAGTGCTTATATGATTATATGAGAAATTCGTAAGGGTTTAGTTGTAAAGGTAAGGTAGGGGTGGCCATTCATACATAATTTGAAGGCATGTTTTTGCACTCATATGTAGTTCGATTTCAGGAATAGTGGGTGGAACTAGAAGAGCCATTTAGAACGCTTCTATTGTTTAATCTTTGACCGATTAGCTTTCTTAGGCAACTCGGGACATACTTTATTACGCGAAAGTGAATCTTTAATCTTCCTCTACAAGATTACATACGATCACATACATGCATATGAAGGGCATGTAGTCGTGTCGTGTGTACGGTTAGGAAGATACAGGGGCTCAGTGGAAAGCGTTGCATAGTAAACCGGCGAGCTATGCAGCCATTCGCCAAGTCCAACTCTCATGTCACATGAAAGAAAATCAATCACAAAACAGTCGTTGACACTAACGTAGGATATACACATAAAACTAAATATTAAAAATGTAGCTTTGCCCCATTTTTATGAAATTCGAAGTTTACAAAGCAACCGCTGTAACTATTGGGGAATATCGTTGTTATTGGATTATCTTCAACTTTTAGAAGAGCTCTTCAGCTTCCACCATTCAAACCCTGCGAAATTGGAAGTGTTCAGGGCATACCAACTCTCCCTGACGTGACGTTTGTACCGTCGAGTCCCCTAAAGTGGGACGATTTTTACGGAAAATCGTCTGTTATTCACAGTATAACGATGACACCGAAAATCGCCGGGGATTTAAGAATCTTCATGTCAAAACACGTCTTTTACCGAAAACAAAAAATTTTTTCAGCCCATGGGGCTCCAGTAGGAGCAGCAAGAACCGTGTCCCAATTTAGGAGCCAAAGTCTCCTAAAGTGGGACAAAGTCCCCTAAAGTGGGACACGTTCATTCGTTTTCGCCCAAAAACTGCAGTAGCAAAAAATTTCTTAAAATATATTATGTCCTAAATTAAATTTGAAGCAAGATTGGTTCTGAAGTCTTTTTCGATATCTCGACTGGTTAAGCTGATATGAGCCTCTTCAATCAATTAGATTTCCTTAGATATATTTAAATTAGAAACAGCCGTAGCGCCTAAACCAATTGAAATACGGCGAAAACCAATAAAACAAAATGGTCTTAAAATTTAATTTCTGACCAAAACCATTTTATGAAATTTTTTGCTCAGGTCATATTTTTTAAGTTTCGAAATGCACGGCAAGAAATACATGTTGAAATTTTGAAAATTAAAAACCGTTCACCCGGCAACTTTTTATCTACAAAAATTTTTGTTCAAAATATGATTTTACGCAAGATTTGTCTTATGGTCGATAACGATATCTTTGTAGGTTAAGCCAAGAGGAAGCATTTGCTTTCAAACATTGACTAAATTTTGTGCTGACTTAAAGCGTACCGAATAACCGTACTTGCCCGACTGCCTGGGCCTCCAAACCGACCTGGCAACCTAATATATACAAGGCAGCGTTTGTAGGACGCTGGAGGTGAATGTAACGCCTCTGAATCGGTCAAAACCTAAAAGAAATGAAGGAAATGCATGTGTCCCACTTTACAGCCCCTCAGAAGATTGCTTCCCACCGTAAAACAAAGCGTCGGAAACAAATTTTCTTAAGTGCATCTTGTAGACAAAAGAACGCGCTACAACATGTCTGAAGTCTAGAATGGTCCGAGCATCAACGGCTCGAAGCCCCGAATCCGCGCTAGACGTCTGAAAAAACTTCTCTTTTTTTCTGCATCAAATTCCAATTTTCAAGATTTTTTGGGGTAGGGGGTATGAGCGGGAACGAGACACTCTGTGCGGATATGGTCTTGGAGGGGTCCTACCGTCTCAAAAACATTTTTTACCTCGCAAAATATCCACGCGTTGGCCGTTTACGGCCTAAAATAGGGAAAATAGTTAAAATGTCCCACTTTAGGGTTCGTGTTCACATTTAGGGGACTTGACGGTATGTCCGAAATTACCCCGTAAAGTAACAATTTTTTTCAGTTTTGAGCCTATATAAACCATACTATTTGACCCAGGTGATTGAAAATTTGACACAGTATGCTCTTAACATGATCAAATCGAAAAACAATCACATCATGAACCGGCCATGAACAGTTTCGGCTTGCCAGTCAAAGTTTTAACGCATAAAGCGAATTTAGGTAAAAATGGTTAAATACAAAAGCCACTCTTTCTCCTGAAGTTTGCCCCAGATTTGACCTCCAGGTGATTGATCAGATGGTTTTAAGTGTGGCCGATGCGATGCGCGCAACGGGACAAGCCTCCAAGTTGGCCGTTAGATGGGAGCATCAACGCAATGCTTCCGGGCAGAGTTGTCCGAAATTACACCGAGTGTCCGAAATTACCCCATTTCACGGTACTCTGCTCCTTGGGCCTCCTGGGCCCCATCTTCCTCGTCTTCTGCTGCCATCTCACGGGCCCCCGGTCGTAGCTCGAGGCGACGATCCTCTACCTCCTCCTCTGAGGACTCGTGGCCCGCGTTCCTCATGTAGGCCGCCGACGCCTTCTTGTCCCCCCTGCAGCATGGCCCAGCCTCCGGGTGGTTGTGGGATGCGGCGGTAGTGCTCCTGCACCGAGGTGTTGAATGTGAAGCACGGCCTGCCCGCCTTCCGCTGTACCAGGTCCAGACTTCTCGCCCTCCGCAGTATGTGGTCCGGGTTCCTCCTGGAAATGTGGCCTCGCTGCCCCTCGCTGCACCTGCCACGTGGAGTCCCTGAGCCGGGCGCCGCGCTGTGGCCAACATGGCGTTCCGCATGACCGCGGTCTGGCCAGTTTGCTTCTGCTCGCCTTCGTCGATGCCGCCGTACTCAGCTCGTAGCTGAGCGCTGCCATCACTGTGGACTGAAAGATGTTATGCAGTAGCGCCGGATGCAACCTGAACCTGTTGAGGGTTGGCAGCAGGCTGTTCAAGTTGGCCCGTCCCCTCCGGATGCGGTGCTGGACCACCGCCTCGTGGTCCAGCCTGTTGACCAGCAACGCTCCGAGGTAAATGGTCTGCCTGACCTGAGGCACCTGGTGGGCCCCGAGCATCGTTGGCCTTGGGAGGTCGGGGTCCTGCTCGCTCGGGTCTCGAACCATGTACTCCGTCTTGGCGAGATTCATCCTCAGCCCGAGCGCCTCCAGCTCCTCACTGAATACGTCGAGGAATTCTATGATGTCCTGGAGCCTGTTAGACATAATCAGCACATCGTCCGCATAGGCGAGGAGGAGCGGGATCAGGAATTCGCCGATGTTGTCCTCCGAGAACCGCGGCAGCCTCGCGAGCGTCCTGGACACGGCGTAGTGCAGGACGAGCGTGAACAGGAACGGGGAGAGTGGGCACCCCTGACGCAACCCCCTCCCCCTGACCGCGGACAGCGTGCGCTCCACGCCCCACCGCACATGCGTATCGTCCCGCAGAGCGAGGCTAGCAATACGGTTGATCAGCACCGCCGAGACCCCTCTCTCCTGCAGGACTTCGATGAGGCGGTGTGGCAGGACGGAGGGGAACGCGGCCCTGATGTCCATGGCGAGAACGTGCACAGCGACCCCGGCCCTCCAGTGCTCGTCCAGGACTCGCCGCGCCACGAACACGTGCTCGAATGCTGATCGTCCCTTCTGGAAGCCCGCCTGGTAAGATGGGACTGGAGGGACCACCTGTTGGAGTAAATCAAGAGCGTGCATGGCGAGGAGTTTGTAGATAATATTGCAGAGGGTTATACACCGGAAGTCCTCCGTCTCCCTGGGCCGCGCCACCTTGGGGATGGGCACCTGCGCCGACCCCACCCAGCTCATTGGGATATTGTTCCCCAACCACAGCGGCCTCACGGTCCTCTCCAACTCCCTGAAGAACACCTCCGGCGCATGGATCACGAGCTCTGGGGGAAGGTGGTCAGGCCCTGCAGCCGTCCTCCTGGTTAGCCGCTTGGCGTAGCCTGCGAGCTGCTCCGCAGTCGGTGCTGGGGCGTCCTGGTCCTCCCCTTCGGGAAGCGGGGGAGGCGGCTGCCCTGCCACGGCGTCCACCACCGCCTGCCAGTCTCGAAGGGAAAGCCCCTGTCCGGCCGGCCCCGCCACGTCGGCCCTCCTGCGCCTCCTGATGAGCCTGTGCATGAGACCAGTACGCTGCGTCGGCTCCCGCTCCCCCAGTGATGCCATAAATCTCCGGTCCACTTCCTCCTGATGCCGCGGCTTGGCCGCCCGGACCCCGTTCGACGCTTCGCGAACCAGGGCTGCTGCATGCTGGTCGCCTGGTTCACGCGCGGCTCTGACCTGCGCCGTCCGGAGAGTCCTCTTGGCCGCTGCGGTGTTAGGGGTGAGTGGAGATCTGGGGGCTTGGAGGGTGGCGTTGGCGGCGGTGTCCAGCGAGTTCTTCAGCCTTCTCCAGCTAAGCGGCGCACAGTGGTCCCAATCGTCACAAACGCGGCCAAAACTAATTTATCGGCGTCCTGTAAGCTGCAAGGCACAGTTTTAGGCACGTATTAAGGTTTTAAGGGGCGCAAATTGCAAATCTTCAATTTTTTTCTCGTTTTGAAAATCACAAGGGGCGTAAAGAAGGGGGAGATTTTCAAAACCCGTTCCAAAAGTCGTTTTTGTTACAGATTTGACATTTTTGGTGTCGAATAGTAAGAATCTGCATTTCGTTTTTGCAGTTTGTTCATTTTTTAGCCCATAAACAAAGAGAAACTGATAGTCGTGAGCGGAGCAAACGCCAAAAGTTATAACACTGATATTTTTTATCTCTGACTATAAGCGCATGCACCACTCGAACTACGGTAAGTCCTCGGCCCTATTCACCCTCAGACGACGCGATATTGCATAGAAAACAGTCGAAAAATGTAAAAACAAGATATTTTTACTTTGGAGGTTAGGAGGTTATATTCAATTTATGAATGTATTTAAAAGAAAACCGCATTGTTTCGCGTTCTGACGCTTGTTCCTACTAATAGAGTTTTATCTAAGGAATCTTTTGAGCCATGAGCGAAATGCCAACTCTTACTACTTCGTTTTATATTTCAAAATGAAATTGTTGTGGCCTCAACTAAAATGCTGCGAAGCAACAGCGCATTTTTGGCGTTTGTAGGCGTTTAATTGAATTGTGGACGTACAGTCAACTTAAAAAAAGACCGAACATTCAATTATTGATATTGGTCAGCGAGGATTTGATGAGAAACGAAAGAAAACCGGAGTTGATTTTCAGCACCAAAACCGGCGTCGGAAAAGGCCTCTTTTCAAGGCTGTTGTTCTGGGCTTTACCCTCTTCTGATTGACATTAAAAACGTGGGGTTGTGTACCTGGATGCTTTGTGTTTCGGACCTGATAAGCGAAATTCACGGGTATTGCGTTCTGAAAAGGGGGTTTTGGCCGCGTTTTCGGCATTTGGGACCACTGTGCGGCGTGGTTCCGTCCGCGGCCGCCGTGCGTTGAGCGGCAATCGCCGCCTCCACCGCCTGCTGGTATCTGGCCCGGAGCTCGCCGTCCTCGTTGAGCCCATTCCAGTTGAGCTTGGGCCCTCGTGGTGGTCTTGGTGCCTCTGGTGGCCTGCGGGCTGCGCTGACTCTTGGCTCCAGGAACCTGGTGAGGACTGCCAAGACAAGCTTATGATCCGTTCTCACCTTCCCCTGGCCCAGCCCCAAAACCCTCTTGACCCGGGGGTAGTCGGTGATGATGTGGTCCAGCTGCGACTTGGCCGCCCCTCCTCCGGCCCCCTGCTCCCACGTGATCCTGCAGCCGGTTGCGTAGTGGATGGGCAGCTGGTAGAGTGCCGCCAGAGTCAGGAGTTCGCGTCCGGATTCGTCGCTCACGTCGTGGTGGAGCCGCTGGCCAAGGATCCTGCGCTCCCCGGGTCTCGGGGCGTGGTTCTGGAGCTCATCCTTCCCGATGTGGCAGTTGAAGTCGCCCAATACCAGAGGCCACCGATGCTGCGGAACCGCTCCCAGGGCGGCGGAGACCGATGCCATGGTGTCCCTACGGGCGGCCCGCTGCTGCTTGCTGGTCCCGCCGGGGGCGTGGACCGCAAGGACGGTGAACTGGGCGCCGAGCATGTCCACCTCCGCCATCACCAGGTCACTACGCAGCACCCCGATCGACGTTAGGGAGATATCGGGGTGGTTCCTCCTCACCAGAATGGCCACTCCTCGCCCTCCCTTCCGTTGGGTCCCCTCGACGTGCCATTGGAAGTTCGAGGTGTGGCTAGTCTGGGGAGGAAGCCGCGTCTCCTGGATTGCGGCCAGCAGGACGTCCTCTTGCATCAGCCTGGCGTCGATGTCCTCCCTCTTGGAGCGTAGAGCACAGCCCCGAACGTTCCAGGTGGCCACTCTGGCCCTTGGCTCCTGCTGCCGTCGCCGGCCCTCGTCGATCCTTGGGGAGGGGGGGGGGGTGCTTGGGGCAGGCGCGCCCTGCTCCGACAACGCCAAGACCGCAGTTGAGGTAGTACGAATCGGCGAGCTCGGAATGGAGTTCTCCGCGTCGGAGTCCTCCGCCTCCTCTGCCCCTCGGTGAATCCTCTCAACTCCGGCCAGCCGTCTCCGTTCCCCGACCATCCTCAGGAGCGGCTCCTCGCTGACGGCAACATCAAAGTGGTCAAGCACCCTTTGACCCACCTCAATCTGTCGTCCCACTAGGCAGAGCGGCTCCACCCTCGCTGGGGCCCCGGCTGGAGTGGTAGTCGTCGTCGCCCCTCCTTCTCAGAAGACTCGGACCGGGCGGGCCAGGAGGGTGGCGAGGGCCCCGATGAGCACCCGCGACGTAGGCCCGTCGTGTCGGCGGATGAGGTGGATCGCGGCCTCCTCCCTCTCAGCCCTCGTCTCCGGCAAGGGCCTGACGAAGTCCGCCGCATACTCCTGGAGCTCCTCCTCGAAGTCTGCCCTTCTCCGGTGCATCAGCGCCGCGACCGCCACTCTCAGGTCCAGGGCCCGGAGGTGCGCAGCAGGTTCGTCCTCTGGCGTGATGGCCATGGCCGCCGCTCTGAACAGCGCATCTGGGCCTCCTGGCACCGGCCTGTAGCTGACCACCGCCGCCGATGTGCGTATCTCCATCTCCCTGTTCCTGTAATTGAGAGCGTATTAGCGTGTGTCTTTTTTATCAGCCCTTGTGCCCTGCCGAGGCGCTTCGCTCCGGCGCGCCTTGTGCGCCGCCTGAGCGTTGCTGCTTTGCCAGTGTCCAGGCTGTCGTGCCTCGATGGTCTAGCCCTACCGCACAACAACAACACCCTAATCACAACAACAACAGCCGCCTGGCCCGCCGTCCGCTATCACGCGGTTCTCAGCCTCCCTCCGGCTGTGCGCCTCAGCGCTGGCCGGCCGCCCTGCACGCCGTCCGTCCTACCATCATTACTGACTAGGGTGCCGCGAAAAACACTTTTTTCTGAAATTGATATCGGCTCGGGTGGCAAAGTGTTCTCTCAGGGGCCAATATGAACGGTTTTAAATATCACCCCGATCGGATAATATCTTCAGCCCCCACAACGGCGTTGAAAATCGGAAAAGTGGTTAAAAACGCCTTGTGGGTAGGCAATTTGTTTGCACGATTCCGGCCACTTCCAGGCAAGTCCTTAGGCTTAAAAAGTCGAAAAGGGACCCCCTAAGCCTAAAATAAATTTGTGGACAACCTCACTCTATGATAAATACTAGTTTCTGCAAAGTTAACGCATGATATTTAACAATTCTGTCATGATTTGCCTGTAAATTCCCACGTACGTCACTTTCGCCCATTTCGACCGTCTTTTTCTCCGATCTGACTTGCTTCCTGAGGTCAGAAGGGTCGATTTAGGGGGGGTTCATTTTGGGTCAAAAATCGCTAGGACGCTCTGTTCGGCGGGAAAATTGGGTCTAATTAATCAATTTTCCAGCAATTTCGGTTATTTTGACCCAATTTTTCCGCCAAACGGACCGTCCTAGCGATTTTTGACCCAAAATGAACCCCCCCTAAATCGACCCTTCTGACCTCAGGAAGCAAGTCAGATCGGAGAAAAAGACGGTCGAAATGGGCGAAAGTGACATACGTGGGAATTTACAGGCAAATCATGACAGAATTGTTAAATATCATGCGTTAACTTTGCAGAAACTAGTATTTATCATAGAGTGAGGTTGTCCACAAATTTATTTTAGGCTAAGGGGGTCCCCTTTCGACTTTTTAAGCCTAAGGACATGCCTGGGAGTGGCCGGAAGCGTGCAAACAAATTGCCTACCCACAAGGCGTTTTTAACCATTTTTCCGATTTTCAATGCCGTTGTGGGGGCTGAAGATATTATCCGATCGGGGTGATATTTAAAACCGTTCATATTGACCCCTGAGAGAACACTTTGCCACCCGAGCCGATATCAATTTCAGAAAAAAGTGTTTTTCGCGGCACCCTAGTCTGCACCTGTCCTTGACTCTGGCTGGGCTCTCCCTCTGTGGCCGTCCCGTGTAGCCTGGCCGTCTACAGTGCCTCCGTCGCTGGCCGCTTCGTCGCTACCTCGGCCGGAGCGCTGCCTGCTACCGGCTGGAGGGGGCGGGGGGAGGGGAGGGAGGGGAGGGAACGCCATGAGGTGAGGGGAGGTGGGGGAAGGGGGTCGTGGTCCATCAGACCCATTCGCTCACCTGTGTTTGGACAGTGCTGTAGAGCTTCATGTGCCATGGCCCCATCGTTGGACGAGATCGTCTCAGCCATCCTCGTGTGGCTAGAAAGTCACTCCCTTCCTGGTGCAGGTGAGTTTTGCTCTCCGTCCTCCCCTTTTCCCGAGCCCCAGTCCACTGACCTACTTTGTTGAGTTTCTAGGCCTGGGGCCCTTGCTTAATTCCGGCCTCCGTCCCTGGGCGTTGGGGCATTATTATGCCTCGGTGAACGCTACAGGCAAGCCCCATCCGTTCCTCTTGCTCCTGGACGGCGACGCCGACTGGACTTCATCCCTCATGTTCTGGCTAACCTCCAATTTTGGCCTACTTAGTGAGTATACCATCCACTACCTTTATACCCCTACCCCCACCCTGTTGCTATAGTTTACCTGTCTTGTAGGTACCCTGACTGTCGACGACGTGCTTTTCAACTGGAGCACGGGCCGTATCGCCGAACTCCGAGCGGACTCCAGTGCAATCCAGGGTGCTGGCCCTGTCGGAGGCCCCGTCGCCGGCCCTTCCCGTGGCCCCGGGGCGTCGTCCGCCGCCGGTCTCCGGGTGGAGCTCAGCCCCGTCTCCCCTTGCTCCCCTCCCCCCTTCCCCACCTCCCCTCATACCCCCCTCGACCCTTGTGCCCCTCCCTACTGGGAGGGTGTTACTCACGAGGACTGTGATGTTTTTGATCCGTCAGACCCTTGTTTCTGTTTCGATGTGGTTGAGGATGATGGGGGAGCCGCCGAATTAGCCGCCGCTTGGTTGGAGTGGATGCAGGAGGCTTACGAGCTTTATTGTGAGGAGCAGTTGACCCTATCCGACGAGCTACATGGGCCCCAGCCCCAATAAATCATACCTTCTTCTTGTACGTCTTCATGCTTTCTTCCTCCCTTCTTGGTTCTGCTCATGTAACAGATAGACACTTATTAGACCTGCTCACACCTGGCTTAGCTATTCGACACGCATTACGCGTTTGGCGCTTGGCTAGGAGGTAGGCACTTATTTACTAGAAAGCCAGGCATAAAGCAGCAAGCATCACACACATGCCACCCCCGTCCCCAGGAAAGAGCGCTTGGAGCTGCCGCCACGATAGTTCAGACCTAAGCTGTCCTCCCTACCGCCTTTCCCAACAAAGCTTTTCAAGCTGTGATGTATATAAAACTTGAATATATTATAGATTTTTGTTAAATTTTAGTTAAATATCTCCCATGGGATCTCAACCTCTATTTCAATCTTCAGTTCAAGCTACTGCTGATTGCGCTTTATGTGGGGTGAAAGGCGGTCTTTGAGTCATGAAGTTTTCGGTGCATGAGGGATGTTACGATGTGAAGCCAAAGAACTGTATTTCAAAATTTTCTATGGGGACTTAAACTCCATCTCAAACTTTGGCCTGCTTACATGGGGCGGTGAGAAAAAAAAGTTGTGACAAATGACTTCTTTGGTGAATACAAACCAAAAATTATAAAACCCCGTCCTAAACTAGGAAAACAAAGTGAAAATACTGTTAATCCCACATTCAAACTTAGAAAAATTAATAAGTATAATCAAAGTACAGAAAACAAATTATTTTATCTTTATGAAATGTCAACTTGCAAATGGGAACTTAGGCTCAGCCTTAAGTTTAGACTTTACCTAGTATAAGACAATGTTCGCTAAAGGTTAGGGGTACGGACTTATGAAAGTACTGGCAAAAGTATATCCACACGAATTCGAGACATAAAAAAATAACCTACCCTTTTGAAAAGATGTTAGAAGTTAAGGGTAATAACTTTAACTCTTGTGATAACGTTATGATGCCCTTATGAGGTAAGTTAAGGATCCCTGACTCCACAGACAACCGGCACTTCGAGCTATGCGAAATGACAACCTTTCAAACGGCCGAGGATCTAACAATACAATACAAGACAGACCTTACCTGCAGTACAGCGGGGCGAGTTGCAAATCTCATGAACATTAGGACATGAAAGGGAGATCCGATCTTTTCCCGTCACGCGGCCTTAATGGGGATAGGGCCCCAACGGCTTCGTGCGTGTTGATGCATGTCGGGTCAGGCACCGGCTCATGAATTCCGTGTACCCTGATGGCTATCGGATTGCTGTTCATTGTCGTTCTCTGCGGGAGAGGGCTTTTCCACGCCACTCAATGAAGCCTCTCCATGTTGCAACTGTCAGCGCACTGGTCGCCGGACCGGCCAATGTAGAGCTCCAGCGATGATCCGGCACCATGTGGTCGGGCACCAAGTAAGTGATGAAGACGATAGATTCAGAGGCGTCTTATACGTCGAGCTCAAAATTCAGGGCAAGGTTAAGATTCGTAAGGGAAGGCAAGGCTTCACATGATGGTTTTTGTTAGAATGACTACAAAACACATAAATCCATTATTTTTTTATGTGAAGAAAATGTTTCGTCGTCTTCAAATGAAAGTTTTAGTTTATCTCAACTGGTGTCACAGTTGTTCCAACTCGACAGGACCTTTGTCGCAACACATCGAACTCTACGCTATGTGACAGCCTTAAACCATGCAAGGGAATGTAGAGCCATTCCATGGATGTGTACTTGTCTATCACACTCCTATTGATGAGTACTTTTGAGGTACCCTTCTAAAGATGTGTACTAAACACAGATATGGACTTCTAGTGCAGTAAGGGAGGGTGGGGCACCATGACCACTGGGGCACCATGACCACCCCCCTCGCTCTCGGGAACTACTTTGCCGACGGCAACCGGTCGACCGGACTTTCGAGCGAGGGGTGAATCACTGGTGTACTCATGTGTACAAATTTTCCCGTACTCAGTGTACTCACAAGTTTTAATAGGGCGAAATTCACCAGGTTTACGACCAATTTGGCGTTGAGTGCCATTTAAAACGCTAAATAAAACCTTAAAATGTTTACAAATGTGAAATTTATAAGAAAAGCAAGGTGTACTCACCCGTACTCATGTACTCATGTGTACACCAGAACGCAGAGTGATTCACCCCTTGCTTTCGAGAGAATAGAATTCTAACTATTTTCAGCCAGAGCCCTACCTTCTAGCTTCAAGGGTACGACCATAGCACCTCGCCAAAATTTTTGTTACAGCGTTTTGTCTAAATTGGGCGTTTTTCAAATCTCAGATATTTTCTCTCACTCACATTTGAGGAGATAAGTTCGATGTCTTAGGTTTTTCTCAAAATGTCGGCTCTCCGGCAAAATATCCAACATCACATTTTATTCTTAGTAGCTTTTTGCTTGCTCGGGGAGCCTTAGAGTCGTAAACTGCATAGTGGGGAGCGATGGCCACTTTTTAGTGGGGCACCATGACCATACATGTTTGAGTGTTTTTTTTTTCTCATATTTTGGCCTGATAATGATTTTTTTTTAGTCGAAAATTTGCTGTTTGCTTCTGAAATTGTATAAAGGTTGAATAATTGCTGCAGAATTGATAGTTTTATCACAAATCGTAAATCAGCAGGATGATGAAGACTGGTTCTGAAACTGAGACTTGTAATGGTAATTTCTCTTGCTCTAAATGAGCTCCAAACCGCAAAAGTTGGCCGCGAAGGCGATCCGTGGCTACTTTGCACCAAGATGGCTCTGGCATTATGAGAAACAGCATTTAATTCACTTGTTTGCAGTGTAGTAACCGCGATAATTTTCTTAAAATTTACCAAATTGAAATCTGCATACGAATTTGGATTCGTCTTAGCAAGACAAACATAAAATGTTAACACATGTCATAGCTTTGGATGTGAAATTGGAAAGCCTTAGAGCGTTAACTGTTTTAAACCGTCCATTTTAAGGCATCTCAGAACGTTTGATACTTCGAAGGTTTTTACAGTGTTTTTTAGTTAAGTTGTCTGGCCTGATGGTAAGGACAGCGATATAAACAATTTCAATGAGAATACTGGTAGAAAGTACACTTTTTTGGGCCAAAAAATTACTATGGTCATGGTGCCCCACGGGGTTGTCATGGTACCCCATAGGTGGGGCGCCATGACCACTTTGCCTTTTATTTTCCAAAGTGTTCTGTGAGCCTGCCGTGCATTGTAGACAAGTTCCAATGGGTGGAAGAGGTCCTTGGAGGTACAATGAATCCCCTCATGCTGGAAACTTTACTTTTCGAACCACACGATGGAGTAGAGGGAGGCACAAAATAAGTGGTCATGGTTCCCCACCCTCCCTTACAGCGTTGGTTTCTTGAAGTGTGCATTGAATGCATACGCGTTTTCAGTGATTTTCGACTCGAAATGCAGGTTCTTTGAGCAATAATACCAACCCTTTTCCGTCAGATTCATGCAAGAGGCTCAGTGTTCCTGCTTCCTTTCATCTTGCTTTGGACAATCGGACCGCTGCTGGCCTTAGGCAATGTTCGGAGCAAGAATATCAACAATTTTGCTGTAGGTAAGGGTGAGTGGGGCACCTTGAAAGTAGGGTGTAATGGAGACGCAATCGACTATCGTTCACTGCCGAACGCAGCTCGCTCGAGCCGGTTTGCTGTAAAACTGTTTGCGAAGCATTTCCTTGAACTTCATGGCTTGTTTTGTTGCTTCATGCATACGCGGTGGCAATGCAACAAAGTGACAAAAGTTCGAAATATCTGTTGTTCTTTTTTTTTAGGAAACGAACAAACACTTTCAAAATGTAGCCCAAGTTTTAATCCTCAATCACAGCATAAAAAATTACTAATTTTTTCTAGACTTGATAGGCGAGACAAGCAAAAATGTAAACACAAGTTATAGAATTAGACTCGAAATAAACAAGTTATTGGGCATTTACGTGAAAAGGGGAAGAAAAGTACAAAAATGCTGTACCCACTTATTTCTGAGAAAAGGCTTTTTGGACCTTCTGTGATGAGTCAATGTAGAATCAGAACCAATTTACCGATTTTGACGAAACTTGAACCAATGGCAGGCAAGTGAAAGCTCTTCACTTTAGGGGTAAACCTGTATTGAGCCAAGATTGGTAGTCTCCTGGTTCGAAATCGCAATTCTTTTCGGTGTACTTTTCTTTCCCGGTGGTGTCCTTTCCTTACCCTTTTCGAGGAGTTCCGAAATGACGTACATTTTGGCATGTTGTACGTAATGTAGGGAACTATAATCGATGAACAGTGATTTATTTCATTAGGAAGGCATTGGATTTCAAGTTCACGAGAGCAGAATAGTTGAATCCTCTTTTGGAACTTCTGTACAGTGCAAAGTACGCGTATTGTACTTTTCTTCCCCAACCTACCCCTACCATTTTGGGAATACAGACCTAACTTTTTTTCCCATTCACCGTGACTCTTGCAACCTGTTTCCAATCATATGTGACACCGGTATGATCAGGGGGCGGCAACGGCCTAGGAAGCGCGTGAAGCCATGCGCGAGGGAGGTGCAGGGGTTACTTATTTTGCTTCGATTGGAAGATCTAGCTCGTTGATTGCAAAACGCTTTGCGCAGATCAAAAGAGCACAAAGTTTAAGGTGCATTAGGCCTAGTAGGCTGTCCGATACTTCCAATCAAACCGAACACAAGGCGGAATCATTTACATCGACATGGCGCATTCGAGTTTTTCCTGAATTTTATGATTTCTCGTGTTTTTCGGTGTTTTCACATCACCTTAATGTACAGTCAGGGGGGAGTTTCGAGAAGAGCAATTAGCCTAATGCACCAAATTTAAAGCCCTTTCCATCGGTGCAAAGCGTTTTGAAAAACACTGTCTAGTTTTCATGATTTCGAACAAGGCAACGGCCTAGGGAGAGCGTTAAGCGATGCTCGCGCCGTCAGTGCAGGCGATGCTCGCGCCGTCAGTGCAGAAGTTGCGTACTTGTTCGAGATCATGAAAACTAGACAGTGTTTTTCAAAACGCTTTGCACCGATGGAAAGGGCTTTAAATTTAGGGTGCATAAGGCTAATTGCTCTTCTCGAAACTCCCCCCTGACTTTATATTAAGGTGATGTGAAAACACCGGAAAACACGAGAAATCGTCAAATTCAGGAAAAACTCGAATGCGCCATGTTGATGTAAATGATTCCGCGCTTGTGTTCGGTTTAATTGGAAGTATCGGGCAGCCTACTAGGCCCAATATGCACCTTAAATTTTGTGCTCTTTTGATCTACGCAAAGCGTTTTGCAATCAGCGAGCTAGATCTTCCAATCGAAGCAAAATAAGTAACCCAAGCCCCAGCACCTCCCTCGCGCATGGCTTCACGCGCTTCCTACACGGTAAAAAAAATGTCCTGTCAATGCCGTTAGTTTATTACCAGTTTTCACTGTAGGATAATTCACAGCGTTTCCTGTGATCTGCTCACGTGATTCACTGTGATCTTGTTCCCGGTGTTCACTGTGATCTGGTCTGCAGTAAACACTGTCAGTTTGACGCCGCCAAGCACCGAAGTGTTGGGGTGTCCGCAGTGTTCGGTGTTTTTCGTGAAGAAACGTAACGATGTTGATCGTAAAACTTATATATATTTTCGCAAACTCTTACAAGAACTCTTACTCATACGCTAGCAAACCACAACTGCACTCTCTGACTCTCCGTCTCCGACCGTCCCCGCAGTGCCCCGGAGCACCGCGCTCCAGCCCTTCGACTCTGGCTGATAACACAGTGCTACCACGACACCGCGCGCAAACTCCCTTACGCTAACCATCGGTGCCGGCCTCAGTGAAGGGATTTTCGCTGCTCGCTGCCTCCAGCGCGAGGCAGCCCTTCGTTCAAAGTCTGTGCGTGACGCATGCCCTGCCGCGCGGAGAGCCGTCCGCGTCCGCGTGACCGAGCATAGGTCACTCTGGGATCCCTTCACTAAAGTCAACATAGCCCGGACGCCCGGGTGATTCCGTGCGTAGAGGGTCATTTTGGATGTACCAAATTTTTTTTAAAAAAGTTCAACTTTAGGGGCTAAATTTGGTGTAGATGGCATACTTAGTACCCCACAGTATCCCTCTGAGCGTGGCAGCGCTACAAGTCGACTTTTAATTTCATCCCCCATGAAATACGGCGGAATTTACAGAAATAATGACGGAATTTACAGATTGCGGAATTTACAAAGCGAAGTGTTTAGTCTCCTGACCAGCTGGGTTACAAGATAGGTAAAAACTGTTGACGGTGTCATTTTGAGCACCCAAAATAGCGTTTTTCGGCGGAGGTTGTGGGAACTTTCTCCCTCAGATGGAGGAGCTACGGCCCGAAACGGAATTTACATCTATTTTTACACCCTTACTGTTTTTGGCCCGCCCTTCTATTCAAAAAATAGGGGGAGGGCCTATGCATTTGCCTTTGTGTCTGTGTGTTTGTTGTTGTTGTTGGCGTCTGTGTACAAGGAAGGAGTTGAGCTAGAGTAACCAGATTTGGAGGGTACTTCAGGAGTACCGTCCAAACAAATAATCCGGTGGTGCAAATCCCGTCCGGGTCGCACAAGGGCTGCTGCAGGTGCATCATGGTTTACATGAGCGGGAGGGGGATTTCCGCCATTATTGGTGCTAGCAGGGCACATAGGGGTATTTTTGGAATCGGGGCAACGAGACAGGATGAATGGACCTGGTCCCGACCCCATCGGCCGCTTTTACAAGTTGGCCAGATCAGGATCTTCAAAAAAGGGGGTCGACCGACTAAAAAAAATTATTGCAGATTTCGATTGGTCTCAGCAAGACCTTTTCAACGAGGGGTCGGAAAGGGGGTCCAGGAGCCCGACTTCGTCTATTAGTCACATCAGGATCTTGAAAAAAGGGGGTCGACCGACTGAAAATTTTTACTTAAGTTTTGGATAGGTCTTGGCAAGACCTCTTCAACGAGGGGTCGGAAGGGGGGTCCAGGAGCCCGCCTTCATGAGTTATGGGAAAAAGTGCGACGGACTCGTTTTGCGCTCCTGCTGTGCCTCTATTGCAAGGAGTTGCAGTAGCATGGCAAATATGGGTATTTTCGGAATGAGGGCGAAGAGACAAATGAAACGGGCATATTCTAAGGACAGTTGGAGTAAAAAGTGTAAGGACCATTGCATATTGTGAATAGAAGGGAGGGCCTAAGTCACGATGGTACATCGATAACTTTGCTTTACCCGCTCACGGTGTGTGTGATGCGAGCGGGCCGAAGGCCCGGGCCTTCGACTGGCCAAGTTGGGTCTGATGCGAGGGCCGAAGGCCCGAGAAAAGGCCGCCGGCAGGCCAAGCTGGGCCGGCCCCCTGTCGAACCGAGTTGCCGGCGCAGCGAAGCGGAGCTGGCAACTCGGTTCGACGGAAGGGCGGGCCCTAGCTTGTTAACAATTCTGACGGCCTGGAAGCGTCGTTTGACCGCCCCAGGTCCCGCGGGCACGGGCTTCTGGCAGCGTTTGTTATGTTCTTTCGATCCCAAGTGGTCGCGAGGTTCTTAAACGAAAAGGAACCCCAGTAGACCGTCAGTTGTGAAAGCAGCATAGGTCACCTGGTCACACGGTGGACATTTTCCCATAGGCTGTTTCGGGTTCAACAAGTGATGATACAAAGGTCACCTTCCGTAATTTTGTGAAGAATAAGTCAGGGAAGAGAGTGAAATAGCCAGGTTTCTTTTGATGTGGCTCAGTCATATACTACAGCATGGCAATGTTGTCTTATAGTTGTTGGTGACCATGACGGAACTTACAAAACGACACTTTAGCAGCTTACAAAACCTAGAAAAACAAAAGTAAGATTGACTTATCCACATGAGGACATGGTCTTCATTTAGTAAAACAAATTTGAATTGCCCTAGCTACCAAATCACCCTCAGTTCAGGCGCAAGGCCCCGGTGACCTGAAATGACCCCCTACGCACGGAATCACCCGCCCGCCGGAAAACATTGCGAAACGACAAACGAGTCGTGGCGTCGTCCAGACCAACCGATGCCTTATCTAACTTAGCCGAAATAGAAATAACCGCGCTGGCGGTGCTCATTCCGCCAACAGAAGTACTGCAAATCAGGCTCCAATTCACGGCGTTTACTGTGGCCAGATCACAGTGAACACTGACCGAGATCACAGTGAACGCCGTGAACTAGTTCACAGCAAACGCTGTGAATTGCATAACAGCAAACATTGGTAATAAATTAACGGCATTGCCAGGACATTTTTTGTACACTGTACGCCATTGCCGCCCCCTGATTTCACGGCAGAGGGTCCGAAACTAAGATCCACTGTGTTCAGGGCCCGTACATCGCTTTCGGCCACAAATTCGACCCATGCCCGTCGGACGGAACCATAGAAGTGCTCATCCGTGCCAGCCACTTCAACCCAGCCAGGCCCTACGATCTGCAGACTATTTCGGGGAACTTGTCCTCGAAAGAAGACATGAAGGACAATTATTGGGTAAACTAAAAAGTCTCTTTCAAAGGGTCTGCTTAGCTTATTTTTGGCTGAGCGATAGCGAAGCCCGTTACTCTAGTGCGGTTGAAAAGTTTGGTCTGTCTGTCTCTCTGTGTGTATGTGAGTGAGTGTGTGTGTGTGTGTGTGTGCACTACTTCTCCTTAACGGCTCGGCCGATCTGGCTGCGATTTTGCAGGCTTATTTGTTATGTTCTTGGCTGGGCACACGCGATATTTCACTATCCTTGCTCACGTGGTTCAGTTTTTATAGCCGAAAAACAGCAAAAACGGCAAAAAATCGAGTTTTCTGCTGGCAGATCACTTCTGTCTTGAAGGAAGGGGGGGTCTGGAGGGCGGAGCCTCCCAGCCTGGACAAGTTAAAAAGTTAGAAGGGTCAAGATTGTGCTATCTGTAGATGAAGCAACTCTATCTAGAATGAAGGGGGGTCTGAGGGGCTCCGCCCCCAGAAGTCGATGGACGAGCCATTGTCTGCCGAAGGCAGACCAGCGCCGCAGGCCAAGGTAGGTACGCCAGGCGTGGATTGGAGGAACAAGCCGCGAGACATCGCGAAGCCTGTTACGACAAGACACGGTCTGGCGTAAACCTATCTTGTTGTACTTGCGCCGATGGTCCTCCAAGCAATGGCAAATGAGTGATAGGCACCATTAAGTTACCTTCTAAAAAGGAAACTCAAATTAAAAATACAAATCTTTGAGAGGAGCTGACACTCTACATTCACACCGGCGTTAGGACTGGCGGGATTCGCTGAACATAAGTTACAGCACACATCAGGTCAAATTGATTATTTATTAGTAATTTTATAGTAATTTTACTAGTAATTTACGATGCTACTGCTCAACATCGCTTGTGAAGAACAACTAACTTCAGTGGGTCAAAACCTCGGGCAAAACGAAGCAAAATGGACGATATTCACAGATAAAGCGTTGATGTACATCTCGTTACGGTTGAAGGCCATACGCCCTTTTTGAAACTTACAACCACGCTTTAAAGCATTCATACATCGGAGATGGTCACTGGAAGACGTTGTCCTTGATATTATATTACTGTTCTCCGTTTTTTTGGCACGTCTATCGTGCCATACGTGTAGAACAGTGCAGCCTCTTCTTTTATTTGCCCGTGAATCTTTCTGGGTTTTTCACTGTGCAAACCCTGCCTTGCATTGACGAATGAATGTTTATTACGTTTCAGTCTCGCGTCGAAATGGCCGTACGATCAAATAACCAATGGAAAGACAACGCCTTTATCTTCAATTTCCCCAGACTGGGATGCACTGCGATCCGTGAACAAGTTCCAGACTTATTTCGCATCATTGCTAAGCACAGCGGAGCACCGACAGACAAAGCGGCTCCCTGCGTCATACCAGCGGTACATGAGTGCGGTAGTTTATTGGCAAAGCGTTGGCGAAGCCCGAGGGGTGAATCACGTGTGTATTACTCGTGTATACATTAGTCCGTACTCAGTGTACACGGTTAAAAAAGCGCATATCACTGGTTTTTGGCGCCACTTGGAGTAGATTGTCACCTCAAATGGCTCTAAGGGCCAAAAACGTTTCAAAATGTTAAAATTATGAGTATTATAACGTGAACTCACCTGTACTCATGTATCAGAACCGAGGGGAATCACTAGTGTACTCATGTGTACAAATTTGCCCGTACTCAGTGTACTCACAAGTTTTAAAAAGGTGAAATTCTCGAGTTTTTCGACTGATTTAACGTCGACTGCCGTTAAAAACGCTAAATAAAGCCTTAAAACGTTTCAAATTGTGAAATTTATGAGTAAAGCAAGGTGTACTCACCCGTACTCATGTACTCATGTGTACACCAGAACGCCGAGTGATTCACCCCTCGATCAGAACGCACAGTGATTACCCTCTCGGCCAAGCCTCTATTAAAAGGCTTCCACTCGAGTACATGGGGGTCAAAGCACTTTCCCAGCTCATTGGCTCAGCAACAGCGAAGCTACTTCAAGAGGGGACAAAAAGTAACATCGCCTGTAAGTCCGTATGCGGAGACTTCTCCTAAACGGCTTGTCCAATCTGGATCAGATTTTGAAGGATTATGACACTATCCTCAGGTCATGGACTTATCCTTCATTCGGCATACGCAGCAGTGCTGAGCTCAGCATATGTAAGCCAAAATCGAGGGGTCATATTCAAAAGATCTAATCTGGGCGCTACTATTCAAAGAATCTTACCTGCAAAGCAAGCGAATTTCACCAAGTTTCATCATTTGAGGCAGCTACAAATCAAAATAATTTGGGATTGTAGTCACACAAATTTGAAGATGAAAGACCGAAGGAATTAATTAAGTGCCTCCACTCTTGACACTCTTACATTGCACAGATTTCTGTAAATTATCATAAATCTCCTTTTTCTTGCACCGATCTTCCGCACACCTGACTCGACCGTCCGCCATCTTTACATCTGCAACTGGTGAAACTTTTTCTGCTGTTTCAGGCGACAATCCGTTATCATCTCCATTCAAAACTTTGACTCGAGATTTAATATCCCTGGAATCGCTTCTAGATTCAGCCTGCTGTAGATGAAGAACTTTCTCAATTTCCAAAAGTTTTATTTCAAGGGCACTAGTTTTGTGTTTCTCTACTGCAAGGGCAGATGCTAATTCAGCGTTATTAGTTCGAAGATCTTGAATATCTGACTTGTGCAGGACGAGCACGCGGAGCAGACAGAGCCGTAGCAGAATGCACTTTATCCACTTGTGAAGATTAAAGATTAAAACGATTCATCCTATAGACAGCTTCAGGAACTGATGTAAAACTTGGTATGAGAACGTAAGTCATGAAAAGTTGAATTTTTCAGCTGTTTTTAGAAAATGTCCTTTGGCTGAAATGACAAATGGACCGAGATAAAAAGCTGAATTTAGGCGTGTGGGGAGCCAAGGATATATCCAGAACCTACGCAATCTCAACGACATCGGCCGAGCCGTTCAGGAGTGCTGACAGACATAATACAGACAGGCAAAATTTTCTAACGGGCTTCGCTATCACTCAGTCAGTAACTGGAAAGTAAACCAGATATAAATGTTTGATAATAAAATTAGCACTTTTTTTCTGATCAACTTACACTCTTAGTTCTATTTGTCACTTTTGCAGGGGGTTTACGTGTTGAAGAATGAATCGGTGAGCTGGACGTTTCCCAACTTCCCAGTCATACCGTACGGGCGTTACCGGTTCCGAGTGACGTCACGCAGCATCACCAGTCGCACTACGCTTCTTTGCCTCGAAGTCGACTGCGAGGCAATTCCAAAACCGTAAACTGCTGTAGACCAATTAAAAAAAAAAAACAATAAAAAAAATGTTGAACTATTATGAACGTTTATGTTGCAATTGTATCCTATGGAATTCCACGACTTGTGGGATGCTCCGTCAGATTTTTGTGATTGGGTTTTGGGGCTCATGCTTCACAACCATGTAAGTTTTAGGTAGCCAGATGAGTCTTCCGGACTTTCTTCGGCTGCATGGTAAACAGCACATGTTTCCGGTAAATCTTTCCTGTTAATACCGAAAGAAAACATGTCTTTGAAATCCGGCTCCCTTGTCTTTTTCATTTTGACCATAAAAAGATGTGGCAACTTGGTCAGATTTTTGGAACAATATTTGGAATCCTGCGCGCAAGGATTAAAAGCCAAATATCGACCAAATCTAAATAGGTTGCGAAAATTCGAAACGTGCCACCATACTCGCAACCAAAGATAGTGAAGGGGTAAAAAGGCATGGAGACTCCAATGGTGATGTCCATTTCAATGTCAGGGTGACCATTAAGTAAAAATAAAAGGCTGAAAAACATGAACAAATTACAAATTTCACTTCCCCCCAGCAGAATTTTCGCAAGTAACGTAACTAGTTTGGGAGTCAGTGCGGGGTATCTTTAGAGGTAGAGCAATGGAACAAAGCTTAAAATCATCAGGAAACATAAATGAATAGTGACAGAAGCTTTTTTTTACTGTCTGGGATTATTTAAGCAAAAATACCCAAAATGTTTATGTTTCTTGAAACTTGAAAAATTAGACTCCCCCAAAATCTTCACACTGAGGAAACGTTGCAAACTATTTTGGGCCTTACAAAGAAAAGTAGTTTGTATAACAAAGTATTTTGAGCATACGCAAGCCCACAAAGAAAATACTTCGTAATTTACGAACTATTTCTTCGTATAACAAAGTATTTTAGTTTGTTATATGTATGCTCAAAATACTTCGTAAGGTTTTAAGATTGCAATCACTTTGTAGAATAGGTCATAAGGATCAAAACAAATTGGATCAAAACAAATTTTATCTAACCTTTCTAACTCTAAAGGTACCATGCTCTGCCTGATCTCTTCAATATCTCAATATTTTGAATTTCTTCCACTTCAAAGGGCTGTTGGCTGTTGTTTTGAGTATGATTAGATGCATATGACGAAATTAGAAAAGAAGTAGAAATCAGATTTTGTTTTTGGTGTTCCCATCCCCCTTCATGAGAACAAGAATCCTGTGGCGTCACGTTTCGTGCGCGCCGCCATGCATGTCGGCGTTGTTCTATGAATCCCGTGTATCGCGATGACTATCGTTTCGCTTTTCAATGTCGTTCCCTGTGAGAGGCTCTTCCATGGAAGCCAGTGAAGCACTCCCTGTCAGTGCAATTTGCACCCAACTGGCCAATACAGAGCTCCTGCGATGACCCAACACTATGTGGGTGGACACAAGGTGAATGTTATGGAATGTGGTTCAGAGCCAAACTATCGGTATAACGCAAAATATATCGTAATGCTGGGCTCAAAGACCCGTACACGCAAAATTACGGAGCGATGGGACTAGTTTGTAACTGCACTGTGAAAACCTTACTATTCTGGGCCTTAATCGGATTGTTATAACTAGGGGCACGCGCCGTTAAGTTTGGGGGTTTGGGCGGGTAGTGGAAGCGCGATGCGACTTGCCAGACATAATCTAATGCCAGCGTTTTGGCACGGCGGAACTCACTATTCACGAATGGTTTTTGATTTTGGGGTGTGCCACGCTTATTGTCAACTTTAAAGCGCATGGACGGGATTACCTCTCTTATGTGCCCTCTTCCCTCGCGGACAAGTTACAATGCGGACAAGTTGGAATGCCGCCGGTTTATCGTATTCGTTCATATAATGCTTCAAATCCGAGGGGTGAATAACTCATCGTCTTTGTGTACACATGAGTACATGAGCACAGATGAGTACACCTAAAAATACTCATAAATTGGGCTTTTTGTCAACGTTTTTACGCCTTTTTAGCGTTTTAAACTTGAATCCATACCGAATCCTGTATAAGTTTGGCTATGTTTGCTCTTTCAAAATTTGTGAGTACACTGAGTACGGGCTTATTTGTACACATGAGTACACTAGTGATTCACCCCTCGTTCAAATCGGACCCCCAAAATGATGCGCGTAGCGTCAATGATTGGTTTCTTCTAACAGAAATGAGATTCCAAACGCCAGGTGTATAGGTCCAGTGCGCTTGAACCCGTTTCCAACGCACCAGATAAAGCAATGTTGCTGCATCGCACGAGGACACCGCATTTTCGGGACACCCCATGCACAGTATAAAAACAATAGAGTATTCTAGTCGTCGCCGGTCGAAGAACAAGAAGAACAAAGCCGGAACTGGCCCCGGCAACATAACCCTCCCAGACTTCTATGAGTGGACTAGTTCCCGAGTTTTCTGTGGCGTATCTCCTTCAAAAGCACTTCCGTTTGTTTCAAACACTTTTAGACTCAGGAAATAAAAATATTTGACGACATTTCTCGTTGGAACCGGGTTTGACAATAGTACTCCGTTCCTTCCCGGCTTCTGGTTTTGTTCTTCTTCTTGTTCTTCGATAGGTGACGACTAGAATGCTCTATTCTGCCTGGAACTCCCTGGAAGTAGCGCAAGTCTCTGCGACAGGCTCTACAGGGTGAGTTTTCTCGATGTGTCAATAATTTGTAGGTAGCTTGGGCACCCCGAGGGCATCATTTTTCACACATAAACTAGTAGGCGCAAACGTCAAGTTAAGGTAGTTAGTGTTTTGTAATTTAGCTTCGCGCCTACTAGGTAGGCACCTGCTGCCACTGAGGGTGGAGGGACCTCATGAGTGGGTGTCAAGGGTCTCGCAGTACTCGCGGGAGTGCCACCCTCGCGAAACAGCCGTGAGGTCCACTGTTACCAGGCACCAGGCCACCAAGACAGCCACTTGCGACCCTCGGCAACCCCCCGAAAAGACAAGTGCAAGGTCCGCCGCACCCCCGCGAGTCTCGAAGCATCCCCGCTAGACCCGCGACACCTCGTGAAGTCCTGCGACCCTCAGTGGCAGCGGGTGCCCATCTCGCAAATGCGAACGCCTATTACAAAACACCAATTTTCTCCGTACCTAGACGTTGGCGCCCACTAGTTCATTGGTGAAAAATTATCTCCTCGGGGTGCCCAATCTACAATTGACACATCGAGAAAACTCACCCTGTATAGGAAATCCAGAAACGGTTTTTTCCGTGCGCAAAGGACGGCGATGCGATTGTAATGACGAGGATGTAATGATGCACACTTTTTCTCACAAACGCACATCTTTACATTGCTGGGTGGTTTGCTTCAAAACGTTCATGTTCGGGCACCAAATTCCGTGAAAAAGAAGTTGGCCCAAACTAATTTTTTCTGGCAAATTCTTTTCTTATTTCGCCTAGAAGAAATATCCTTAAGCCTGCAACGCTTAAGGGGGGCGGACAAAATCGATTTCCGGTTTTTGCTTTTTTTTTCGACTCTTAGGGCCTTGGTACAACCAAAGCTGACCATATTTCGATCCACAGCACCGTCAAATCGGTACAGGAAACTTTTAATTCGTAAAATCACTGTGAGGTGCACTGGTAACCAACGAATGTGACGTCATATTCGTTGGAGAGTAAATTTTGACACGTTCGTTTGAATATGATGTCACTCGTTTGAACGTAACTCGGCCGTTAAAGTAGGGTGTCACATTCGCTTGAACGTGTATCAACATTCAAACGAATGTGACATCATATTCAAATAAACGTGACAAAATTCACATTCGAACGAATATGACGTCACATTCGTTGGCTTCCAGTGATAGGTTAGGCCCTTTAACTTTAATCCCAGTTTTCCTCAGTTCCTTTTTTTTTTACCTTGCGCGCAGGATACCTTGGAGACCATAAGACGTACAATGCTGTGAGACAGCTTAAAATGATCAGTGTTCATAAACATAGCTAGAAGACAAGGGAGAGTTTTTTTTTTTTTTTAAATATACTTCAATCTTTAGTTGGAGATCAATGAATGTCCAAAAGCGGCATAAAAACAGTCATGATTCTAGTTTTTAAGATTAATAACAAAAGAAATCATGTTTTTGAAATCCGGCTCCCTTGTCTTTTTCATTTTGACCAGAAAAAGATGTGGCAACTTCGTCAGATGTTTGGGACAACATTTGGATATGAAATCCTGCGCGCAAGGATTAAAACCCAAGGTTACCGGTCATTTTCCCAAATTCATTTTCCCAATCGAGAATATTTCTATAACTTTCATTCGGAATGTAGATTTCCCAAAGATATTTTTCCCAAATCATTAATTTCCCCAAAAATGTATTTTTCCAAAATAGTTTTTTTTAACTGAGAGATCGACTTGTCAGGCTTGTCATCAACAAGCAAGTCATAATCAGGAAGGAAACCTTTGATAACCGAAGTAAGGTGATTAAATAATCTTACCTAGATTTAGGTGGTTGAGTGATAATATCTGGCCCAGAATTTGATACTCATCAAAACTATCATTCACACTGTTCTTCCGGAGTCTTGTCACCACCCCCTTTTCGGTCATTATGACCTCCGCCTGTTTCCTTCTGGAGTTCGTTAGCACATAACAAAAGATTTTGGGAAAAATTTTGGGAGTAACTTTGGGAAAATAAAATTTGTAACAATGGATTGGAAAATATCCCGCGTGGGAGAATTTGTATGCAAAATTTGTGAGAATGAGTCTGCGTCGCCGTTCTGCCGCCTCCGCAAAGCTAGGCTATATACTCATACAGTTCCGGCTCTTGTTCTTGATTTCTTCTCAACTTCCGCCCCGGACTCTTCTCCGAAGTTCCCTATTTACACTCAGATCTCTGTTTGATTGACGCAGGAGGCTTCTCTGATTCGTTCTGACGTGCTGTGGATAATCGTGCTGCTGCTGGCATTTGGCGAAGTTCGAAGCAAAACTATAAACATGTTCGCTGTAGGTACCAGGTAAGGGAGAGAGGGGCACCACTACACTACACGGTAAAAAAATGTCCTGTCCATGCCGTTAATTTATTACCAGTTTACACTGTTGGTCAATTCACGGCGTTTACTGTGATCTGCTCGCGCGATTCACTGTGATCTTGTTCGCGGTGTTCACTGTGATCTGGTCCACAGTAAACACTGTGAGTTTGACGCCGCTGAGCACCGAAGTACTGCAAATCAGGCTCCAATTCACGGCGTTTACTGTGGCCAGGTCACACTGTGAGAAAAAAGTACGGAAAAAGTACGGAACATGTCTGGTCAATAATTTGCCTGGACCGTCCGTACTTTGCCAACTACGGAACGTTCCGTACCTTTTTTCCGTACCCATTTACATGGGTTCATAGGGAGCAAGTACGGAACGTTCCGTACTTTTCTCCGTACCTCCGTACTATATTTTTCTGTACCATTTCCGTACAAAAGTACGGAATTTTTTACAGTGCACAGTGAACGCTGTGACCGAGATCCCAGTGAACGCCGTGAACTAGTTCACAGCAAACGCCGTGAATTGCATAACAGCAAAATTAACGGCATTGACAGGACATTTTTTGTACAGTGGCAGGGCACACTCTGAAAGCCTAACAAACTAAACTTTGGGCCTTTCAAAGATAAGTTGCTTGTTATATAACAAAGCATTTTGAGAGGTTGTGGTTAAGTCATATAACGTCACACGTCACCCACCACCCACACGTGCCCCCACCCTCGCTTCTTGACACATTCACATCCACGTTCTCATTGATGTTCACGGTTCCCGAGGGGCAAACAACTTCGTCAAAATTTGTACACCGTTATTTCAAATTCACGTTATTTCACGTTATTTCATTGGTATTCCAACGTTATTTCAAGGGTATTTCAACGTTATTTCGCGTTATTTCACGTTATTTCGTGTTATTTCGCGCTTTTTCACGCTTATTTTGGCGTTATTTCAACGTTATTTCACCGTTATTTCACGTTATTTCACGGAAAATGTACACCTAAATTCAAGTTGTTTGCCCCTCGACGGTTCCGTATGCCACCGTTCACCCCCCTCCCAACGCGCCCCCTGGTGCTCGGGGCAGTCGAAATAACGGGGATTTCCGAATTATTTCACACTTATTTCAACTTATTTCACACTTATTTCAACTTATTTCACTTATTTCAACTTATTTCACTTATTTCAAATTTATTTCAACTTATTTCCGAAAAAATGTACACCTTATTTCAAGTCGTTTCCCCCTCGGGCGGAATCGCACGGTAAAAGCGGTTCCTAGTTTTTCCAGGAACTCCCTGGAAATCACCTATGCCTTCACCATTGACTTCCTGGGAAAACCAGGTTCCGTTTTTACCGTGCAGAATCGCCCCGCGGCGCGGGCGGGGGGAGCACTTTTTGCCTGCGTACAGGGGCAACGTGTTGCTTTTTGCCTACCTTTCAGGTGGCTGTCGGGAGGGGGGGGGGATTGTCCTTTTGCCCCTCCCCCCGATCCGCCTTGAGGCGTTGCTTTAAGAAAAGCAATTGCGTGGAGTAAACATTCGCATAGTCCTAAGTGGTTTAGCCAGTCACGTCACTAAGTGGCTTTAGCCTCAATGAACGAGACGTCACATTCGTTGGCTACCAATGATTTATTTTCACACATTAAGGGGGCAGTAGCGCCACTTTTTTCCTTATTGGTCAAATTTTGACGAAGTTCCTACTGTTACCGAGATCTTTCTGTTGATCGTTCAAAAACACTTCCGTTCAAAACCACTTATTCTCAATGAAAGGAGGGTTATTCAAGGATGATTTTGAAAACAAAGTGGTTGATCTACTGTCATTTTTGTGGAGTGTGCTAAGGGCACAAAACAACACAACACATTGACAACATATAACTGCGCGCAGAGCTAGGGGTAGGTTGGGGAAGAAAAGTTTAAATCGCGTACTTTGCACTGTACAGCAGTTCCAAATGAGGATTCAACTACACAGTAAATTGAAATGGCAGAATCCGTAACGGTTCAGCACAGAAACCGCCAGTAAATGATTCTGAATTTGGTAGTCACAGAAACTGGCATGGGCTAACAGAAACTGACAAAGGCTCCTCAGAAACTGGGATAGGCTCACAGAAACTGCTAAGGGGTTGCGGTCTCGCGAGCTTACCTAACCTCACTGTGTCTCTGGATGCTTTTGTTGTTTTGGACATTATTAACATATTTTGATGTGTGTGCATACTTTTCTTTGCTTTGACAAGTCTATAAATTAATATTTTCCTTACGCGGTACATCTATACTCTCTATTTCCAATAATATAGCATCTCAAAGTCGCGAGGTGGAGGGAATCGCAATTGACGATTACGGTGCAGTGTTGTCCGGATTCCGTGGTGAGTGCACAGATTCCGTCGCCTGTGTGCAGAATGAGTTTGCCGTTGGCGGTTTTGGTGCAAAACCGCCCCGGATCTATTTACCTGTCGGTTTCTGCGAATTGGGGCTCACAGACCACTACAGATTCTGCCATTTCAATTTACTGTGTACCGTCAAGTCCCCTAAAGTGGGACGATTTTTACGGAAAATCGTCTGTTATTCACAGAATAACGATGACACCGAAAATCGCCGGGGATTTAAGAATCTTCATGTCAAAACACGTCTTTTACCGAAAACAAAAAAAAATTTCAGCCCATGGGGCTCCAGTATGAGCAGCAAGAACCGTGTCCCAATTTAGGAGCCAAAGTCTCCTAAAGTGGGACAAAGTCCCCTAAAGTGGGACACGTTCATTCTTTTTCGCCCAAAAACTGCAGTAGCAAAAAATTTCATAAAATGTATTATGTTTTAAATTTAATTTGAAGCAAGATTGGTTCTGAAGTCTTTTTCGATATCTCGACTGGTTAAGCTGATATGAGCCTCTTCAATCAATTAGTTTTCCTTAGATATATTAAATTAGAAACCGACAATAAAACAAAATGGCCTTAAAATTTAATTTCTGACCAAAAACATTTTATGAAATTTTTTGCTCAGGTCGTATTTTATAAGTTTCGAAATGCACGGGGGTCATTCTCCGCCGAATCGACGATGGTCTGTTTTTGAGGTCGATGGATTCGGTCCAAACCACTTTTAATCGATGCATTGGGGCCCCAAAGGGACCTCTCTAAGAGGATTTTTTTTTAAATCATTTTTCCCAGAGTTATGGCCAATACCATTTTGGGAAATTTAGTGAAATTTAGTGAAAACAGTACTTTTCATCTTGGCCTATGAAAGTGTGATGTGAGACCCCTTTGGCTTATATTTCCATTTCAACTAGCTTAGAGGGGTCCTGAAAACCTTCTCCTCTGACTGAAGGTGAAAAATCAAAAAATTTCCATTTTTTACTTAGGAAAATTTATGAAAAAAAGTGAAAAATGAGCATAACTTTTTTACGTGGTTTGAGAATTTTGACAATACTTTGTCCTAAGATTCACTTTAGGTGACCGCTTAAAACTACAAAATATTTCATCTGGCAATACGTATCTTCACTGAATCGGGTTGATAAAACTTAATTTTGAGCTAAAATTTTACTCGAAACTTATGACGACAAAGCGCATTGACTCCAAAATCAATTTTCAAAGGTCAAAAAGTTACTTATCATATATCTTGAAGTCAGGGCAGATTAAACACCTCAAGAATCCATCCCATTGATGCTCAAAATGTTGATCACTCCTTATTTTAGGTATTTTGCTCTCCATTTAAGTCTAAACCCATGAAGTACATAGTGGTTGGTAGTATTGGTGGTAATGGTGGTCCGTTGTTTCAAACAGCTGATTCTACAGTGTCTGCAATGTTTGTAAGTGGTCTGTACTAGTAAAACTAAGGCATAGTATTATGCCTGTCCTCAAGCGTAAAATCTTACAGTGTACTCCTGCGCTTGACTTCAAGCGTAAGAAGAGCTATGTTTGAAGCCAAGCGTAATCAAGCCACATCAGAAATTCTGACCCACTGCCTCAAGCGTTAAGTCAGAACACTCAATTTCAAGCATAGTGAAAACCCATGCTGCATTTTACAAGCACAGGAGAATGCGCACATTCATAATGCAAAATCAGCTCAATTTAATTTAAGATAATATCTTGGCTATCTTAAACTGAGCTGATAAGATAATATCTTAGCTCTCTTAAATTGTCTTATCATCTTATCAGCTCAGTTTAAGATAGCCAAGATATTATCTTAAATTAAACTGAGCTGATTTTGCATTATGAATGTGCGCATTCTCCTGTGCTTGTAAAATGCGGCATGGGTTTTCACTATGCTTGAAATGGAGTGTACTGACTTTACGCTTGAAGCAGTGGGTCAGAATTTCTGATGTGGCTTGATTACGCTTGGCTTCAAACATAGCTCTTCTTACGCTTGAAGTCAAGCGCAGGAGTACACTGTAAGATTTTACGCTTGAGGACAGGCATAATACTATGCCTTAGTTTTACTAGTACAGACCACTTACAAACATTGCAGACACTGTAGAATCAGCTGTTTGAAACAACGGACCACCATTACCACCAATACTACCAACCACTATGTACTTCATGGGTTTAGACTTAAATGGAGAGCAAAATACCTAAAATAAGGAGTGATCAACATTTTGAGCATCAATGGGATGGATTCTTGAGGTGTTTAATCTGCCCTGACTTCAAGACATATGATAAGTAACTTTTTGACCTTTGAAAATTGATTTTGGAGTCAATGCGCTTTGTCGTCATAAGTTTCGAGTAAAATTTTAGCTCAAAATTAAGTTTTATCAACCCGATTCAGTGAAGATACGTATTGCCAGATGAAATATTTTGTAGTTTTAAGCGGTCACCTAAAGTGAATCTTAGGACAAAGTATAGTCAAAATTCTCAAACCACGTAAAAAAGTTATGCTCATTTTTCACTTTTTTCATAAATTTTCCTAAGTAAAAAATGGAAATTTTTTGATTTTTCACCTTCAGTCAGAGGAGAAGGTTTTCAGGACCCCTCTAAGCTAGTTGAAATGGAAATATAAGCCAAAGGGGTCTCACATCACACTTTCATAGGCTAAGATGAAAAGTACTGTTTTCACTAAATTTCACTAAATTTCCCAAAATGGTATTGGCCATAACTCTGGAAAAAATGATTTAAAAAAAAAATCCTCTTAGAGAGGTCCCTTTGGGGCCCCAATGCATCGATTAAAAGTGGTTTGGACCGAATCCATCGACCTCAAAAACAGACCATCGTCGATTCGGCGGGGAATGACCCACGGCAAGAAATAGATGTTGAAATTTTGAAAATTAAAAACCGTTCGCCAGGCAACTTTTTTTCTAAAAAGTTTTTTGTTCAAAATATAATTTTACGCAAGATTTGTTTTATGGTCGATAACGATATCTTTGTCGGTTAAGCCAAGAGGAAGCATTTGCTTTCAAACATAAACTAAATTTTGTGCTGACTTACAGCGTACCGAACCGTACTTGCCCGACTGCCTGGGCCTCCAAACCGACCTGACAACCTAATATAGACCAGGCGGCGTTTGTGGGACGCTGGAGGTGAATGTAACGCCTCTGAATCGGTCAAAACCTAAAAGAAACGAAGAAAATCCATGTGTCCCACTTTACAGCCCCTTAGAAGATTGCTTCCCACCGTAAAACGAAGCGTCGGAAACAAATTTTCTGAAGTGCATCTTGTAGATAAAAGAACGCGCTACAACATGTCTGAAGTCGAAAATGGTCCGAGCATCAACGGCTCGAAGCCCCGAATCCGCGCTAGACGTCTGAAAAAACTTCTCTTTTTTCTGCATCAAATTCCAATTTTCAAGATTTTTTCGGGGAGGGGGTATGAGCGGGAACAAGACACCCTCTGCGGATATGATCTCGTAGGGGTCCTACCGCGTCTCAAAAACATTTTTTACCTCGCAAAATATCTACGCGTTGGCCGTTTACAGCCTAGAATAGGGAAAATAGTCAAAATGTCCCACTTTAGGGTTCGTGTCCACTCCACATTTAGGGGACTTGACGGTATTCTGCTCTCGTGAACTTAAAATCCAGTTCCTTCCTGATGAAATGGATCACTGTTCATGGATTGTAGTTCCCCACATTACGTACAACATGCCAAAATATATGTGATTTCGGCACTTTTCGAAAAGCGTAAGAAAAGTACACCACCGCACTGTCCTTCGAAGTGTGGCACAGCCTATAGATAATTTGTGGTAGGCGCAAAACTGTGGTTACCCAAATTTACCACACGTGGAAATGCGGTCAAGACCCCGAAAAATCAGTGGTCAACAAAGCACCACATGAAATTCATGGTGAATAAGGTAGGGATGCAAAAATACCGGTAAGATTCAAAGTTACGTAAAATACGGTAAAATACGCTATTTTACCGTATTATACGGTAAAATTGGGTAAAATTGATTTTTCTTTACTTTGAGGGGTAATTGTGGTACTTCTTGTGAAAATAGGGGGGGAAAAGGTACGTTCGGATGAGGGTGTATCGATTACATCGTTTCATACATACTTCCAAGCGAACATGACTCAAGAACAACGTCGCATTTTGAAAGACAAGGACCAAACACTGTGTGGGTTTTATTTACTATTCTCCGACTTACTGACCCCTCCCCCTAATGTCTGAATTTTGTGGACTTTCCCTTTTTGTAAATAAATTTTGATTCTGCCTGGTTCTTTTGACCGTAAATTAACAGCCCAAAATATACTGAAGTGGACGTCGTCACTCGGACATACACGCTATTTTGGGAGACAAAGAAGGGTTGGAGGAAGGTCAACCGCGAAATTCAAAAAGATTCCATCTCCATTGGGGTTGCGGTGACCCGTCGAAAAAAATGACCCACAATTGATTCGTGACCCACAATTGATTTTTAACCTTACCACAGCAAATACGTGGTCAGTCCTCCACACCTCTTAAAAGGGTGGTCTAGACCTACATGAGGAAGCGGCTAAATTATAGGCTTGAACACCACTTATTTGACGGGGTGTACCTCTTGCCACATTTGTACGTGTGGTAGAATGCGGTAACCACACTTTTGGTCTCACCACAGCCAAATGTGGCAATTTCACTACACTTGCGATTTCAGTGCGGGAAAGAAAAGTACAACGAAAAGAATTGCGATTTCGAACCAGAAGACCCCCCAACCTTGGCTCAATACAGGTTAACCCCAAAAGTGGAGAGTTTCACTTGCCATTAGTTCAAGTTTCGACAAAAGCGGTCAATTGGTTCTGATTCTACATGGACTCATTACAGAAGCTCCAAGAAGCCCTTTCTCAGATATAAGTGGGTACAGCATTTTTGTACTTTTCTTCCCCTTTTCACGTAAATGCCCGATAATTTGTTTATTTCGAGTCTCATCCTATAACATGTGTTGACATTTTTTGCTTGCCTCGCCTAATCAAATCTGTTTCCGCGACAAATTCAATATTCATCCCGCTTTAAGTTTTTTACAGGGTCTTCTTTTCTTTCCCTATGCCTGTACTTTTCTTCCCCAGCTGACTGAACTTTTCTTCCCCGTTCCATTTGTACACTTACAAAAATTTGTGTTGAGGCCTAAGAGGGGCCGGTTTACGGTGTGTCCTTGCAAGCATGCATTTGTAAGGGCATGCTAAGTAGACAGTTACAATTGCAGTGTGACTTTCAAGTCGTTCTTCGTTCAGAACCCCATTCTGCAGACCTCGGAACATCGGGCTGTTTCTGCAGGCACTAAGCCCAGATGAAACCATCTTGAAAAGTCGCTCTTCTTCCCTGCAGCCCGAGAGCGGAGGACTACAACTTACAAGTCAGTGTACGACCGGTACGACTGATGTCAGGAGTCGTTTACATCCAGAGGCTGCCAGATGGAAGATCTGCCGGACTGACGAAGCTCGCGGGCATCATGGAATAAGAGCGGCTTAACCATGGTTTCATCTGAACCCAGTGCCTTCAGACACAGCCCGATGTGCCGAGGTCTGCTGAATGCTAAGGGAGGGTGGGGCAGTTTGAAACAGGGGCAGTTTGAAACAAACACCAATATTAAAGCAATGAGGGCTGCCGAAGGAAATGTGAGTGTGCACAATCTTCTATTTTCATGATCTTACTGATTTGCGATCGACGCGGTCGCCAACGGTGCACATAAGTGGCCTTGAAAACAAGGTGAAACTTCGGTACCATTGAAATTGGCCTAAACTTAAATTTCTAAGTCACGGGAGTTTCCGTCTGGGTTTCGCTAGTAAGCAATCATCTCCCGCGCACTTACTTCATCTTTTAGTACCATATTAGAGAAAAGTAACGCACTCTCGGACACTGACGTAGCCCTCACCAAGTCCGGCGGGGAGCAGCACAATTGGAATGGTGCCCTCTGGGGCAGTTTGAAACAGAAGTGGATGGGGCAGTATGAAACACAGCAATATCACCAGAAAAAACGTTTTATATTATGGAAAGCGAGCATAATGATGGAAGTTCGTAATTCCAGATGGCATCAATGAAGACATTGTATGTTTGACCCGTGACTTGCATCAAAATGCAACATTTATAGACTATTGCATGTTGTGAACTTTGCGGGCAGGAAAAGGCCTTCATTTCAACTCCAAAACAGTAATGTGTGTTAACAACTTTTGTTCGTCTCTTTGAGACGAATCCATTGCCATACAAATTTTCGAAAAATTCGCATTTTGAAAAATATGCTTTTTTGGCTTTTTAATTATTATTAAAAATGTTTAAAAAGTTCGTCAAAATGTCAGCACTTGCATGGCAACGTCATTTTGAGTCTACTTGAATCTATTTGAGTTGTGTACGCGGCTCTTCTTGGCCCGTGTTGACTTCCATACAGCTGTTTCAAACTGCCCCATCGCTGTTTCAAACTGCCCCGGCCTGGGGCAGTTTGAAACAGATGCAAGGGTTGGAGTTTCACCTTATTACACTCCCGACAAAAATTAGCGGAACGCTTTTTGTCATCGTAATATTTTCTAAGTCTTTCGAGCTAGGAAGCTGAAATTTTGTACACGGGCGAAAAAAGCGTCATTCCCTGTAAAAACCACCCCTCACTTCACTCCCTTCCAGCGACCCACTGAGTGGGGGTAGCATTCCCAATCAACGTCACAACACTCGGCCCAGACCTCATTTCAAAGGCCTCCAAGTTTCAGACTGATACGACAAAGCATGGGACCGTGGGAGCGACGCAACGATGTGCCTGCACTCGGCAGTAACGGACGTGCCGGCCCGTCGGGTCCATGCGCCGTGCAGGTAGGCAAGCCAACTCACCTGGTGCCAGGTTGATTAAAAGCCATTTGGAAGCCTGATTTTGGCTGGTTAGCCACTGTGGCATGTTGGGAGACATGCCCTGCCCACAGTGCTGAAGCGTGGTGACGCGCGAGCCATAATGCCGCCGAGTGCAGGCACATCGTTGCGTCGCTCCCACGGTCCCATGCTTTGTCGTATCAGTCTGAAACTTGGAGGCCTTTGAAATGAGGTCTGGGCCGAGTGTTGTGACGTTGATTGGGAATGCTACCCCCACTCAGTGGGTCGCTGGAAGGGAGTGAAGTGAGGGGTGGTTTTTACAGGGAATGACGCTTTTTTCGCTCTGGAAGACGAACGGTTGGTGGGATCGTCTTGAAAACTTCAGGATCGCTTCCCCCATGTCTTGTTCGACCAGCCCGCTCGTCGGAGGGCTTCCAACCCCTCCAGGGGCGTGCAGGGGTGCAAGGGGGTGAACACCCCTACCGCAGGGGTTGCAGTCGTCCGGCAGCGCGTTTCTTCGCTGAGACGTCTTCTTGGACACTGGAGGAATGCCCCCTGGAGTTTTGTTGCGTTTTGCTCAAACCGAAAGGCCCCGGACGGCCGGTGTTCGAAAGGGGGTGGGGCTTTCCGGGGGATGATTCACCCGGGGGTGGTTGGAACGTCGAAAAAACATGGTTGCTTGGTACGGGGGACGCCCCGACGCTGTTTTGCGCGAAATTCAAACATGCTCGAAATCCACCCCCTCGAGGGGGTGGGGGTGAGTGCAGCGGGGGGTGGGTTGGTTCAAATTGAATTCCGCTTGCATCGTTGGAAAGAGGAGACTCATTTGACCTCGTACACGAAAACTTTGGCCTCTGCGATAAGGTAAAGTTGGTTTTTACGGCACGTTTTCATCGTTTTTTTCACCCTCGCGCACTTAGGGGTGGGTGCCGTCCGTTTGGGGAGGCGCACGGGCTACGCACTTCGCAGGCCTCGAGGGAAGTAGAAGGGGCACCCGTGTACAAAATTTCAGCTTCCTAGCTCGAAAGACTTAGAAAATATTACGATGACAAAAAGCGTTCCGCTAATTTTTGTCGGGAGTGTATTAACGTTGAACGAACTTGTAAGCGTCTGCGGGCGTTTTCTAGTCTAGATAATGAGTCATTCTATCAATCTAGTGCAAACACGCAGCATATAGACCAACAGTACGATTATAATAACGAAATTCCAAATTCTGTTTCAAACTGCCCCACCCTCCCTTAACGGTTGACCCGCTTGCCTCAGATTGGGACAGTGAAACTGCATAGAAAATTTTCCTGACATGCCCGTTAGTATCTTCTCGTTTCGCCAACATGTTTTGTTTGTTCGGTTTATTATCGGGATGCTAAACCTCCCATTTTCATATCCGAGGGGGAAATCACTCGCGTAATAGTCGGGTCACCGATTCCTAGTATTACGCGTAATAGTAATAGCCATATTTTTTAAAATTTTCCGTGTTTAGGGTCCGATTTTAGCCTAAATATAGATATTTTCGAACGTAATAAGGCTTCTGTAATAGCATAATAGAACGTAATAGGGAGTAGTCGGGTCACAGTTTTTAAGAGTGATTTCCCCCTCGTTCATATCTTTGTGCATCTGGCTTTGGAGGCCATTCTACGAAAACATTGCATTTAGGGGTGATGCCCCCCCCCCACATGTGCACAGATAAAACTTACAGTGCCTTCAGTTTCTTCGCAGTTACGAAGGAATAACTTCGTAGACCTTTTCGAGTGCGGTATCCCAAACACTGACAAAAATTTAATAACTAGTAAAATTACAATTGTTCAGGGCCCATTTATCGCGTTCGGCCATAAGTTCGACCCGTGCCCATCGGACGGAACTGTTGAAATGCTTCTCCGTGCCAGCCACTTCAACCCAGCCAGGCCTTACGATCCACAGATCCTTTCGGGAAATTTGTCTTTCAAACAAGAAGTGAGAGACACTTATTGGGTAAAGTATGAAGAAGACGTCTGGAGATAAATCAGCAAGACGCCGCCTTTGGCTCATTTATCAGCTTATGAGAGATTACGTTCAGCTGCTCACTGCAAATTCTTGTAGACCTTTTAATGCACCATCACGCATGCACAGAAACGTACGTATCTTTGCATCTTTTGTAACTAAAATGTACCGTGAAACGGGGTAATTTCGGACACTCGGTGTAATTTCGGACAACTCTGCCCGGAAGCATTGCGATGATGCTCCCATCTAACGGCCTACTTGGAGGCTTGTCCCGTTGCGCGCATCGCATCGGCCACACTTAAAACCGTCTGATCAATCACCCGGAGGCCAAATCAGGGGCAAACTCCAGGAGAAATAGTGGTTTTTGTATTTAACCATTTTTACCTAAATTCGCTTTATGCGTAAAAACTTTGACTGGCAAGCCGAAACTGTTCATGGCCGGTTCATGAGGGGATTGTTTGTCGATTCAATCATGTTAAGAGCATACTGTGTCAAATTTTCAATCACCTGGGTCAAATAGTATGGTTTATATGGGCTTAAAACTAAAAAAATGCTACTTTACGGGGTAATTTCGGACATACAAACATCACGCCAGGGAGAGTGGGTATGTCCTGAACACTTCCAATTTCGCAGGGTTTCAGTGGCGGAAGCTGAAGAGCTCTTCTGAAAGTTGAAGATAATCCAATAACAACGATAATCCTCAATTGTTACAGCGGTTTCTTTGTAAACTTCGAATTTCATGAAAATGGGGCAAAGCTACATCTGTAATACTTAGTTTTTCTATGTGCGTGTTCTACCTTAGTGTCAACGACTGTTTTGTGATTAATTTTCTCTCATGTAACATGAGAGTAGCCCCTGGCGAATGGCTGCATAGCTCGCCGGCTTACTATGCAACGCTTTCCACTGAGCCCCTGTATCTTCCTAACCGTACATACGACACGACTACTTGCCTTTCATATGCATGTATGTGATCGTATGTAATCTTGTAGAGGCAGATTTAAGATTCACTTTCGCGTAATAAAGTATGGCCCGAGTTGCCTGTGAAAGCTAATCGGTCAAAAACTAACAAATAGAAACGTTCTAAATGGCTCTACTAGTTCCACCCACTATTTCTGAAATCGAACTACATATGAGTGCAAAACATGACTTGAAATTATGTATGAATGACCACCCCTACCTTACTTTTACATCTAAACCCTTACGAATTTCTCACATAATCATATTAGCACTTTAGAAAGAGACAGTGATCGATTTTGGGACCAAAATCAGAACGAAAAGTCGTTTTTTCCAAGGGTGTCCGAAATTACCCCAAAACACGGGGTAATTTCGGACACTGCTTCGGACCCTCCACCGTAAAAACGGTGGGGTGCAAATATTTGAAATAAGCGCCAAATCGAAGCTAAAGGTGCGTAGATGATAAATTTTAACCCTCAAGTCCATGACAGCACCACAACTTTCACAATTTCAAAAAAACCTCTCAAAAGTGTCCGAAGTTACCCCGTTTCACGGTACCTGCACACACTGTTATTCCACTTGCAAAACAGACCGCACTTTCTGCGCGGTACAAATTTCATCGCACTTTTCTGTGATTGTGATTGCAAAATGGTGTGATGAGCTACAGTATCGCCGAATTTTGCAATGATCATGGCAAAAAAACTGTAATGATTGTACATTTTGTGATGTCATCATCGCAGTTTTTGCAATGATTCCGCTTTTGATTGCAGAAAGTTGAGATCGACGCCTCCTGGCAATAAGGCTCTATCTTTTCCGTACGTCTCTAAAAGGCTCTATCTTTTTCGTACGTCTCTAAAAAGGCTCTATCTTTTTCGCACGTCTCTAAAAGGCTCTATCTTTTTCGTACGCCCAAAAGGTTCTATCTTTTCAGGCAGTCTTTTGAGATATTGAGAGTTAAAGATTTGATTAGTTATCAACATGATGGTTTATTTCGGTTCATAACGGTATGTGCTTTCACTCTCAACCATCAAAAGGTTGTAATATCCCAAAACAGAGTTATAATAACTAATCAAATCCTGAATAAGATAGAACCTTTTAGGCGTACGAAAAAGATAGAGCCTTTTAGAGACGTGCGGAAAAGATAGAGCCTTTTAGAGACGTACGAAAAAGATAGAGCCTTTTAGAGACGTACGGAAAAGATAGAGCCTTATTGCCGGGAGGCGTCGAGATGATCATTGCAGAATTTTGTGCGATACAGAAGTCATTGCATCTCAGGAGCAATGATTCGTGGGAATCGCATTTTGGATATCATCGCACGTTTTTGTGTCGAAAGTATCGCAACTTGGATAACAGTATGCCAATATTGAACAGAGCTGAAACACACTTCCCTGAAAAAGCGCATTTGAATCAAAATTGTCTTACACTGCAGCTAGAAGAGATCCAACAAAAGCAAAGTAGTTATGACGGAAATTTCACCAACGTTCTCCTTTACAAATAACATGCTTATAAGCACGGTTATTCAATTTGCGATGCAGAACGCACTTTCAGCGCGATACAAATTTCATCGCTCTTTTCTGTGATGATTATTGCAAAAAGGTGTGATGAGCTGCCGCATCGCAGAATTTTGCAATGATCATTGCAAAAAAACTGTATTGAATGCAGATTTTGTGTTGCCATCATCGCATTTTTGTGCAATAATTCCTACTTTTATTGCAGAAATGTGCGATGATCATTGCAAAAATTTTGTGATACAAAAGTCATTGCATCTGGGGAGCAATGATTCGTGGGAATCACATTTTGGATATTATCACACGTTTTTGTGTTGAAAGTATCACAACTTGGATAACAGTGAGGGCGAAATCATTTACATCAACATAATGCATTCGGGTTTTTTCCTCAATTTTATGTTGTTTTTTTTTGTGTTTTTCGTAGTTTTTACTGCACATTAATATTGGGAAAGGGGGGAGTTTCGAGAAGGGCACTTAGCCTAATGCACCCTAAATTTCAAGCCCTTTCCATCGGTGCCAAGTGTTTTGAATAACAGGAAAAGTAGCGATAAACATCGGCAACTTTGGCCCATCCCGTGCATTAACAAATGTGTGAATTTCGCCTTTGTTTAACCCTAACGGGTTTGAACCTGAGTCTGGGGTCAAAATAGATGTTATTTTCGTCATCAGCGCCCTCAAAAACATCAGAAACAATGCAAAAGCTCGAATAAAAAGAATGTTCAAAATATAAGGGAGTATGGGGCGATTTGTAACAGATTTTGGAATTCTCTATACAAAATTAAGAACATTCTGCATATCGGTGTCAAACTTGTGCCAGTTGAATAGTCTGGCCCTTCATCTAGACTGTGCAGCTCCGTTGGATCAATCTGGAGTCCGTAATCTTTGAAATCTAAGACGCTTTCCAAACCCTTGCATGCTGTTACGAATCGCCCCAGCATGGGGTGATTTGTAACAGCCATGGGGCTTTTCATAACAGCCTACACATTAAATGAAACATCGTCGGGAATGTTATCTCCTCCAGCAGTTGTTCTTCGGATGTCCTACAGACGCCTTAAAATCTACATTACAAGCTGCCCTTGACCGCCTCAGCATAAACTGACCGGCTATGTCAACCCTAACCTCACTTTTTTCAATTTTGGAGGAAATAATAGAATAACTCGCTTTAAAATGCATTTTGAACTGTGTAAATGTATTGGAATTAGGCAGCAGATGATTCGAGAAATAATTCAAGCATTTAATTGCAAAATTACTTAAATTCTTGTTTTTATACGGGTCTGTTACGAATCACCCCAATTGCCGGCTACGCAAGAAATACGTCCCTAACTATCACTGGACAAAGTAAAAGCACCTTATGCCACGTGGTTACATTGTAAAGGGGTCACGCTTCAAGGCCCCAACAGTACTTCGATGGTGATTCATACCTGGGGAGCCTCAGACAGAAACTTCCTAGAACTCAAAATAAAAGATTTGCCTGTTTTCGGTGTACCCTAAATTTCAGACGCCCTTCAAAACTATACCTGAGCACCGATCACATCCGCTTTGATTGTAGAAGGACCCTGTACTTGAAGCGAAAGAGGGGCCATACTCAGATTTTCCTCTGCTCCCTCCACTTAAATTAATAAACGCATGTGTTACGAATCGCCCCTGTTACAAATCGCCCCATACTCCCTTACCCCACTGGTATTTGAACCCGGGTCCAAACTTCTCCGATTCGCTTGAAACTGGCACCGTTAGTTTTGTTTCGTCGCCCCGATTCCAAAAATACCCCTACATGCCCTGCTAGCTGTATCCGTTGCCGAAATCCTCCTCGACCCCATGTAGACCATGATGCACCTGCAGCAGCGCTCCCGGGGCTCGGATCGGATTTGCTGCCACCGGGCGGTTCTTAGGGTCACCCAAGGAGGCTGCATACCAAATTTGGACAAGATCGGACCACGGGAAGTCCTCGGACGGACGGACGGACGAACGGACGGACGCACAGCATGCATCATACTATATGCCCGTCCCTCCGTCATTTTTTTTTACAAAAAATAAACGGGACGGGCCAAAAACACAGTCTAGTTTTCATAATCTCGAACAAGTGCGCAACCTCTGCACTGACGGCGCGAGCATCGCTTCACGCTCTCCCTGGGCCGTTGCCACCCCCTGGTGAAATTCGCACATTTCCAAATGAACGGGACGTGCTAAAGTTGCCGATGTGTGTCGCTACTTTTTCTGTTATGTTTGAACGAGAACGTTAACGAAATTAGCTTTGTGACTACTAGGATTTTTTTCCCGTCAGTCTTCACTCGTATCTCTTACACAAAACGGAGAAAACAAAACTGTGCAGTCTCATATTTTTTTGCTTTACGGAGTTACTTCCTTCGTTTGTCAAGTTGAAACCCTCTTCATCATCGAGAATTCTTAAGTTTCTTAAGAAACTTCTAATCACGTTTCAGTCTCGTGTCGACTTGGCCGTGCGATCAAACAACCAATGGAAAGAGAACGCCTTTATCTTCAACTTCCCAAGACTGGGATGCTCTGTGATTCGTGATCAAATTCCTGACTTTTTCCGCATCATAGCGAAGTACAGTGGGGCATCAACAGACAAGGCGACTGCATGTGTCATTCCAGCGGTAAATGAGAGCTGCACTGTTAAGAGAAGTCGTTATTGGGTGATTCCATGCCAAACCAACGAACTCTTGGAAATTCATCTCATCGATTTGGATGAAACTTTTTTTAAGGGGAAGGGGTCATTATGAAAAGATCCAATGTCAAAGGGTTTTGCGATATCACTCCCCGTTTGGCTGTAATAACATAGCAAAGTTTTCACTTTGGTCAGAATCATGATATTTTCTTTATTTTTCTCCGTACTTACTGGAAGTTTTCAGATTTGTTCCCAGGTTCTGAACGTAAAAAGAGCTGGGGAACACGATGGAAATAGTTTCGAGACGATTGGGTGAAGTTTTGATGTCTGTTTCTCCATTTAACGTAATTTTTTTTCCGGAAAATCGATGTTTCCAAAATAGCTCATCTTTGATTTCGATGTGACTTTCCTCACATGATCCTCTCAGATATTGAAAGAAAATCCTAAAAGGATTTGGTTTGCCCACCGTAAGTTTTGTTTCTGCACAAGGAAAGATGTATCATTTTGACCGTTTTTCTTGAATTCTCGAACTAACTTTCTAAGTTTGCGTCCAAGCTTATGCCCCGCCCCGTGAGGAAATAAATTTTGTATTGTCGAGACGAATCCATTGACATATAGAAAAGTCATTTTGGACAATTTTGAAAATTCCACCCTATTTCAGTACGAGAGAAACTTGTGTAAATTTTCAAAATTGTTCGAAATGACTTTTCTATATATCAATGGATTCGTCTCGACAAGACGACCCGGAGAATAATAGAGAAAATACAATGATTCTGACCAAAGTGAAAACTTGGCTGTGTTATTACAGCCAAACGGGGGGGGGGGGGGGGTTATCGCAAAACCCTTTGACATTGGTTCTTTTCATAATGACCCCTTCCCATAAAAAAAGTTTCATCAAAATCGAAGAGATGAATTTCCGAGAGTTCATTCGTTTTGCATGGAATCGCCCTATTTTACAACAGAAATACCCCCCCCCCCAAAAAAAAAAAGAATCGTGATCTTACCAACAATAATTCATAAAATAATTACAAGGTTCATAAAATTTATGAACGTCAACCTTTCGACGAACTTAACCTATAATCTTAGGGATAAATTAGTAATTTTACGACACTGTAAAAAATATGTTGTGAATTTACGACGGAATATTTTCCGAAGGGTTTTTGGGAATGTCCAAAAGTGCACTGTAAATGTTTCTTTCCTACAGGAATTTTTGTAAATCAACGTAGGTTCGTCGTTAATTTACGAAGGTTCCTTGTAAATTTACGAAGAAAAATCGTAAATTTACAAAATCTGTCGTAAATTTACGAAGGGCTTCGTAAATTTACGACGGGCTTCGTTAATCTACGACGGGTCTTCGTAAATCTACGGCGGACCTTCGTAAATAAACGAAGGAACACAACACTCTCAATCCAGGAACGTGACATCACGTTGAAACGAACGTGACAAAATGTCACGTTCGTTTGAGCATTTTGTCACATTCGTTTGGGTGTTAATTGGCCAAAAATCAGCCTGTTCACATTCAAACGAACGTCACACAATGCTCAAATTAACGTGACATTCTGTCACGTTTGTTTCAACGTGATGTCACGTTCCTAGAATGAGAGTGAAGTGTTGGCAATATTTTTGCCGAAGGATCCGTTGTTAATTCCAAACGTATAATTACGAAGAATCTCTGTATATTAACGAAGTTTCTTTGTTTATAAACGAAGGTTCCCTGTAAATTTAAGAAGGATCTTTGTAGATTTACGAAGGTGCTTCGTAAATTTCCATTGTGGTTGGAAAATCAGCAGAGATCTTTCAAAAAAATAACGAAGGATTTTGTAAATATACGAAGAGCTTCGTAAATTAACGAAGGAACCGTTGGCAATTTTTTTGCCGAAGGATCCGTCGTTTATTCCGGATATAAATTTTTACAGTGCGACGAAATCTTAATGTTACTGACGAAAGAACGCAGTTTTACTGCTTAAGTCGCTATTTTGCGACTAGTCTCGTTATGCCAAACGGAAACTTGTTTCCCTTCGAATCATGCTTACTTTTGCCAGTTTAATCTGTACCACGAAGTGATCACTCTCGAAACCTTGTAAAGAATGTGTTCGCAGTACAAACCATTAGAGGCATTTTTTTTAAGAAGCCCGATTGTGAAACACGACCAATGACGATTTCCTCTATTTTTTGGTCAAAGGTGGGTCATTCCACGCCAAGTCGTCAAGGTTTTGAGGGACGTGTCGGCCGAACCCAGCGGTATTTTCAGGGATTGTTGGCCCTATGGGCCCATTGAAGGCCCGGTACTTTTTTCCCCGGAAAGTCGACAGGGGTCTGAGATATCTCAAACTTCATTTTTGGTAAAAGAAATTACCTATCAACCTAAAAAAAATTATATCTCGGAAAGTATTTGTCCTTTCTCAAAACCGCTTATACCGTTGGAAAGAGGAAGAAAAACTGAAAAAGATGGGATTTTTCCAAAAATTCTTGGAAACTTTTACTTTTTGCACTTTTATAGTGAAATGTTAAAAATTATGCAACTTTTTGGCTGAGCGATAGCGAAGCCCGTTACTCCAGTGCGGTTGAAAAGTTTTGTCTGTCTGTCTGTCTGTGTGTGTGTCTGTGTGTGTGTGTGTGTACACTACTCCTCCTGAACGGCTCGGCCGATCTGGCTGAGATTTTGCAGGCTTATTAGGTATGTTCTTGGCTCGGCACACGCGAAATTTCACGATCCTACCTCAACTGGTTCAGTTTTTGGCTGAGCGATAGCGAAGCCTGTTACTCCAGTGGGGTTGAAAAATTTTTCCTGTCTGTCTGTCTGTCTGTCTGTCTGTGTGTGTACACTACTCCTCCTGAACGGCTCGGCCGATCTGGCTGAGATTTTGCAGGCTTATGAGGTATGTCCTTGGCTCGGCACACGCGAAATTTCACCATCCTAGCTCAAGTGGTTCAGTTTTTATAGCCGAAAAACACCTAAAAAACTGCGAAAAATCGAGTTTTCTGCAGGCAGATCACTTCTGTCTTGAAGAAAGGGGTGTCTGGGGGGCGGAGCTCCCCAACCTCGACAAGTTAAAAAGTTACAAGGGTCAAGATCGTGTTATCTGTAGATTAAGCAACTCTTTCTAGAATTAAGGGGGGTCTGGGGGGCGGAGCCCCACAGCATGCAACACGTAAGAAGTAGCCGACGATGGACAAGCCAATGCCTGCCGAAGGCAGGCTAGCGCCGCAGCCCAAGGTAGGTACGCGAGGCGCGGATTGGAGGAACAGGCCGCGAGACATCGCGAAGCCTGTTACGACAAGACGCGGTCTGGCGTAAACCTACCTTGTTATAGCCGAAAAACACCAAAAAAACGGCGAAAAATCGAGTTTTTTGCAGGTAGATCACCTCTGTCTTGAAGAAAGGGGGGTCTGGGGGGCCCGACAAGTTAAAAAGTGACAACGGTCAAGATCGTGTTATCTTAAGATGAAGCAACTCTATCTAGAATTAAGGGGGGTCTGGGGGGCGGAGCCCCCCAGCATGCAACACGTAAGAAGTATCCGACAATGGACAAGCCAATGCCTGCCGAAGGCAGGCTAGCGCCGCAGGCCAAGGTAGGTACGCCAGGCGCGGATTGGAGGAACTGGCCGCGAGACATCGCGAAGCCTGTTACGACAAGACGCGGTCTGGCGTAAACCTACCTTGTTTGTACCCTGATCAAAAATGGCGTTCTGTGGCTCAAAATGTACCTTGATATGTCCTCTAAACGAAAAGATCAACGCCCCAATGTATTTTGTTTAGTTCCGGAGAACGAGCGGTTCTTGTGGACCACTGCAAGGCTACTTTCCCGCTGGAACGGCTCCCACGCCACGCTCGCCTTCTCTGTGTTAGCGGACGTGATCGCCAGGGTTCGGCGACCGTCAGGTAGGATTCCCACCTCACTTTCCAGCCCACTAAGGAAGCGCTGGACCTCAGCGCCTGAAGGGCAAGCAAGGGAGAGACTGGGAAGCACGAAGGGTCACCTACACACACATTTTTGGGGGTTGGCCGCGACTGTGCTCCGCGGTGCGCGTCGCCGCCGGTGGCGGATTGCGGAACTAACGAACTTGGTGGTGTGTGTTGTTTCTAACCATCGCTTGTTTGGATTAGGTGTCAGGCAGAAAGGTTCGGATACTTGCTGAATCTCGCCCTGCGTTTGTTCCTGGCAGTTTGGAGGTGAACTATGTAAGTTCTATAGAAAAGGCATATTTGCAATATTTGCAACGCACCAAACGTGGTTGGCACCCATTTGACCACACTAGTTGGTGCGGTATAGACCACGTCCAGAAACCAAGTGCGTATCCTAACAACTTAAGGGGCTGGCTGCCGGGGCGGGAGAGTGAGTAAATGGGTGGCTCGCAGCCTGCGTGGAACACCGATACTCCCCAGGTACAGCCCTACGGGTCGTCACGGCTCGGCGTGCGCGGACAGCACCAAACGAGTATCGTATGCTTCCATGAACGTTTCTTGAATGTAGATTTTCGTTTCTCTTCCCAACCCAACCAGCTTTTAGTCATCTTTTACTAGTTTTGTCACTGCTGTCAAAATATTGCAAATATGCCTGTTTGTATTACCTATTTGTGCCAAGACTTGAGCCTTGACCCAAAGCCCTAATATCTGGAGGTCCGACATGAGCCCGGATTGAGCCCCGACCTGAGGCTCGAGTCCGGGCTGAGATCGGGGCCGTACGAGGGGCAAACAGCTTGAATTTAGGTGTACATTTTCCGTGAAATAACGGTGAAATAACGCCAAAATAAGCGTGAAATAGCGTGAAATAACGGTGAAATTGCGCGAAATAACGTGAAATAACACGAAATAACGTTGAAATACCTTGATATAACGTTGGAATAACAATGAAATAACGTGAAATAACGTGAATTTGAAATAACGGTGTACAAATTTTGACGAAGTTGTTTGCCCCTCGGGGCCGTATGAAGCTCACGCCGGGGCTCAACTCGGTTTGGGGTTGGGATTCAGGTTGGGTTTCTGGTCACAGGGGTACAAGGATCGTGTCCTCTATTCCAAACAAATATCAACTGTGAAAAACACACCTTCAGTCAAAGTAAAATATTTGGTGTTCAGTTATTCCCCTGCCCATATTTTCTCCGCACTGACCCCTCCGAGAACACTGAACAAGTGCATACTTGAAACATTTTGACAACAGTGACAAAACCAGTAAAAGATGACTAAAAAGTGGTTGGGTTGGAAAGGGAAACAAAAATCAAACTACGGCAGAGAGCCCGTCGTGAATCTGAACCAGCAAATGAATCAGACTTAAGCCACGCAAAGATATTCTCCAGTGTAGAACTTATTGGCTGAGCGATAGCGAAGCCTGTTAAGGGAGGGTGGGGCACCTAGTGACAGGGGCACCTAGTGACAAAGCTCTCCCCAGGCTAAACCCAAGCATCTACGATTCAAATGTTTGGCGCGAATTGAAGCTCTTCCGGTAGGTACTTGTTTGCAAACAAGGCGGTGGATGTGGGCGTTGTGTCATGGCGACGGTGTGAGGGCGAAAATACGAGTTGGCCAAATTTGGGTAAGTTTCGACTTTTCGCCTTTTAATTTCGCTTGATTCTGGCTAGCTATTGAACGACTCGGTACCCCCGGCTGTTTTCTTAGTTTCCTTGGCCCTTTCTGATCGAGATTCAACTCAGTTTTTTCCACTTACCTTGATTCGATAACCTCCGGGGCACGTTTTCATTCAAAGTGACTGTCGGGGCACGTAGTGACATTTTTCGCCGGGGCACCAAGTGACAAGTCATTTTCGCTTTCTTTTCGATTTCCCTGATGTATTTTGACATATTTTGGTTAGATTACATGTGAAAATATTCCGTGATGCTTTTCGAGTTGTCAAAACAATAACATAACCCTAAAATGTGTAAAGTTGGTTTTGAAATAACAATATATTTTGTGTTGCAGCATTTTCACCATGGTTCGAAACTACAAACCCAAAACAGCCAGAAGGGTTACTACTCCAAGAAAGATTCAAGCAGCCATTGATTTGGTTAAAGCAGGATGGAGTCTTCGCAAAGCTGCTGCTGACAGAGGTCTGAATCGTCAAACGCTGTTCAAGGCAGTCAAGAACACAAAGACAGCGGAAGATGCGGAACAAGCACCCATTAGTCTCACATTCAAAACAAGACAAGTTTTCACCACTGAACAAGAAAATTCCATTGCTGAATATTGTATCCAAATGGCAAGAATGGGATATGGCCTCACAGTGCAAACTTGTAGAGAATTGGCCCTGGAAGTAGCCGAGAAGAACTCCCTGAAAGTTCCACCCAATTGGACCAAAGCTAAATTAGCTGGCATCGACTGGTTCCACGGTAATGTAATTTCCCCTTTAGTTTCATTTTGAACAGTAATAAATAGTACCCGAGCATTTTTTTAACACTTGTGATTGAATTTTTTTGTAGGTTTCCAGAAGCGGCACCCTGAAATATCAATTAGAACTCCTGAAGCCTGCAGTGTAGCCAGAGCCATGGCTTTTAACAAGACAACAGTTGAAAATTTTTTTAACAAGTTCTCTGAAGTTCGTACCAGGCACCCTTCTTTTGAAGATGGAAGCAGAATCTATAATCTTGATGAGACTTGCACATCAACTGTCCAGAATGTAAGGAAAATACTTTCACCTAAAGGTGTAAAGCAGGTTCACAAAGTTAAAGGGGCTGAAAGGGGTGTGTCTGTAACTACCTGTGTTATTATTAATGCTCATGGATCAGTACTGCCTCCAGTGCATATTTTTCCCAGAAAAAAATTTGTGCCTGACCTTTTGATAAATTGTTTTCCTGGTGCTCTAGGTCTTGGTAATGAAAAAGGGTACATGACCAAGGAAACTTTCTATGAAGTGATGAAGTTTTTTATAAAATGTACTGCTTCTACTAAAGAAAATCCCACGCTTTTAACTCTTGATAATGTTGGAACCCATTTCTCTACTAAAACTCTTGATTTAGCCAAAGATCATGGGGTTACAGTGTTCACCTTTCCACCTCACTGTACTCACAAACTGCAGCCTCTTGATGTTGGATTTTTCGGACCATTCAAGACTTATTATGACAATGCTATTAATATGTTTATGTTAAATAATCCTGCAACCTCTCCTACTATATACCGTGTTGCCGGATTTGTGAAAGATGCCTTGTCTAAAGCAGGAACACCCATGAACATTATTCGAAGTTTTGAAGCTGCAGGTCTTGTCCCATTTAATCGAGACATTTTCTCTGAAGCGGACTTCATCATGTCGACTGTCACTGAGAAGCCACCTCCTGTTGTGGGTGAGAGTGTCGCAGAAAACTCAATATTGGAAATTGACAACACAGCCACACTTGAAGAAATTGATTCTCCTGAAACGCCTACTCTTGATGCAGGAGCTGGCACGGAAGAACCAAGTGAAGGAGGTGGTGAGTCTTCATCAGCTTTTCTAGGACCTGTTGACATTCGTGGATTTCCAAAGGCAAAGCCGAATGAAAACAAACCTAAAAGGCGCAAAGGAAAATGTATGATAGCAACAGACACTCCGGAAAAAAATGAAATTATGCAGAGGGAAGCTCTTCAGGAAGAAGCGAAGAGGAAGGCTGAGGAGAGGAAGAAAAAGAGGCTAGAAAAAGCTGCTGCCAAAGCTGAAGCAAAGAAGACTGCCCCTAAGAAAAAGCAAAAAAATGCAAGCAAGAAAACAGCAACTAAAAGAACACTGGTGTATGCCAATAGTGATGAATCCGATGCCGAGCAAGTTGATGATGTTCTGCCACCATCTCCCAAATCCAGCAAATCCAAAGCTTCAAAAAAGAAAACAAACCCTGCTAAAAAAACCAGACCTGCCTGCAACAAAAAAAATCAACAAAAGAACCTGAAATGGAGCCCACTCCGAAGCCGAACAACCTGCCTGTACCAAGCGAGGGTGACTATGTTCTAGTCCAATTCCGTGTCAAAGACACAGACACACCAACTTATTTTGTAGGAAAGATTATAGAAAATTTGGACTCAGAAAATGATTTACAAATTTCCTATTTAAGAAAGAATATTAATTCTGAAAAAGGTGTATCGTTTTGTTTGCCATCTGTACCTGATCTCAATTCGGTGCACATTGACGATGTGAAAGCTATCTTGCCAAAGCCAACATATACAACTGGCACAAGGCGCCAGAATGCCATGACTGTTTTTAACTATGACTTTTCTTTACTCAAGTTGGGTTAGTGATAAATAGGCATATGTATTTGTTTAATTGAATTTCCTTTCAAAGGAATAATGAATCGTTCTAATCGTACTGACCTGTGATTTTCCAAGTTCCTTATTTTTATTTAAAAATTTATTGGACATCAAGTCCAAAGTTAGTTTAGCTTACAAGTTGTAAGAAGATCATATTTATTTGTTATGTTTTAAATACTTCTTAATAAAGACTCCTTATCAAACACAATATTTTTGTGCTTGTTTTATTTTTTTTCCTGCATTTTAGTTCATTTTGGATTTTATTTTCCTTTTTTTATCTTTAAATGTGATAAGTAACCACATTCTGAAGCCAAACCCTCTCAAATTTGGTCACTGGTAGCCCTTTTACTGTCTGTCACTACCTACCCCAAGGCCTGTCACTAGGTGCCCCGCTATGGGGCACCAAGTGACAAGTGCAGAGGTCCACTTAAGCCCCTCTGATACCAGATAGATGCACATTTGAGCAAAACTGCTGATGGGTTTTCATAGAGGAAGGTTCAAAGGAACTAACGCCAACAACTTTGGTCAATTATGTTTTAAAACAGAGCCGCCAGAGTGAAAATCCAAAAAGTGTCACTAGGTGCCCCACCCTCCCTTACTCCAGTGGGGTTGAAAAATTTTTCCTGTCTGTCTGTCTGTGTGTCTGTGTGTGTGTGTGTGTACACTACTCCTCCTGAACGGCTCAGCCGATCTGGCTGAGATTTTGCAGGCTTATTAGGTATGTCCTTGGCTCGGCACACGCGAAATTTCACCATCCTAGCTCGACTGGTTTGGTTTTTAAAGCCGAAAAACACTAGAAAAACGGCGAAAAATCGAGTTTTCTGTAGGCAAATCGCCTCTGTCTTGAAGAGAGGGGGGTCTGGGGGGCGGCGCCTCTGTCTTGAAGAGAGGGGGGTCTGGGGGGCGGAGCCCCCCAGCCAGGGCAAGTGAAAAAGCTACAAGGGTCAAGATCGTGTTATCTGCAGATGAAGCAACTCCATCTAGAATAAAGGGGGGTCTGGGGGCGGAGCCCCCCAGCATGCAACAAGTTAGGAAAATCGACGATGGAGAAGCCATTGCCTGCCGAAGGCTGGCTAGCGCCGCAGGCCAAGGTAGGTACGCCAGGCGCGGATTGGAGAAACAGGCAGCGAGACATCGCGAAGCCTGTTACGACAAGACGCGGTCTGGCGTAAACCTACCTTGTATAGTTCACCTCCAAACTGCCAGGAACAAACGCAGGGCGTGATTCAGCAAGTATCCGAACCTTTCTGCCTGACACCTAATCCAAACAAGCGATGGTCAGAAACAACACACACCACCAAGTTCGTTAGTTCCAGAGTCCGCCACCGGCGGCGACGCGCACCGCGGAGCACAGTCGCGGCCAACCCCCAAAAATGTGTGTGTAGGTGACCCTTCGTGCTTCCCAGTCTCTCCCTTGCTTGCCCTTCAGGCGCTGAGGTCCAGCGCTTCCTTAGTGGGCTGGAAAGTGAGGTGGGAATCCTACCTGACGGTCGCCGAACCCTGGCGATCACGTCCGCTAACACAGAGAAGGCGAGCGTGGCGTGGGAGCCGTTCCAGCGGGAAAGTAGCCTTGCAGTGGTCCACAAGAACCGCTCGTTCTCCGGAACTAAACAAAATACATTGGGGCGTTGATCTTTTCGTTTAGAGGACATATCAAGGTACATTTTGAGCCATAGAACGCCATTTTTGATCAGGGTACAAAAAAGTTGCATAATTTTTAACATTTCACTATAAAAGTGCAAAAAGTAAAAGTTTCCAAGAATTTTTGGAAAAAATCCCATCTTTTTCAGTTTTTCTTCCTCTTTCCAACGGTATAAGCGGTTTTGAGAAAGGACAAATACTTTCCGAGATATAATTTTTTTTAGGTTGATAGGTAATTTCTTTTACCAAAAATGAAGTTTGAGATATCTCAGACCCCTGTCGACTTTCCGGGGAAAAAAGTACCGGGCCTTCAATGGGCCCATAGGGCCAACAATCCCTGAAAATACCGCTGGGTTCGGCCGACACGTCCCTCAAAACCTTGACGACTTGGCGTGGAATGACCCAGGTAGTCCTTGTGGGTCGAAGATAGGCCACATATTTTTTGGGCCGAAATATGCACCGTTTAGATTCTATAGGCAATTTTCGTTTTCTCTGACAACTTTCCACATAATTTGGCCAAAATTGAAAAATCACCTTTCTGAGCGGCCTTTATGCACTCGATTGAGCTCAAAATGTGGTATCGTAAGTAAAATCACGAAAGGAACACGAATCCGGGGCCCGTTTGCTAGGACAACTCAAAAAGATGCTACGACTGTTTTTCAGTTTTTGTAGTGGTTTTTACTTTTCTTGGGGTTTTGGTGTTCGGCATCGGTTTTCGCCAATCCGATGAGTTGATTTTATAGATAAATGACCAAACTATCATATTATGAGATAAAAAGTTTGTGAACGCCGCGTGAAAAGCAGTGGCGCTGCACAAATTGAGAAACCGTCAGTTCTGGGTAGTTTTAGATCAGATTAGCCACCTTTCGCGTGACCATTTCCGCCCCATTTAAAGTAAAAATACTGTCCCAAGTGATGTCGGAGTTGGTGTAAAATTTCACCGCCGTAGCTCCAGTAGTTTGGAAATGGCAGCTTTCTTAAGTTTTGCAATCACGTAAGATATTTACTGTAAGTAGAATTGCGGTAAATGTGAAGACTGGTCATAGATCGGGTAATAAATGAGATAGATGGGTGGGTCACAGTTCTTACAGCGTAATTTTGGACAAGGAATTCGATTTTGCCGGGACGAAGACCCTGGGTGAACTCTAAATCTATGTTTTTCGTGAAAACCACATAAACATGGCTTATTTCCGACTTCAGAGTTCACCAGGGGGCGGAACTTAACCAATTTTGGATTCTAGGTGGGCCGGGACGGCTGGGACCCCCTCACTAAGAAAACCTTACAAACTATTTCATGCCTTACAAAGAATAGCAGCTTCTTAAAACAAAGTGTTTTGAGCATACATCAGCTTACAAAGAAAATACTTCGTAATTTAGGAACAATTTCTTCGTATTAAAAAGTAAATTAGTTTGTACTATGTATGCTCAAAATACAAGGGTGCTCAACCGAACCTCGAAGTCAAAAGTGCCGCACACCAAGTAGGTTCGTGGCCAGAGCTCCTTCGGCCTCGAAAAAACTTCACCACTTCCTTCTCCGACTAAGCGGTGACCTCGTGGTACGTCCTCGTATTTCAGAAAGTACTGGGCGTAGAATGAAACATGCTCTTGAACATGCTTCGGCGTTGGGCGCCGCGAGACCCGAAGGCCTCAACGCCACATGGCGGTCACCTTGGTGGCCCCGGAAAGACGTCTAGACGATCTTTCATCTGCCCAAAACTTAGTCACCGCTGGCGCGTCACTCAAATTTGAGCGACGATGCGTACGTCATGACGTGCACCTAAATTTGGGGCGATGGTAATGACTCGTCAGGGATCCTTAACTTACCTCATAAGTGCATCATAACGTTATCATAAGAGTTAAAGTTATTACCCTTAACTTGTAACATCTTTTCAAAAGGGTAAGTTATTTTTTTATGTCTCGAATTTGTGTGGATATACTTTTGCAAGTACTTTCATGAGTCCGTACCCTTAACCTATAGCGAACATTGTCTTATGTTACGTTATGACAGCAGTGTTAGTTAAATGTTGAGTTAAGTTAAGGATCCCTGTGACTCTTTCATGCTCAGTGATTGGGCTTGATTGTATTGCGAACTGGTAGTTCGCAATTTTGCGAACAATGTTTTTGCAAGGGTTCGAAATAGAAACTGGTGCTTCGCAAATGGTGCTTCGCAAATTGCGAAGCACTTGTTCGCAAGTTGCGAACTAGCGATTTGCAATACGGATGCGTTCTTCGCATTGGGAACAAATGAAACTCCCCGCTCCGAAAGCTTACAAACACATCGGTTCGCAACGTTTCCAGAGTGCTCGTTTATTTACTGAGTAAATCGTTCATCATTTTCCAAACTGCTTCTTAAATTTTCAGTCTAAGAGTCTTAAGAGTTGCATTTGTTTCCACCATACAGGAAGAAAAAGTCTCTGAAACGACCAAAATCTGAGTTCAGTATTCTCCCGCATTAGGTCGATTCGCAATAAGTCGTTTTCATGTGACGGCCCCCGCTTACGCACGGGGGTTCATGGCCCGGCGAGCTCGACCCTCGGGGATGATTGACAGGGGTCCTCCGTGCCGCCAGGTCGAAAACGCGCGAACCCGGGCGCTGACGGGACCCCGAACCGCAGTGCCGACCTGGCCAGGTAGCGTACACCCGTAAGGCGCCGGTGTAAGCGGCGAAGTGTACCCCCCGGCCCAGGGAGCCCTCAGGTACAACTCGCCTAGGACTAAGGTACCCGGGGGTACACAACGCCTAGGCTCAATGTACCCCGGGTACCTCAGGCCTGGGGGGTACACTGAGCCTAGGGGAGTTGTACACCGGGTACAAAAAGCCTAGGCGAGTTGTACCCGGGGTACAAAAAGCCTAGGTGAATTGTATCCTCCCTCATCCGAGGGGAGGATACAACTAGCCTAGGCGAATTGTACCCCGGGGTACAAAAAGCCTAGGCGAATTGTATCCTCTCTCGCCGAGGGAGGATGCAACAAGACGAGGGGATTTATATTCTTCCCCGGCAGGATTGTGATGCGTCAATGGTTGGTTTTTAATTGAACCGACGGAAGGCTTCTAAAACTGAATTGTCCAACCAATCCTAACCAAACCTAACGGGCTCGTGACAGATCTTACTCTACTCGCGACAGATCTGATTCTCAAAAGAAATCGTACAACCTTTCCTAACCAAACCTAACGGGCTCCCCTCGGATGAAGGAGGATCACCTACACTGAGAAAACAAATGCGGAGGATTCCGCACAATCTGATGCGGTGTAATTTTCTATCAATTTGACCGCACTAACTGATGCGGAGAAGGATTGACTTCATTTACTCCTGCGGTGTGTGCCAAACTGATGCGGTCTCAGTTTTGACCGCATTAGTTGAGGTGGATTTGAAGATCCCACGATATTTACAGCAGTGGCAACTTCCCTTCCCAGTCCATCCTCAAAGTGGTTACGTTTACTTGGCCATCTCATTTACTTCTTAAACAATATTATTTGGGAAACCAGTACATACCTGTCATGTAGATGTTTGTAACGCTGAGATGAGCGTAAAGTTAACAGCGATATCAGCCTCATTAAGTAGTTTTTTTAAAAATAAAAACCAATGATTGAAACTGCATTTTTTTAGAGATGAATTGTCACACAATTTGGAAACACAATTCAAAATTCTTTTTATCTTTCAAGTCCTCGGCAGTCTTCGGTGAGAACAGCACTGAGGTTTCCAATGTTGTCCAGCCCAGGGCAAGGTTGAGGTTAAGTGACTGGGTTGCTTTGGCACAAATATTTTCAATACTGCAATATAGAAGCATGTCAACACATGCGAAGCACTACAGTACAACTGTATTTTAGTAATATTCATAGTTTTATGCTTTAAAACATCCACAACTATTGAAAAATCGTTTTTTCACACAAAGAAAGTTCAAGACACACACTCTCATAGAGAACAACAAAACAAGCCTAACAACAAGAAGATGGTAGTGCCAACCTAAGATCTTGGGAACGTGCTAGCGTTAAAGTAAAACCAACTTTGGATGTATTTTAGGGATTTTTAAGGGAATGGTTTGTTTCTTAAAGCTTAAAATTTGATGAACGACTCACACAAAAGAACAACTTTATAGTTAACTTTCTGACTCATAAGATGTTATTTTCTTATGTTGGCACTCCTTTGTTTTTGTTTAGCTTATTTATTTTGTTGTTGATTTGTGTGATAGTGTCAGAGATTTGAAAGATTATTCCTTTAGAAAACGTTCTTGCAATGGTTTGGAATGATTCAGACCCTGAAATTATGAAATAACCTCAATCAAAGAAATGCTGTAGTGCGTCGTGTGCGTTGACTTGTTCAAATACAGCAGCACAGACAATTCTTCAGTCAAGCAGCCGGCGGGTTTAACCTTACCAGCATGCAGCATAGCCTGGCTCATGGAAACTAGTATCACCAAGAAGTTTGAGGCTAAACATAATTTAAAGTGATGAATAACAATAGTTTGATACTGCATTTGGAACAATATCCAGTGTCAATCAACATTTTATACAGCCAAAATTATTATTCCGTGGCTTGCTGTTTCAAACACAGGATATTTACTCATCGCAGCGTTACAAACATTTACATCAAAGGTATGTGTTAGTTAGTCAATGATAAGCATCAGAAGTAAATGAGAAGGCACAGTACATGCCATCCTTTTCTTGTTGTCCAGTAAGAGACGGAAAGTTGGTAGCAGCCGCTAGCTGTTTGGCTGTTATGAAATGTAGGACTCCGCATCAGTTCATGCGGTCAAAATGGAAACCGCATCAGGAAATGCGGTTAAATTTTACACCGCATGACTCCTGCGGTGAAATTGCATCAAAATCCTGGCTATTCAGGTGACCGCATCACTTCATGCGGTCACTTACCTAAACCGCATTTCAAATGCGGAATTCTCCGCATTTGTTTTTTCAGTGTAGGCTTTTTGTACCCCGGGGTACAATTCGCCTAGGCTAGTTGTATCCTCCCCTCGGATGAGGGAGGATACAATTCACCTAGGCTTTTTGTACCCCGGGTACAACTCGCCTAGACTTTTTGTACCCGGGGTACAACTCGCCTAGGCTCAGTGTACCCCCCAGACCTGAGGTACCCGGGGTACATTGAGCCTAGGCGTTGTGTACCCCCGGGTACCTTGGTCCTAGGCGAGATGTACCTGAGGGCTCCCTGGGCCGGGGGGTACACTTGTCCGCCGACACCGGTCGGCACTGCGTTTCGGGCCACTCCAGTGTAGGACCCATGGGCCGGTTAATGGTTTTATGGCCTCCCCGAGCTCGGAGCACTGCCGGAGCCCGGCCTTCGCACCATGTGCTGTTCGGTTTTTGTGTTCGTTATAGTCCGAGATCCGGTCCCGAGCCGTCGGCCTATTGCGGGAAAATACTGAATTAACTTAGTAAGGCTGGCAACCCACATCCTTGTTTCAATTCTTTGCCTGTCAGGGGTTATACGTTTTGAAGAATGAATCGGTCCGCTGGACGTTTCCCAACTTCCCGGTAATGCCCTATGGGCATTATCGATTCCGTGTGACGTCACGTAACTCCAGCACCAGTCGCACTACGCTCTTTTGCCTCGAAGTCGACTGCGAAGCGATTCCGAAACCGTAGACTGCAGCTGCTCGCCAACAATGAATAAATGCGAGTAATTCATAATGTGAAACTTTGTCCCCTTGATCTTTTTGAAAATAAAGTATTACAGAGATTGACAAAACAAAATGGCCGCTGACTACACTGTCAGAAAAAAAGTCCGTAAATTTACGAAGAAAGGTACTCTAATTTTGGGAATGGAGACTCCGTTAATTTTCCTTATTTTTACGGAGAGCGTTTCTCCATAATTTTACAGAGGGGTTTTCTCCGTAAAATTTCCATACTTTTACGGAGAATTTCCGTATTTTTTTCGGAGATGAACTGTATTTTTGCAGAAACAAACGAATTTTAACGGTTTACTTCTCTCCTTTCACCTTCGATGTTAATACAAACAGTGCGCTTTTAGACAAAGTGATATTCTCCAAAACTGTTAAAAGATCTACTTGACCTCATGCCATTTGGATCGGCTAAATGGACGGAAACCCGAAGGCGAGGTCGCTTTAGGGAAGGCGCACTCTTGGACCTAATCAGTTGCTCACCCGACCTATCGATAACGTGAATTAATGGTTAAAAATCAATTGTGGGTCACGAATCAATTGTGGGTCATTTTTTTCTACGGGTCACCGCAACCCCGATGGAGACGGAATCTATTTGAATTTCGCGGGAGACCTTCCTCCAACCCTTCTTTGTCTCCCCAAATAGCGTGTATGTCCGAGTGACGACTGTAACGGCTCCTATCAGGCTTGGGACTGTAACGGCTCCTATCAGGCTTCAAAGGAAGGCCCTTCAAAAAGTCTTGAAAATGGCGCCCATCCAAGGAGGCAAAAAATCGTGCGTTTTTCAAATTGCCACCGTAAAGCTATTACGAAGTGAAACGGGACGCCCTTGCTGATTTAGGTTCATAATAGGTCAGGGGACATAAATTTACCATAGTACAGCCGAAATCATTCGATGCCATGGTGCGCGGGTGATGGCAAAGTAGCGTTCGCTACCATGTCAGACCCATTATTTTAGACGAATTTCACGGTAGTTTTTTCTTTTTTTTTTTGTTTTCTGCGCTTGAATGACTGGTATCGGAGTAAATTCCATTTTTCTGCTCCGTCACATTTAGTACTACGATACGAAGGTTCTGTTAAGCTAAGGCTACGGCTGCAGCCCCGAATGTCAACGCTAGCTCTTACTTCCGGTCCGCCGTAAGGCTTTTTATTTGTTGGGGAGGGAGGGGGGCATTGCGGGGCTTACGTAGCGCCCGGAAGGGGACCACTCTCCAACTGCATGCTAGGCACCCGAGGCCAGTCCGGCTCTGTTTTAACGAGTCAAATTAATCCCTACAGACTGAATATTCTGACTGAAATAAGTATTATACTGTAGCAATACCTCACGACGACAGGGTGTGTTGTTGCATTGTCACCCACACCGGCGGCCCTGCAGTATAAAAGCCGAGATAAAAGCTTCATCTCTAATCCAGGACGTTTAACTCACAGTAAAATTAGCCTGTTTATGTATTTTTCCTCTTTGGGTGAAAAACGTGCTTGCTTGGTTTATTGAGAACCAAGGGCCTTTAATCAATAAAATAAGAAAATATCTTGCAAAAGTGGTCAATTTACAAGCAAAAAGGCGAAATGGCCCACAATTGATATGACCCACAATTGATTCATTGTGCTACAGATCCTGCAGTTTTCACAATTCCGAAAAATAAATTCAAAAGTGAAGTCCTCTCGTAAGCAAATCATATCCAAATTTGAGCTTCCTACAATGCAGACCCACAACTGGTTCCAAAAAGCAATTGTGGGCCAAAACGGACTATTGTTAAAACAGCCGTAGCTTAGTAACTAAGGATGATAGACGGGGCAACTATGCTGCAAAACTTAGTCCAAGGACCATAGTTGAAGGCCGCACATGCTTTTTTGTAACCAGGTCAGAATGAAAGGCCTTAATTTGGAATTTTCAAAAATGTGACCCACAATTGATTTTTTACCTCAGTCTGTTCTTTTTGATAAGTAAGGCTTCTACTTCATTTATGTAAATAACTTCCATTTTTTTACGGAGAAAATCCATAATTCAAAAAACGGAGATCTCCGTTAAATTTCCGTATTTTTACGGAGTTTTCTGACAGCGTAATGAAGTCTAGTCTAAAGACGTGTGCACACTAAATGCCTGTGGACTTCATGTCCATAACTATGGCCTTTTTTTGTGCATCCTTAAGTACAGATTTAAACCGAAATTAGGAACAATGTTTAAGTACTTTTTAAGTACTTTTAAGTACTTTTTACAGCTTTTACAACTTTTTAAGTACTTTTTAAGTACACAATGTGGAAATATTGTTCCTAATTTATGTTCAAATCGACGCATCCTAATGGAATACTCCTTTTTGCCAGTGCCAGGGTAGATCCAAGACAATCCTAACTGTCAGAGCAGATCCAAGAAAATCCTAACTTTTCGTGTCAATTCTGAACTGTTCTAACTGCAAATCAAGTGTAAAGCGGCGTTTAATCTCAAAGTCCGTGACGCTAACATACTTCATAAAATTACTCGCAGAAGGGCACTCTCATTCCAGGAACGTGACATCACGTTGAAACCAACGTGACAAAATGTCACGTTCGTTTGAGCATTGTGTCACGTTCGTTTGAATGTGAACAAGCTGATTTTTGGCCAATTCACACCCAAACGAATGTGACACAATGCTCAAACGAACGTGACATTTTGTCACGTTCGTTTCAACGTGATGTCACGTTCCTGGAATGAGAGTGGGCTTGTTACAAAGTTTAATCCTTACATAATTACGTGGGCATTGTATTTCAGACATATCGAGATTGTTTGATTTGCAGTGAAGATACCTTATGAACACTTTTAGATACCTCTGCAGTTTGGATGGTTCTAAATCTGCACAAACAGTTAGGATTATCTTGGATCTGCTCTAAAAGTTAGGATTATTCTATTACGACGCGCAGAAATTCGTTCATAACTTCGGTATGCACAAACGCGGCCATAGCTATTGACAATAAAAGCACATCAGCATTTAGTGTGGTAAGGTCAAACGGTATTCACAGTGAAGACAAGTTTTGCTGGCTGTCGGCTGGGTTAGAGTGTTTAAAATAGAAAGTTATTTGAAAAAAAATCTCATTTAACGAACGTTAATGAAAGCAGATGATACTCGTTTGGTTTCCTTCTACGGTGTAGTATGGGTTCATTCCAAAGATAGTATTTTAAAGCTGAGTCCTTTGTGCGCTGTAGCGGGGAGGGATTGTGAATGTTGCGCCCAGGCCGTCGCACGCGAGGAGGGGGTGCCATTGTCGAATTCCGCGCAGATGCGCCGCAGGCACAGACGCACCAGCCCGCCCCGGCAGCCAGCCCCTATTAAATTGTTAGGATACGCACTTGGTTTTTGGACTCTCGAGTAAAAGCTAGCTGACATCTTTATGTGTCTTTTAGTGGTAGTTTTAGGTATGTTTTAAAGTAAAGGTATCATCTGCTAAAGAGTTGATTATGTATGATTCACCTTGGTCCCAAATGGCCACACATCAAGTTTGATCAGTTGGCATTCACCCAGTGAAGGGTAAGGTTACCAAACATGGATCACTTTTTAAATAATCTTCTCTATATCGAAATTAAGGATGGGTTGACTACTATATTTGAATCTTATGTTGATGTTTACCTCACTGGTCATATGGCTGGTACCTCTAGCTCGAATACTTTGGAAGTTGTGAGGACAAGAAAATATGGCTATTTTTGCTAAGGTTAGGTTAGGGTGGTCCAATCATGGATCACCCCACCAGCGTTTGGACACAAAGCAAGGTATGCATTCAGTAGTCCCAAAATATCAAAGTAGTCCGTCTAAAGTGCACGATGAAAAACTTTGAAGTGACTGCGGTGATTGCTTGGCCCAGAATCAGGGGTGCAAAAATCACCTCTTTGAACGTCATTGTTCTATCGATTTTCGGGGGCCTGTTTTAGGTGTCTTTCTAAACGCAACCCTGCAGAGTAGAGAGACGCAGTCGCAAACTTGTCAGGTTCACATCGAACAGTCAAAGGGTCAGTCTAAGCAAGGAAAGACAAATTTAGAATCTGGCCACCTGGTCTTTGGATATAGACCCCCAAACAGAAATGATTCATGTTTGGTACCCCGATCCATGTTCGGCACTTTACCCTACAGCGCGAGAAAATAATTGGAGTTGGGGTCGCTTGGAAGGTCCCACGTCTGCGCGCATCTTGCCACCGCGACTGTAGCGGCGGTACTCCGCATCTTCCCGGCTTCCGGTTTTGTTCTACTTTTTTTTTGTTCTCCGATCGGCCACGACTAAAATAGTCTATTGTCTAATGAAAGTTCTATTTGCATCGGGCGTTCGACAAAATGTGTCACTAAGCGGGAACACCGCCGGATGTGCTTAAAATTGCATCATTCATGGGACAAAAAAGTCCCATGGCATTTAGTGTGTAAGGACCCTTTCCTGCGTGTCGCCAGGCATGTCAGGTCAGGCACCAGCCTCATTCCGAGAGTCGTGTTCGTCTCAGTTTCTCTCGCACCTTCAAGGGGCGCCTCATGGGTGGGAGAGAGACAGGGCGACGATTTCGACCCTCGGAATCAGTCTGCAGGTCACGAATTTCGTGTTGAGATGCCTATCTGAGTACGGTTCATTGTCGTCCTCATGGCCCATCCGGGTAATGAAGTGCCCTGCATTGCAACTGTCCGCAAACTGGCCGCCGGACTGGAAAATGTCCTCATTGGTCGGTTTAGCTCTCGAGCTTCTGCGATGATCCAACACCATGCGGCCGGGCATCAGGTACGAGATCTTACCTCCTGTGGACTTTCAACAGCATGATTGTGCATTTTTCATTCCTGTTGATGCATGCACAGATACCTACGTGAAGGTGCGTGTAATACTATAAATCGTATTATTCATTACATCGCATCCTCCTGCTGCATAATATTGTACGACTTGCGTACGTGCATGCATAATTTATTATGCGTACACTCTCAGCCTCTTACTGACTGGTTCACTGAAAAAAAAAGTCTGGTTAAAAGTACCAGACCATTCCTAGTTAAACGAGTACTAGTTACTCATACGAGAATCCTAGTAACTCTCACCAGATGATCAGTTGCACTAACGAGATCGGGTGTTGTGACATTTACCAGGGGGCGGCAACGGCCTAGGAAGCGCGTGAAGCCATGCGCGAGTAAGGTGCATTGGTTACTTATTTTGCTTCGATTGTAAGATCTAGCCCGTTGATTGCAAAACGCTTTGCACAGATCAAAAGAGCACAAAATTTGGGGTGCATTAGGCCTAGTAGACTGCCCGATACTTCCAATTCAACCGAACACATCAGGTAAGGTGAGAGTTTGGAGAAGAGCAATTAGCCTAATGCACCCTAAATTTCAAGCCCTTTCCATCGGTGCAAAGCGTTTTGAAGAACACAGTCTAGTTTTCATAATCTCGAACAAGTATGCGCAACCTCTGCACTAACGGCGCGAGCATCGCTTCACGCTCTTCCTAGGCCGTTGCCACCCCCTGCATTTACCAGGTGTCTGGTTAATCATCCTGGTAAATTTTACCAGACTGTTCAGTAATTGGCACCATACGCAAAACTTCGAAATATTCGTGTCAATTGAAATGTTCGGGTGTCAAAAAGTAAACTGCAACCGGTTTCGTTATTTTCGGAGTCTAAAACCTTAAAAAAACACTGGGAGTATTTCCCTGAGCCAGACACAAAGAGTGTCACCTGGTGGGGATCCCCTCGACCCTCAGGCGACGTGGTGGCGCAGTGGTAGGGGTAGGTTGGGTAAGAAAAGTACACTCGAGGCTCGGGTAAGAAAAGTACACCCGTTATATCTCCGAACTGAAACTACACTGAACCATCACGTTAGTGGTTTTAGAAAGATTGGTCATCCCGCTGACAAAAAATAAATTTAGCCCAGTTTCACATATAATATTTAGAATCAAACGGCACGTTTGAAAAAAAACATTAAACATAACTATGAAAATGATTGTACTTTGAAGTACAGCTTCCTGCAGAATCAGCCGACAGTCCAATGTAAGGTACCACCTTATAGCTTAGACCATCCGCTTTGAAAAACAGTGCCGTTCGATGCTCTTAGGCTTCAACACAATTTTTTGTAAGTGTAAAAATGAAATGGGGAAGAAAAGTATAGTCAGCTGGGGAAGAAAAGTACAGGCATTGGGGAAGAAAAGAACACCCTCTAAGAAACTAAAAGCGGGATGAAAATTGAATTGATCACGGAAATAGATTTGATTAGGCGAGACAAGCAAAAAATGTCAACACAAGTTATATATAGAATTAGACTAGAAATGAACAAGTTATTGGGCATTTACGTGAAAAGGGGAAGAAAAGTACAAAAATGCTGTACCCACTTACCTCTGAGAAAAGGCTTTTTTGGACCTTCTATCATGAGTCCATGTAGAATCAGAACCAATTGACCGATTTTGACGAAACTTGAACTAATGGCAAGTGAAAGCTCTCCACTTTATGGGTAAACCTGTTTTGAGCCAAGATTGGTGGTCTCCTGGTTCGAAATCGCAATTCTTTTCGTTGTACTTTTCTTTCCCGGTGGTGTACTTTTCTTACCCTTTTCGAGGAGTTCCGAAATCACATACATTTTGGCATGTTGTACGTAATGTAGGGAACTATAATCAATGAACAGTGATCCATTTCATTAGGAAGGCATTGGATTACAAGTTCACGAGAGCAGAATAGTTGAATCCTCATTTGAAACTTCTGTACAGTGCAAAGTACGCGTTTTGTACTTTTCTTCCCCAACCTACCCCTACGGTACACTCGTGTAAATTTTGACAGTATGTCAGAAACACGTCTGAAATCCTGATCAAAATTCGCGCACCTCTGAAAGCTGAAACTCTGAAAAATTACTCTAATTGATGGTTTGAGTTCTACAGAATGTCCGGAGATGTTTTCAGCTTTCAGAGGTGCGCGAATTTTGATCAGGTTTTCAGACAGGTTTCTGACATTCTGAAAAGATTTACACGAGTGTAACGTGCCCGTCTCACATGTGTGAGATCCCGGTTCTAATCCGGGGGAGAGAAGGATGGAAAAAACAATTCAGAGGATGTTCGTCAACGAAATCGACGCCACATCAGGTTTCTACACTACAATTTTTTTTTTTTTAAATTTTGGACCTTTTGGTTCAGTTTTGTAAGCACATGAAATAACCAGGATGTTTGGTAAAAACTACCAGAAGAGGTCCTGGCGGCATTGTAAGGATAACTATAAATCTGGTACTGTTTACTAGACTGGCCAACTAGACAGTTTAGTATTTTTTACCAGAATTCTAGTTGAGTTATATTCTATCAGACAGTCTGGTATTTGGTACCAGGATTCTGGTTATCGTTACTAGACTTTTTTTCAGTGTTACTGTCAGTAACCAGGTACTTTTGCATACAACAATAACATGAAGTACTTTCCTCTAAGATACGTACAGTCAAACTCCAACATAGACTCGTCCAGAATAGACTCGCATTTGAGGATTTGTCATCAACAAATACTCAACCAACCTGAGTGTCGTTACTTCACCCCTTCACGAACCCGTGGAACACACTGCGGTTAGGCGGTTACGCGAGTGATCAGTGCAGTGAAACCCTGTGACTGAGGACCGGGTGCATAGCATCCCTCGACCCGGTTTGACCCCGCGGCGAGCTGGATTAGGCAGCCTCACACAGCAGACCCCACGTTACCTCCGCAACCCCCGGCCTCGTGTGATATGGTGCTGGTGCATCTAGCCAGATTTATCAAGACGACGAAGGTGTGAGCACCGCGTGAAGCGATTCATCGGCAGGGCACGGCGCGGCGCGCTCTGCGGGCCCTCCGCTCCTCATCTCTAGCCACGCCAGCCAGACGCTTGGTGCTCCCTGCACGAGAGTACCGTCAACGGGGGTAACTTGGGACACTTTTTCACGTTTTTGGAACGCCAGACACTGCGAGAAAAGATCACGGTAAATCCTGTACTGATTACTCCAGACTTCACCGTACTTTTTTTAACGGGCAATGCCGTCGTTTTTTGGCCCGTCCCGTTTATTTTTTGTAAAAAAATGACGGAGGGACGGGCATATAGTATGATGCATGCTGTGCGTCCGTTCGTTCGTTCGTTCGTCCGTCCGTTCGTTCGTCCGAGGACTTCCCGTGGTCCGATCTTGACCAAATTTGGTATGCAGCCTCCTTGGGTGACCCTAAGAACCGCCCGGTGGCAGCAAATCCGATCCGAGCCCCGGGGGCGCTGCTGCAGGTGCATCATGGTCTACATGGGGTCGAGGAGGATCTCGGCAACGGATGCAGCTAGGAGGGCATGTAGGGGTATTTTTGGAATCGGGGCGACGAGAGAAAACCAATGGTGCCAGTTTCGAGCAAATCGGAGAAGTTCGGACCCGGGTTCAAATCCCAGCGGGGTATGTTTGGAACATTCTTTTTTTTCGAGTTTTTGCATTGTTTCTGATGTTTTTGAGGGTGCTGATGACGAAAACGACATTTATTTTAACCCCAGACTCAGATTTAATTCCCGTCAGGGTCAAACATAGGAGAAATTCGTACGGTTCTTAATGTACGGGACGGGCCAAAGTTGCCGATGTATATCGCTACTTTTCCTGTTATTTACAGGCAATACCGTACTTTTTTTACAGAAAACGCCGTCCTTTTTTTACAGGGAATCCCGTACATTTTTCCCCGGCAATCCCGTACTTTTAATACCTATCAAAAACTGCTATAATTTTGTTCAGTCGGTTGACCCTCTTTTTTCAAGTTCCTGCCCAGTCAACAAAACATAGTCCCGTGGACGTCCGAGGGAGGTCCGGCCGGGACTACCCGGACCTCCCGGTCGGACGTCCGAGGGGACCTCCGGATGGCAAAGAAAACGCGTCCCGTGGAGGTCCGAGGGACGTCCGAACCGGACGTCCGCCGCAGACGTCCGTAGGGACTATCCCGGCGGATGTCCCTCGGACCACCGAGGGACGTCCCATGTTCAGCGTTAAAAATTTTGGTTAAAAATTTGAACGCAAGTGTGTTAGCTTGACCTCAATTTCCCTCTCCCGACCATCCATACCCTTCACCTTTCCCTTCGGACGATGAAAACTCGTTGCACTTGGGGAGAGTCGAACCTCCGACCTTCAGGTTGTGAAGCAGCGCACTTATCCACTGTGCCATGCCGCTCTCATGCAACATGACGTGTAGTGTCTCGACTACATGATACGTCGCGTCCACCGTAGCGATGTCCCCGTCGGACGTCCTGGGGAGGTCCCAGGGAGGTCCCGCGCGAACCATACCCGGAACCATATGCATGTCTCGTTTCACCCAGTGAAACATGACTTTGGACTTTTCCTTCAAAGTGTTGTCATCTCGTCGAAGGGCCGTGTCCGAACAGTATGTACCTGGGACGTCCTCAAGGAACATCCTCCGGGACTAGCCCGCTAGGACCAGCTAGGGACCACTGGCAGTCGGGCGTGTTGCCTATGCGCCAGGGGCCATGTCCCAAAGGACGTCCTTGGGACGTCCGCAAAGGATATCCGCCGGGATTAGCCCGGCGAGACAGGCCTCGGACCACTGGTACATCGGCGTTTTGTCCAAGCACCGCGGGGCCATGTCCCTAAAGGACGTCCTTGGGACGACCCAGGGACCTCAGCCGGAACTAGCCCTTCGCGACCTTTCACGGGTCCCGATGGGACGTCCTCCGGACCTATGGAGGACGTCTGCTGTCGGATGGACCCGCCGGTTGCACCGGCCGGGTGGTCCGAGCGGACGTCCCTGGGAGGTCCATGAGGGACATCCCCAGGGGACCATGCAGGGACCACTATAGGGATAGTCCGAACATGGTCCGTCCCGGACCGGGACTATGTTTTGTTGACTGGGTGATGTACGCAACTGCTGAAGTCGGACTCCTGGACCCCTCTTCCGACCACTCGTTGGAAAGGTCTTGACGAGACCTATTGAAAGGTGCAATAAAATTTTTCAGTCGGTCGACCCACTTTTTTCAAGATCCTGATCTGGACACTTCTTGGAAGCGGCCTTTGTTGGGACCAGATCTGGTCTTTCCTACGGCATGGACTGTACGGAAGAACGGTAACTACTGTTAAAAGACTACGGAATATTTTGTAAAACAAGTGCGGTAAATACTGTAGACTGTACGGAGGATACTGGTTTTTGAAGTACGGTAAAGTTTGGCAAAAGAATTATCCAGGATTTACCGTCATTTTTTCTCAGAGTGGAGGCAAGATTCTCAACCCAGACCAATGGATCCAAACTATGTTAAGGGGGCTCATACGTTTTAAACATGACTTCGGTTTTCGTAGTGTTAAATATTTTGGGACAAAATTTTTTGAGTTTCTGGTCAAAAATCCTAGTAAAAAATAGAAAAATGAACATTTAAAAAAAAAAAAGTTTGAGATTGGACCATTTTTGTAGATTTTATTGTGAAGTCTAAAATTTTCATTCTCGTAAGATTCAGACCACAATTCTGGTTCGATTTGAAAAAAAAAATTACTGGAGACTCCTTTCTATGCCCGCTATAGAATTGACTACAATTGTGTTTCTAAGTTCAGTAGTTTGGGAGAAAAAAAATAATCTTCATTTTTTTACTAAAATGTATCAAATTTATTAATTGAAAAAATTTGTTCATCAACTAAATCTTGTCTAATCCTCGTCATTGTAGTCAATTCTATGCTTACTGATGTTGCGAACACTCAGTTAAAATTGCAGACCTCAAACCAAAGCGAGTCATTAGTTATCTTACGAGCAAGGTCAAAAAAAGGCGAGCTGAGAAAACAGGGGTCAAAGGTCACGCCTCCACCCCCGGGGGTCGCTGGATACGTGTTGGGGGACAGTGCAGAACAATGCTGCGCGAGCTCCTGTGGCGCGAGCTTTACGAATTCGGACCTCTCCTTAGGCTTAAAAGACGCGGAAATGAGTGCTTTTTCTCAAGGCATCGTAACCAGAAAACCGATATTTTGACCATTTCAAAACGTATGAGCCCTTAAAGTTTGACCCTTTCCCCCATCATTTCATGCTTGTCTGGTTCATTTGCCTCGATTATATCGTTTCTCAGCGGTCTCGAAAGAGTGTCCCAAGTTACCCCATGACCGGGGGTAACTTGGGACAGTAGGTAATTAGCTACATTCCCATGCATCTATTGATGTTAATGGATGTAATAAATTGAATTCACATCATGCAGACCAAGAATTCAGGCCTAGGAACTATTGTAGGACCGATATTGGACTACATCTAGGGCTCTACGTGGAACTCTGTTTTCTACTGGTATTATCCAAGCATTTTCTGAAAATTTCAAAATATGGATTACCAGAAGACAATAAAAACTGCAGAGCAAGGCATCTCTTTCCGTCATCAGCGTAAAATCCGAAATTGAAGTTACGTCAGGGACCGGGTCAGTCAACTCCTAGGAGGCTAGGAGTGCTGGAAACATGAGGAAAAGACTATCCCAAGTTACCCCGTAAAATTTCGATTTTTGATAAATTGAAGTCTGGACCGAAGATGGGAAAACTATAATCAACGCCCTTTTGCGAACGTTATTGTCTGCGTATGATCTATTAATCCAGAGAGACTAATCGGCCAAATCTGCATTTCACTCCTTGCACTAGGGTCAACTTGTCAATGATTGACATATTTTCTCAAAAATCCTGTTTCCTGTAGTATCCTGTTTCTCAAATACTAATTGTGATGTTATGCACCTCTTCTACCTTTCCGCGCCTGCCCTGAGGCCGAAACAAAACCCTGCCGCGGGTTTGGCGCTAGGAACCCCCGTCGCTGAATGGCAGCACCAACAGGCTGTACAGGACAGACTGTCCCAAGTTACCCCCGTTGACGGTACGTTCCCCCAAATTCCTTGGCCCGGGCCGAGAACAGGGTTTGTTTGTTGTGGTCACCCTGGTTTTTCCCGGCCGGCCGACTCACAAGGGAAGTGCCCCAGGTGTTACATCCAGATTTTGATCATATTTTGGGGATCTCTTCTACTATACAATAGACTAATTTTCCGCATAAAAGTTTTTGCTGAGATATATTACAACGGGTTTTAAACCTAGGTCCAAATTTTCAAAATCACTCAAAAAATATTTTTTGACCAAAAAGTTTCTAAATGGCCTGAAACGTCCAAAAATATGATTTTTTCCGATTTTGGAGCAAAAAAATTTTTTGTCCTCACTAAAGTCCAAAAACTTCGAAAAAAATTCAAAATCACATTTTTGACCAAAAAGTCTCCAAATGGTCTAAAACGTCCAAAAATATGATTTTTTTCGATTTTGGGGCAAAAATTTTTTTTGTCCTCACTTAAGTCTAAAAATTAAAAAAAAAATACATTTTTGACCAAATAGTCTCCAAGATCCGCAACGTTAAAAATATGATTTTATTCGCGTTTGGAGAATCTTTTTGTTCTGACGTTAGTCAATATTCGTGAAAAAACTTGAAAGCCAGATAACAAGATTTTGACAAAATAATTGAGGTATGGTACGCAATGTTCAACTACGTCATTTTTTGGCCCGTCCCGTTTATTTTTTGTAAAAAAATGACGGAGGGACGGGCATATACAGTAGTATGATCCCTGCTGTGCGTCCGTCCGTCCGTTTGTCCGTCCGTCCGTCCGAGGACTTCCCGTGGTCCGATCTTGACCAAATTTGGTATGCAGCCTCCTTGGGTGACCCTAAGAACCGCCCGGTGGCAGCAAATCCGATCCGAGCCCCGGGGGCGCTGCTGCAGTTGCATCATGGTGTACATGGGGTCGAGGAGGATTTCGGCAACGGATACAGCTAGGAGGGCATGTAGGGGTATTTTTGGAATCAGGGTGACAAGACAAAACCAATGGTGCCAATTTCAAGCAAATCGGAGAAGTTTGGACCCGGGTTCAAATCCCAGTGGGGTATATTTTAAACATTCTTTTTATTCGAGTGTTCGCATTGTTTCAGATGCTTTTGAGGGTGCTGATGACGAAAACTACATTTATTTTAACCCCAGACTCAGGTTTAATTCCCGTCAGGGTCAAACATAGGCGAAATTTGAACGTTTCATAATGTACGGGACGGGCCAAAGTTGCCGATGAATATCGCTACTTTTCCTGTTATTAGACTTAAGTGAGGACAAAAATTTTTTTGCTCCAAAATCGAAAAAAACATCATATTTTTGGACGTTTTAGACCATTTGGATACTTTTTGGTCTAAAATGTGATTTTGAATTTTTTTCAAGTTTTTGGACTTTAGTGAGGACAAAAAATTTTTTTCTCCAAAATCGAAAAAAATCATATTTTTGGACGTTTCAGGCCATTTAGAAACTTTTTGGTCAAAAAATATTTTTTGAGTGATTTTGAAAATTTGGACCTAGGTTTAAAACCCGTTGTAATATATCTCAGCAAAATCTTTTACGCGGAAAATTAGTCTATTGTATAGTAGAAGAGATCCCCAAAATATGATCAAAATCTGGATGTAACACCTGGGGCACTTCCCTTGTTAGACTCGTGGCCAATTCTCCTTGAGCCTACATGTGCAAATGAGCATGTTCAAATTTTAACGGGCGAAAATTTGATTAGAAACACTAGACTTTTTCTAGCAGAAGAGGCCCAAGACTTCTTGCAGTATATATCAACTACTGGCAAGGGAGACAAGCCATGGATGTATGTTAGATTGCAAAGACAATTACAGGAATGGAAGGAATGTGGATTCAAAGACATTGAGATTTTTGCTGTTATCAAAGCGCTCACCATTTACTTTGATGAAGATCTCACATCTCTAATAAGATTGGAGGAAGTAAGTTATGTTTATTTTGATTACTGTCCAAAGTATTTTTTTCTTTCTTCTAAGTTCTGTTTTTTCCCCTCTTGCAGCCCACAAAGCTTCCTGGTGAGATAGATGTGACAGCATTACCCACAAGTCCCGTGATGATTGCAATGGGTAAGTCATGAAAAGTCTAGTTTCAAATAGTTCAAATACAGCACATCATTAGTAAATCTGGTTCTCATACAAATTTTATTTCATTTATGTTTCTTAATATTTTTTATTACAGGCCAATCAGAATTGTGTGCACACAAGTATATGTTGTTCGTAGACAGAACTGTCATGAATCATAATATTAAGGAAGCTGTCCACGCAACTTCATTGTGGTTTTCTATGTTTTTCATGGCAAATTACATGTACCCAGTAGGAGCACCTTTTACATGTGACTTTATTCAAAGGTTTTTATTGTGTACTATATTTGTGGTACTGTCTAGAAAATTACTAAGAGTTCAATATTTACATTAAAAAACCTCTTACAGGCAAATTGCTCGAATTGATCCCCAAACTGGAACAAAGAGGAGTAGAAAGGCAGGGCGAGGTGGTCAAGGTGTAAGTGCCAAAGTTTCAACTCTCATGGCAAAATATGATGATTTCAAAAAACACCTGCTGGAGGAACAGAGTGCAAATTAAGTAAAACTCGCTGCCTAAGAATTAATTTCCAATTTTTTTTTGTCCTACTTATGAACATAGAAACCGGTATGTACCATTCTTTCAACCACTTTATTATTATTACTGACTGCTTCTCCTTTGACAGTTTGGGTTTATTATTATGTTTCTCTCATTTGTGCCTCACAGTGGTTCTTGATTTTTGTTAATATTTTTTTCTTTACAGGGGTACATGAAGTGATTCTTGTAATTAAAGTGATTATAAGTTTAAAAAATTAGAAGAGAAGAAACATGATTAAACAATTTCCAATCAATGTAAAGATGTTTCTGAGTTTTGATCTACAATTATGATTACTGGTAAGTGATGGCTTCTCATGCCTTTGTGATCGCATTTCAGATGTAGTTTCTCGTGATTTCTTTCATCTTTCAGAGCGAGACTTTGAATTCCACTAATTTAAGTTTAAGTACGTGTCTATTCTTTCTTATCAATCCGCTTACAAAAATAGGTTGCTGCACATGAATTAGCAGCGGTAAAAGAGCGAAATAAAATTCACTGTTGGGGTGAGACTGCAGTTTCTTGCCATTTCTCATTCAATGAGTGTAACAACCACCATCTTTCTAACTTTCTTCTTTTCCTTTGCAGGGGTACATTAAGTGATTCTTATAGTTAAAGTCATTATCAGTCTGAAGAATCAGAAGAGAGGAAACAACCAAAAATAAACTTCCAATGAATGTAAAGATGTTTCCGAGTTTTGTTCCGCACTTATGATTGCAAGTAAGTAATGGCTTCTCATGCCTCATTTTGCATTTCAGATGCAGTTTCTCATGCTTTTTTTCTTCTTTCAGTGCTAGTCTTTGAGTTCCACTCATTTGAGTCTGGGTTCGAGTCAATTTTTTCTCATCATTCTGCTTACAAATGGAACTTGCTGCAAATTAATGAGCAGTGGTAAAACAGTGCAATAAAATTATTTGATGAGGTGAGTCTACACTTCTCTTGTCATTTATCATTCAATGAGTGGAAGAACTACCATCTTTCTAACTTGTTTTTTTTTTCTTTGCAGGGGTACATTCAGTGATTCTTGTAGTTTAAGTCATTATCAGTTTGTAGAATCAGAAGAGAGGAAACAACGAATAAACAACTTGCAATGAATGTAAAGATGTTTCCGAGTTTTGTTCCGCACTTATGATTGCAAGTAGGTAATGGCTTCTCATGCCTTTGTCATTTTGCATTTCAGATGCAGTTTCTCATGTTTTCGTTCTTCTTTCAGTGCTAGTCTTTGAGTTCCACTCATTTGAGTCTGGGTACGAGTCTATTTTTTCTCATCACTCCGCCTACAAATGGAGCTTGCTGCAAATTAATAAGCAGCGGTAATACAGTGAAATAAAATTATTTGATGAGGTGAGTCTACACTTTTCTTGTCATTTATCATTCAATGAGTGGAAGAACCACCATCTTTCTAACTTGTTTTTTTTTTCTTTGCAGGGGTACATTCAGTGATTCTTGTAGTTTAAGTCATTATCAGTTTGTAGAATCAGAAGAGAGGAAACAACGAATAAACAACTTGCAATGAATGTAAAGATGTTTCCGAGTTTTGTTCCGCACTTATGATTGCAAGTAGGTAATGGCTTCTCATGCCTTTGTCATTTTGCATTTCAGATGCAGTTTCTCATGTTTTCGTTCTTCTTTCAGTGCTAGTCTTTGAGTTCCACTCATTTGAGTCTGGGTACGAGTCTATTTTTTCTCATCACTCCGCCTACAAATGGAGCTTGCTGCAAATTAATAAGCAGCGGTAATACAGTGAAATAAAATTATTTGATGAGGTGAGTCTACACTTTTCTTGTCATTTATCATTCAATGAGTGGAAGAACCACCATCTTTCTAACTTTCTTTTTTCTTTGCAGTGATACATTTAGTGATTCTTGTAGTTTAAGTCATTATCAGTTTGTAGAATCAGAAGAGAGGAAACAACCAAAAATCAACTTCCAATGAATGTAAAGATGTTTCCGAGTTTTGTTCCTCTCTTATGATTACAAGTAAGAATTGCTTCTCATGCCTTTGTCATTTTGCATTTCAGATGCAGTTTCTCATGCTTTTTTTCTTCTTTCAGTGCTAGTCTTTGAGTTCCACTCATTTGAGTCTGGGTTCGAGTCAATTTTTTCTCATCATTCTGCTTACAAATGGAACTTGCTGCAAATTAATGAGCAGTGGTAAAACAGTGCAATAAAATTATTTGATGAGGTGAGTCTACACTTCTCTTGTCATTTATCATTCAATGAGTGGAAGAACTACCATCTTTCTAACTTGTTTTTTTTTTCTTTGCAGGGGTACATTCAGTGATTCTTGTAGTTTAAGTCATTATCAGTTTGAAGAATCAGAAGAGAGGAAACAACGAATAAACAACTTGCAATGAATGTAAAGATGTTTCCGAGTTTTGTTCCGCACTTATGATTGCAAGTAGGTAATGGCTTCTCATGCCTTTGTCATTTTGCATTTCAGATGCAGTTTCTCATGTTTTCTTTCTTCTTTCAGTGCTAGTCTTTGAGTTCCACTCATTTGAGTCTGGGTACGAGTCTATTTTTTCTCATCACTCCGCCTACAAATGGAGCTTGCTGCAAATTAATAAGCAGCGGTAATACAGTGAAATAAAATTATTTGATGAGGTGAGTCTACACTTTTCTTGTCATTTATCATTCAATGAGTGGAAGAACCACCATCTTTCTAACTTTCTTTTTCTTTGCAGTGATACATTTAGTGATTCTTGTAGTTTAAGTCATTATCAGTTTGTAGAATCAGAAGAGAGGAAACAACCAAAAATCAACTTCCAATGAATGTAAAGATGTTTCCGAGTTTTGTTCCTCTCTTATGATTACAAGTAAGAATTGCTTCTCATGCCTTTGTCATTTTGCATTTCAGATGCAGTTTCTCATGCTTTTTTTCTTCTTTCAGTGCTAGTCTTTGAGTTCCACTCATTTGAGTCTGGGTTCGAGTCAATTTTTTCTCATCATTCTGCTTACAAATGGAACTTGCTGCAAATTAATGAGCAGTGGTAAAACAGTGCAATAAAATTATTTGATGAGGTGAGTCTACACTTCTCTTGTCATTTATCATTCAATGAGTGGAAGAACTACCATCTTTCTAACTTGTTTTTTTTTTCTTTGCAGGGGTACATTCAGTGATTCTTGTAGTTTAAGTCATTATCAGTTTGAAGAATCAGAAGAGAGGAAACAACGAATAAACAACTTGCAATGAATGTAAAGATGTTTCCGAGTTTTGTTCCGCACTTATGATTGCAAGTAGGTAATGGCTTCTCATGCCTTTGTCATTTTGCATTTCAGATGCAGTTTCTCATGTTTTCTTTCTTCTTTCAGTGCTAGTCTTTGAGTTCCACTCATTTGAGTCTGGGTACGAGTCTATTTTTTCTCGTCACTCCGCCTACAAATGGAGCTTGCTGCAAATTAATAAGCAGCGGTAATAAAGTGAAATAAAATTATTTGATGAGGTGAGTCTACACTTTTCTTGTCATTTATCATTCAATGAGTGGAAGAACCACCATCTTTCTAACTTTCTTTTTTCTTTGCAGTGATACATTTAGTGATTCTTGTAGTTTAAGTCATTATCAGTTTGTAGAATCAGAAGAGAGGAAACAACCAAAAATCAACTTCCAATGAATGTAAAGATGTTTCCGAGTTTTGTTCCTCTCTTATGATTACAAGTAAGAATTGCTTCTCATGCCTTTGTCATTGCATTTCAGATGGAGTTTCTCATGTTTTCTTTCTTCTTTCAGAGCTAGTCTTTGAGCTCCACTCATATATGAGTCTTAGTATGAGTCTGTTTCTTTTTATCAATCCACTCACATGACAAGCCTGCTGTAGAATCTTTAGCAGTGGTAAAACAGTCAAACAAAATTCATTGTTGGGGTGAGTCTGCACTTTTCTTGTCATTTATCATATAGTTGGTGGAACAATCACCATCTTACTAAATTTTTTTTCCATGCAGGGGTTTATCATTATAATTTGGTTTATGACTTAAGACAGCTCTTCAATTATTAGAATGTTACCAAATAACTTAAAATATGTTTTGACATCCTACTTAGTGATGCTTTACTATTGTGAATGAATGAGGTGAGCAGTAATCTATCATAATTTTTTCCTGAGCTTGCTTTTTGCTGTCTGTACAACTATGTGGTTTGTTTTCCTCAGGGCTATTTACTGCCTTACTTATTGAAATATTTTCATGATTAGTCATCAATCTGCCCACAACTGTTACTACATTCTTTACTTCTCTTCAGGCATTTCCTTTTTGGCCCGCCCTTCTATTCAAAAAATAGGGGGAGGGCCTATGCATTTGCCTTTGTGTCTGTGTGTTGTTGTTGTTGTTGTTGTAGTTGTTGTTGTTGTTGTTGGCGTCTGTGTACAAGGAAGGAGTTGAGCTAGAGTAACCAGATTTGGAGGGTACTTCAGGAGTACCGTCCAAACAAATAATCCGGTGGTGCAAATCCCGTCCGGGTCGCACAAGGGCTGCTGCAGGTGCATCATGGTTTACATGAGCGGGAGGGGGATTTCCGCCATTATTGGTGCTAGCAGGGCACATAGGGGTATTTTTGGAATCGGGGCGACGAGACAAGATAAATGGACCTGGTCCCGACCCCATCGGCCGCTTTTACGAGTTGGCCAGATCAGGATCTTCAAAAAAGGGGGTCGACCGACTAAAAAAAATTATTGCAGATTTCGATTGGTCCAGCAAGACCTTTTCAACGAGGGGTTGGAAAGGGGGTCCAGGAGCCCGACTTCGTCTATTAGTCACATCAGGATCTTGAAAAAAGGGGGTCGACCGACTGAAAATTTTTACTTAAGTTTTGGATAGGTCTTGGCAAGACCTCTTCAACGAGGGGTCGGAAGGGGGGTCCAGGAGCCCGGCTTCATGAGTTATGGGGAAAAGTGCGACGGACTCGTTTTGCGCTCCTGCTGTGCCTCTATTGCAAGGAGTTGCAGTAGCATGGCAAATATGGGTATTTTCGGAATGAGGGCGAAGAGACAAATGTAATGGGCATATTCTAAGGACAGTTGGAGTAAAAAGTGTAAGGACTATTGCATATTGTGAATAGAAGGGCGGGCCTAAGTCACGATGGTACATCGATAACTGTGCTTTACCCGCTCACGGGGTGTGTGATGCGAGCGGGCCGAAGGCCCGGGCCTTCGACTGGCCAAGTTGGGTCTGGTGCGAGGGCCGAAGGCCCGAGAAAAGGCCGCCGGCAGGCCAAGCTGGGCCGGCCCCCTGTCGAACCGAGTTGCCGGCGCAGCGAAGCGGAGCTGGCAACTCGGTTCGACGGAAGGGCGGGCCCTAGCTTGTTGACTTATGTGTTAAAAAGTGGGGGTAAGTTTTTAGTCCCATCTTTAATTATATTGTTCCTTTTCAACTTTTATGTAATTTTTTATATTTACTTACAGAGCAATTTATCTTATCTGACTCAAAGGTCTAGAACCTTTTGATTTTTAAATCCAATTTACTTTTATCCACTCAATCTCATTGTGGCAGTTAGTTCATGAAGCTGGTTAAAGTGTTTGGCAATTCCACAATGGGTAAGTTAAAAAACAACAGGTTTTTTTTGTTTTCTAAGTCTTTACTTTTCTCAGCATAAAATTTCCAATAACTTGTGTGTTTGTTGCGTTTTTTTCTAGGCTCCAACAGTCATGAGAACAATTATGAGTCAAGAAGAACATCCTCCAGCAGGTTTTGTTCAACGGTTTTTGGTGTTGTGCTCTGGAAGGATGTGGAAATAAAACAGAGGTACAATGTGTGTCAATCTGTTTACTGTCTACATCCCTTTCTGATGGACACAAGTTTAGGAAAACATTAGTGTTCACATAAATAGCATGAATAGGTGTTATCAACATCATCATCAGCGCTGTTAGGCCACAGTAGAACTCCAGCGTTCAAGTAAGCAGCTACAGCAAGCGTAGGACTCTGAGTCCTACAAAACAGGGGCAGGCACAAGAGGTCATGTATATATGTATACTCGCGCTGCTCGCTGGGGGCTCCGCCCCCAGACCCCCGCATGTGTGGAGCGCGTGCCGAAGTATTTTCAGTAAGTCCGTGGTGAGCAAAGGCAAATTTTCTAAGGAAGTAAATGTCCTGCTTCTTTGAAAGCTCTATTTAACCGCTTTTGACCATATAATAAGGCTACTTTTACTGCCCAAATAGATAGCTTGTATTGCATTGGCTACTGTGGCAGTCAATGGGTGCATACAAGGTCCGGAAAATATTGAAGACTGCTTTGACAAGGATAGAGGTGAAAGGAAAAAAACCTTAAGTCTCTACGACCACTCCTCGACCCCAAACATTTCTTTGAGTGAGTAAGTGAGTCAGTCAGTCAGTCGGATTGGGGCTATATAGATTCTTGAAGATGATTGCCCAATTGCCGGTGGCGGGGTCCCGATTACGGCACAGTTTCGGAAATTCTCGACCAGACCTACCGATGGGGCGAATAAAATTTTTTAGTCATTCGGTCCCCTTTTTGGAAGATTGAGTAGCTTTGCTCGGAAACAGTGAGAAATTTTCAACTTTTGAGATTTTTCCCAATTTTCCCATTAAATTTGGAATCGAATGGAAAAACCCGCAGGTCTCTACGACCACTCCTTGACCCCCAACATTTCTATGAGTGAGTGAGTCAGTCAGTCGGATTGGGGCTATATGGGTTCTTGATGATTGATGAGTGAGGAAGTCAGTCAGTCGGATTTTGGGGCTTATAGGTTCTTGATGACAATTGATGATTGATTTTGAGTATGTTGCCGGTGACGGGGACCCGATTGTGGCACAGTTTCTGAAATGTCTCGACTTGATTTACCGATGGGGAGAATAAAAATTATTAGTCGGTCGGTCCCCTTTTTTGAAGATTGAGTGGACTTTGTTAAATTTAGGCCTATTCAATCGTTTTTTAGGATGTTGCCGGTGACCAGGACCCGATTGCGGCACAGTTCCAGAAACCGCTCGACCAGACCTACCGATGGGGCGAATAAAATTTTTAGTCGGTCGGTCCCCTTTTTTGAAGATTGAGTGGACTTTGATAAATTTAGGCCTATTTAATCGTTTTTGAGGATGTTGCCGGTGACGGGAACCCGATTGCGGCACAGTTTCGGAAATGTCTGGACCAGACCTACCGATGGGGTGAATAAAAATTTTTAGTCGGTCGGTCCCCTTTTTTGAAGATTGAGTGGATTTTGTTAAATTTAGGCCTATTTAATCGTTTTTTAGGATGTTGCCGGTGACCAGGACCCGATTGCGGCACAGTTCCAGAAACCGCTCGACCAGACCTACCGATGGGGCGAATAAAATTTTTTAGTCGGTCGGTCCCCTTTTTTAAAGATTGGGTGGACTTTGATAAATTTAGGCCTATTTAATCGTTTTTGAGGATGTTGCCGGTGACGGGAACCCGATTGCGGCACAGTTTCGGAAATGTCTGGACCAGACCTACCGATGGGGTGAATAAAAATTTTTAGTCGGTCGGTCCCCTTTTTTGAAGATTGAGTGGATTTTGTTGAATTTAGGCCTATTTAATCGTTTTTGAGGATGTTGCCGGTGACGGGGACCCGATTGCGGCACAGTTTCGGAAATGTCTCGACCAGACCTACCGATGGGGCGAATAAAAATTTTTAGTCGGTCGGTCCCCTTTTTTGAAGATTGAGTGGTTTTTGTTGAATTTAGGCCTATTAAATCGTTTTTTGGGGATGTTGCCGGTGACGGGGACCCGATTGCGGCACAGTTTCGGAAATGTCTCGACCAGACCTACCGATGGGGCGAATAAAAATTTTTAGTCGGTCGGTCCCCTTTTTTGAAGATTGAGTGGATTTTGTTGAATTTAGGTCTATTTAATTGTTTTTTGAGGATGTTGCCAGTGACGGAGACCGGATTGCGGCACAGATTCGGAAATGTCTCGACCAGACCCACCGATAGGGCGAATAAAAATTTTTAGTCGGTCGGTCCCCTTTTTTGAAGATTGAGTGGATTTTGTTGAATTTAGGTCTATTTAATTGTTTTTTGAGGATGTTGCCAGTGACGGAGACCGGATTGCGGCACAGATTCGGAAATGTCTCGACCAGACCCACCGATAGGGCGAATAAAAATTTTTAGTCGGTCGGTCCCCTTTTTTGAAGATTGAGTAGGTTTGCTCGGAAACGGTGAGAAATTTGTTCCCCTTTTTTGTAGATAAAGTAGGTTTTCTCGGAAACGGTGAGGAATTTTCAACTTTCGGGATTTTTCCCAATTTTCCCATAAAATTTGGAATCGAATAGAAAAAACCGCAAGTCTCTACGACCACTCCTTCACCCCAAACATTTCTATGAGTGAGTCAGTGAGTCAGTGAGTCAGTCGGATTGGGGCTTTATAGGTTCTTGACTCGCGCTGCTCGCTGGGGGCTCCGCCCCCAGACCCCCGCATGTGTGGGGCGCGTGGCGAAGTATTTTCAGTAAGTCCGTGGTGACCAAAGGCTTATTTTCTAAGGAAGTAAATGTACTGCTTCTATGAAAGGCCTATTTAACAGCTTTAGACCATATAATAAGCTACTTTTACTGCCCAAATAGATAGCTTGTATTGCATTCGCTACTGTGGCAGTCAATGGGTGCATACAAGGTCCGGAAAATATTGAAGACTGCTTTGACAAGGATAGAGGTGAATGGAAAAAAACGCAAGTCTCTACGACCACCCCTTGACCCTAAACATTTCTATGAGTGAGTGAGTGAGTCAGTGAGTGAGTCAGTCGGATTGGGGCTTTATAGGTTCTTGATTGATGACTTTGAGGACGTTGCCGGTGACGGGGCCTGATTGCGGCATAGTTTCGGAAATGTCTCGACCAGATCTACCGATGGGGCGAATAAAAAATTTTAGTCGGTCGGTCCCTATTTTTGAAGATTGAGTGGATTTTGTTAAATTTAGGCCTATTTTATCGTTTTGAGGATGTTGCCGGTGACGGGGACCCGATTGCGGCACAGTTTTGGAAATGTCTCGTCCAGACCTACCGATGGGGCGAATAAAAATTTTGAGTCAGTCGGTCCCCTTTTTTGAAGATTGAGTGGATTTTGTTAAAATTAGGCCAACTTTTATATCGTTTTAAGGGTGTTGCCGGTGACGGGGACCAGATAGCGGCATAGTTTCGGAAATGTCTTGACCAGACCTACCGATAGGGCAAATAAAAATTTTCAGTCGGTCGGTCCCCTTTTATGAAGATTGAGTGGATTTTGTTGAATTTAGGCCTATTTAATCGTTTTGAGGGTGTTGCCGGTGACGGGGACCCGATTGCGGCACAGTTTCGGAAATGTCTCGACCAGACCTACCGATAGGGCGAATAAAAATTTTCAGTCGGTCGGTCCCCTCTTTTGAAGATTAAGTGGATTTTGTTGAGTTTAGGCCTATTTTGATATTTTTATATCGTTTTCAGGATGTTGCCGGTGACGGGGACCAGATTCCGGCACAGTTTTGGAAATGTCAAGACCAGACCTACCGATAGGGCGAATAAAAATTTTCAGTCGGTCGGTCCCCTCTTTTGAAGATTAAGTGGATTTTGTTGAGTTTAGGCCTATTTTGATATTTTTATATCGTTTTCAGGATGTTGCCGGTGACGGGGACCAGATTCCGGCACAGTTTTGGAAATGTCAAGACCAGACCTACCGATAGGGCGAATAAAAATTTTTAGTCGGTCGGTCCCCTTTTTCGAAGATGGAGTGGGTTTTGTTGAATTTAGGCCTATTTAATCGTTTTGAGGGTGTTGCCGGTGACGGGGACCCGATTGCGGCACAGTTTCGGAAATGTCTCGACCAGACCTACCGATAGGGCAAATAAAAATTTTTAGTCGGTCGGTCCCCTTTTTTGAAGATTGAGTGGATTTTGTTAAATTTAGGCCTATTTAATCGTTTTGAGGGCGTTGCCGGTGACGGGGACCAGATTGCGGCACAGTTTTGGAAATGTCGAGACCAGACCTACCGATAGGGCGAATAAAAATTTTTAGTCGGTCGGTCCCCTTTTTCGAAGATTGAGTGGGTTTTGTTGAATTTAGGCCTATTTAATCGTTTTGAGGGTGTTGCCGGTGACGGGGACCCGATTGCGGCACAGTTTTGGAAATGACTCGACCAGACCTACCGATAGGGTGAATAAAAATTTTCAGTCGGTCGGTCCCCTTTTTTGAAGATTGAGTGGATTTTGTTGAATTTAGGCCTATTTTTATCGTTTTGAGGATGTTGCCGGTGACGGAGACCCCATTGTGGCATAGTTTCGGAAATGTCTCGACCAGACCTACCGATAGGGTGAATAAAAATTTTCAGTCGGTCGGTCCCCTTTTTTGAAGATTGAGTGGATTTTGTTGAATTTAGGCCTTTTTTTATCGTTTTGAGGATGTTGCCGGTGACGGAGACCCCATTGTGGCATAGTTTCGGAAATGTCTCGACCAGACCTACCGATGGGGCGAATAAAAATTTTTAGTCGGTCGGTCCCCTTTTTTGAAGATTGAGTGGATTTTGTTAAATTTAGGCCTATTTTATCGTTTTTGAGGATGTTGCCGGTGACGGGGACCCGATTGCGGCACAGTTTCGGAAATGTCTCGACCAGACCTACCGATGGGGCGAATAAAAATTTTTAGTCGGTCGCTCCCCTTTTTTGAAGATAGAGTGGATTTTGTAAAATTTAGGCCTACTTTATCGTTTTTGAGGATGTTGCCGGTGACGGGGACCCGATTGCGGCACAGTTTCGGAAATGTCTCGACCAGACCTACCGATGGGGCGAATAAAAATTTTTAGTCGGTCGCTCCCCTTTTTTGAAGATTGAGTGGATTTTGTTGAATTTAGGCCTATTTAATCGTTTTTTGAGGATGTTGCCAGTGACGGAGACCGGATTGATTTATTGATTGATTTATTTATTTAGTAGGTACAATACAAGAGGACTCTTAAGTCCCACGAGAGTATGGCACCGCTCTCGGGACAGATTCGGAAATGTCTCGACCAGACCTACCGATGGGGTGAATAAAAATTTCTAGTCGGTCGGTCCCCTTTTTTGAAGATTGAGTAGGTTTGCTCGGAAACGGTGAGAAATTTGTTCCCCTTTTTTGTAGATAAAGTAGGTTTTCTCGGAAACGGTGAGGAATTTTCAACTTTTGGGATTTTTCCCAATTTTCCCATAAAATTTGGAATCGAATGGAAAAAACCGCAAGTCTCTACGACCACTCCTTGACCCCAAACATTTCTATGAGTGAGTCAGTGAGTCAGTGAGTCAGTGAGTGAGTCAGTCGGATTGGGGCTTTATAGGTTCTTGATGATTCTTATAGATTTATGTATGCATGTATGAAGCCAATTGAGTCTGTTCCCTTATTGAGAGGCTTACAGATTTTTACGGATTTTAGAATATTGGCTGCCGTTAATTTACAGAGAGTCTCCATTTTTTAAGGATAGATTACGGAGCTGGATGGATTTCAGGATTTATACAGCTTCCATTTTTTTACGGAGATTCTCCGTATTTTCATGGATTTCAATGGCCCAATTACGTAACTAGGATTTTGTCAGGATTTTGCCAATTTCCGTAATTTTACGGAGAAAAATCTCTCCAGAAAAATACGGAAAAATTACGGTGGCTCCATTCCCAAAATTAGAGTAACTTTCTCCGTAAAATTACGGAGAAAATTTCTAACAGTGTAAGCAAATTCGACTTTGAATTTCTTTTCAAAAGTTGTATTTTGTCTCATAATAGTGTATGACAGAAAATGTAACATTTTCAACTTAATTCCAAAAGAGTTGTGACTTAAACTGTACTGGAGAAGCTTTTTCATTATGTTAACTCAATGTAGAATAAAAATCTTTCATAAGAATTCATAATAACTTGTTCTAATGTTGGTGGTATTTATGGAAAAAATAAAAAACACCAGTTACAGACAATTATTTTACTCATTTTACTATGCGAATGATTGCAGGTCAACATTTTAAATAATGAAAAGACATTTTAGTCGCCTAGCAGAGATGATTAAGACTATATCCTTAAAAAACCAAGCAGTTCAAGACTTCAATGCCTTCAAGAGCCAATGCGAGCCATGAAAATTGAATCTTAAACTGAGGATTACTTAATCTAGAGCCGATATTTTGTTCCTATTTAAGTTAAAGATAAATCATTGCTGAGATCAGATCTTGCAATAATCTCCCCACAAATTAGCCAATCATTAAGCTTTAAATAATAAAAAATATGATATTTCATTGGATGTGCCAGATATTATAATCGGGATATCAAAACGTAAAAGATAACTCGTTGAAGAGTTCACTGGTACTTTGACATAGTGACGAATGTCCACAATATCTGATTTTTCAGGAGAGCCAAAACAAGTTAAAAAATTGAGCTGGAAGATAGAGGTATTGGATTTGATTGTAAAATTTTATACCACAGACTCCTGAAGGAATACGTGTTCTTTGGGTTCAAGAGCCGTTGCAATCGGCAGCTTGGTTCCCGAGATAGTGGACATTCGTCATTTCTCAGCGTACGAAATGGACGCCAAATGGACGAAAGTCCGCCGTACTTTGACAAAATGACGAAAGTCCAACCGTACTTTGACAAAATGACGAATGTCCATGTGTAATTCGACAAAATGGCGAAAGTCCAACTTTACTGTTAACACAAAATAAATGAAAGTTTTCATCCCGGGCATGTTCCATGATCATGCCGTCACTGTTTTCATGGATATTCCTCTTGTTGGGAACGCACCGATAGACTATATCCGTTTTTTTGCAGTTGGGACATTCGTCATTTTGTCAAAGTACGGTTGGACATTCGTCATTTTGTCAAAGTACGGTTGGACTTTCGTCATTTTGTCAAAGTACGGCGGACTTTCGTCATTTTGTCAAAGTACAGCTGGACTTTCGTCATTTCGAAGTATTTTCCTGCGCCGAATCTAGAAGAGATATCGATACATGCTTTTCACCAGGCGATAGTAAATCAAAAGTTCTATAACGCAGCCAAAAATCTCATTTTATCAAAATTTTGGACATTCGTCACTATGTCAAAGTATCAGTGAGTTCATAATCGCACGCCATGATACCATGAAATACAGTTAAAGGACGCTCATACACACTAATTTTGAAATTAACCATCCAATACTTTAAACCAGTCCATGTTGGGTGGGCAAGGTTTGGAAGTTGTTTGCAGCGCAATCTTGGTGTACAAACACCAACATGTTACCAGGTTGAAAGGTAGAAGCAGGAAGGTCCTGGAATGTAAACAGTTTTGCATATATTAGAGGGCCAATGGTATGATCAACACATTTGAAAAGTGATTACTCACACACAATGATATATGGTGGAAGCACATGATGGTCGCGAAATAATTCGGACAAGCAGCAGGAAAAGTATGACGGAGAGTGCCCCACAAACCCTGCAGGGATCAATTTTATTAAGCCAAGTAAGGAAATGAAAGTTTTGATGACGAAATATAAAAGAATACTAACGGCAACAATGCATCATGAGGAACGAGGAGGACTAAACCCACAAAGAACAGAAACAATCCTTGAAATATTTGCATAAGTCTCCTACGAAAAAAAAGGCAGGTTAGGTTATGGTACTCCGACAACGCATGCTTTCAGAGGTTCGTTGTTCCGTGCACCAGCTCACCGACACGATTGCAGGTAAGACAAGATTTGCCTTTTAACAGCCATGCCTCCAATGAAATAGTGCGAGTTTACAGCAGACGAGGAGGTTCTTTTGGCTCAAAATTGTCTTCTGCCTTCTGCTTTCTGCTACTTGACGACTGACTGGGTTTTTCATGACTGGTGGACACGTCACACCAACAACACAGCCACCCTAGAACATCTAAAAGAGCAGGCAGTTAATTAAAAGGTGGGAAAAAAGTAACAGAAATCGTGTCACTTTGGGTTTTAAAAGATTAAAACAACATTTGAAAATCAACAGAGCTGCGAATCAGAGATTATTGCGGCGACAAAAACCACTTTTGCCATTGCAATGGTTGCCGTGCTTTGGTGCTTGTCAGTTGTTTCGAGCTGCAATATTTTGATTTCCAGGTGTAAGGTGTATGTGGTACGGTGTCTTGTGCTGCCTAGAGAGCCTGTGCTGCCCGCCTGCCTATTACCAAGTTATTCATAGCCTTCGTACAGCAGAATGCCCCGTAAGAGGAGCAAACGGGCCAAGAAGGGCCCACTCCTGCCGTAAGTACAATAATAAGCTCCGTGGTTTGAAACGCGGCGAAAAGGGGCGAAGGCCTTTCCTGTGGCGACCGGCATATGTGATGCAACACGGCTAAGGGCTGAAAGAAGTCACCCCTCTGGCATCTCGACGTTGTAGAGGAGCCTTCCTTGAATTTCTGCTTTTCCCCCCTGTCATTTAACTCATTCGGAGCTGTTTACATCATAGTCCTCTACCCGGCCATTTCCAGGTGACACCTGGTTCAACACCTCGCCTGCCACATTTTTTCGCAGGGATGGACACGCAAATGCCCGTTTTCAAATAATTATGCATTCAACTCCAAATAATGATTCAGTAACGCCACTTGTTATATAGCCTGTTCAGTCACAGTTTGCGGGTGGACCAGCCGGTGTCATGTAGCCAATATTGACTTGACATTCCATCGGCTGTCTTTGAATTTTAATCTAAGTGCTTCTCATCCATGTCTGAGTCCTTGTGACTTGATTTTAGGCCAAACTGATACCTAATTTCTTGAACCGAGCAATTAAGCCAGCTGGAGGAACCTTTAAAAGGGAGTCACGTCATACAAAGGAGTGACAAAAACTGTACTTCATATTTCTTTAATTCAAAACCAATGTACATGGTCATTATGTTAATGATTCAAACAACTTCTGGTAACCTTAATCACCCACGTAGCTTCAAGTAAGGGGTTTGCCCTCCAGTTAAAAGAACATTACAAAATTTAAAAATAAAAGAACTGATTAACTAAGGATGACAGTTGTGGCTCGAGTATTTAGTCATAGTCAAAGGAAACGAATATATGGGTCACTACATATATAAAATCCAATTTTCATCAAAATTTGCACACTGATAACAGAAAAACCTGAGATATATATTGTTTATTACATTCTGAAGTTGCTTCCTATCATCATTTCATATGCTTTTCTCTTCACATTCAATGGCAAAAGTCAAGATAAGATCACCATTGAACAACTTCAGCCACAGACCACTCACACTTTCATAACGCCATTTTCTCCAAATTTTACATAAAAAGTTGAAAAAAACCTCATACTTTTTCTGTTAACTGTGTCAAGGGCTGTCTAATTGGAATATCACCAAATTACAGTGTTGAGCACAATACTCATTCTCTTTAGATGACTACTTTGTTTTTGGTTGATGTAAAGAAAGACTAAAAATAAAAGAACTAATTGGCTGAGCGATAGCGAAGCCTGTTACTCCAGTGGGGTTGAAAAGTTTTTCATGTCTGTCTGTCTGTCTGTCTGTCTGTGTGTCTGTGTGCACTACTCCTCCTGAACGGCTCGGCCGATCTCGAAGAGATTTTGCACACTTTTTCGGTATGTCCTTGGCTCGGCACAAGCGAAATTTCACTACCCTAGCTCATCTGGTTCAGTTTTTATAGCCGAAAAACACCTTAAAAACGGCCAAAAATCGAGTTGTTTGCAGGCAGATGCCTTCTGTCTTGAGGAAAGGGGGGTCTGGGGGGCAGGGCCCCCCAGCCTTGCCAAGTTTAAAAGTTTCAAGGGTCAAGATCGTGTGATCTGAGGGGCATCTGGGGGGTGGAGCCCCCCAGCATGCAACAAGCTGGAAGAAACCGACGATGGACAAGCCATTGCCTACCGAAGGCAGGCTAGCGCCGCAGGCCAAGGTAGGTGTAAACGCCAGGCGTGGATTGTCGAAACTGGCGCAGCATCGCGAAGCCTGTTACGACAAGACACGGTCTGGCGTACACCTACCTTGTTAACTAAGGATCACAGTTGGTTCGAGTATTTAGTCATAGTCTATTCTCATTTGCGACCCAAGCTTTCCAATTCAATTCATTTCTTCAAGGCTGCAGACCTGAGTAGACAATAAAATTTTCTGTTGGTCCTGCCAATGGCTGAAATGATAAAGAAGGTGGAAAGAAAAATTGATAAATGTTTGGAGAGCAATAATTTCAGGCAAAATAAGGATGGGAAAATACTTACAAGTAATTGGCTGAGCGATAGCGAAGCCTGTTACTCCAGTGGGGTTGAAAAGTTTTGTCTGTCTGTCTGTCGGTCTGTCTGTCTGTCTGTCTGTCTGTCTGTCTGTCCGCACTACTCCTCCTGAACGGCTCGGCCGATCTCGGTGAGATTTTGCACACTTCTTGGGTATGTCCTTGGCTCGGCACACGCGAAATTTCACCATCCTAGCTCAACTGGTTCAGTTTTTATAGGCGAAAAACACCTAAAAAACGGCGAAAACTAGAGATTTCTGCAAAGAGACCATTTCTGTCTTGGAGAAAGGGGGGTCTGGGGGGTGGAGCCCCCCAGCCTCGACAAGTTAAAAAGTGACAAGGGTCAAGATCGTGTTATCTGTAGATAAAACGACACTATTTAGAATGTAGGGGGGTCTGGGGGGCGGAGCCCCCCAGCATTCAACAAGTTAAAAAATAACCGACAACGGACAAGCCATTGCCTGCCGCAGGCAGGCTAGCGCCGCAGGCCAAGGTAGGTACGCCAGGCGTGGATTGGAGGAACAGGCAGCGAGACATCGCGAAGCCTGTTACGACAAGACGCGGTCTGGCGTAAACCTACCTTGTAATATGCCTCAGTGATAAGAAGAGGAGTTGACCTGTATACCATGAAAGTGCAGCCTTGATAGTTTTAGTACGACTGTCCTTGCCCTCGAGGCCGGAGCGGAAAGTGTCATACAGCTCATAACCGTTGTTTTGAAACCTTAGGTGGTCATGCAAATGGCTAAAGATTTTGAAAAAATGGAAAGAATAATAATTAATTGTTTGGAGAGCAATAATTTCAGATTGAGGGAGAAGTCCAGTGCAATGATCAGAAGAATGTTCATGGTGCAGTTCAAGATGGTTCAAGTTCAAGTCCAGTTAGAGGCTGTGAGACTCGAAGAACACTTCTCAGGACTGTACAACTGAACTTGAACCATCTTAAACTGCACCAATGAACATTTTTCTTTCATTGAAATGAATAATTGTCTCTGTGAGTCGACACGTCTAGTCATGGTTAGGTTAGGTTCGTTTCCTCATAATACTTACATTGAAAATTGCTTTTCCAGAACATGGGCGCTGATCCTGTTGCTGTTTCCGTTCTTCTTGATGGCGGGAATGGCCGTTTATGCGAAACCCGAGGACTCCTTGTCCATCCTCAGCAAAGTTGCTGACGTGCTATTGGGTAAGTGAAGTGAATGCAGTCATGAGAGTACGACCGATGCAGTTAATAATAAGAAGAAAGGAAGAAGAACTGTTCATGACCACTCTGTTTTGTTTGCAGCCATCATCAAGAACTGGGCCAAGCAAGATTAATTAATTAATGGACCAAGTTGATTGTATTCATGGTATTTATAGTTTAAAAAATATTTTTGTGAATTTGTAAAGTTAATGTATAAAACGGGTTATGCTACTGATGTATCTGATGTATGTTAATAGTCATTACTAAGTAATGTAAATATAGTATTCCAAGTATTCTACTGTTCATTAAAGGAAAACATTTTTGGTATTCGGGCCATTCTTTGTGAGACCATCGAACCCCTAAAATGACCCATCTCAGATTCCAATTGTCTTGGGTGATCATCTATAAGGTACAAATCAATTTTACGGAGGGTTTTATGGTTAAAACATAGTCATACACAACACACAATTAACAAGTTGATAATACACCTTCATGTTCTATTCAAACTGCTTATTAGGTGTTGGAGCACCTCTTTTATCCAAATTATTTGCATTCCTGGGTATTTGGACCATACAAACCTCATACGAGGCAGATGAGGAGGACAGGATAAAATATCGGCTATTTCAGTGAAATTTTACAGTGTGGAAATTATAGTTTTTGGCCCCAATAGAAGTCAAGGAGTGCGAAAACCCACCTTTTTATTCTTGGAGTTTGTTCGACCCATAAACACCCTCATTTGACCAGGGAACGGTCAAAATCGATGACAACGTATTTTCAGTAGAGCAAAATTTCAGTTATTTCACTAAATTTTGATAAATTTTAATTACTATGCAAACCTGACATTGTAGCGAGAGGGTCCAAAACCCACTTAAATTCTTCTTTTGACTCATCTGAAAGGAAACGATAGGCAAAAACCATCATGGGACTCCCCAAAAACAAAAATACCACTTTTACGTCAAATTAAAACATTTCGAAAACTTAAAAACTAAAATGGTTGTGGAACCCAAACCGCTTGATATTTTTGAAAACCCTTTGGCATGGGTGCTCAGGGGGTCGGTCCCCATCACCCAAGACCAAAAAAATTGGAATCTGAGATGGGTCATTTTAGGGGTTCGATGGTCTCACATGCCATCGGGTTCAGGACCCACTTATTGCTTGACTTGAAAGGCTAGACCACAACTTATCGCTCGTGGAGCCTCGGGGGGTCGTCCACCTTGACGCACGGCGCGGAGTCCGCTGGTGTTTACGAACACCCGAGCAGCCCTACCATGATGCAGTTGAGTTTCTCTTCATACGCCCCCCCCCCCCCCGAAATTCATATTTCCTGTGCATTTCAGAAGAAAGAACATTTCAGAGAAAGTATACACATTCAACCAAAGGTCCATAACACTCGTCTTCCCAGCAAGCCTAGGGTATCTCTTGCTTGTCCTATCATGGAGTTATGATCGGGCGGCTCCCAAGATTTGAATTGCCGCGGCAACTCCGGAGCGGGCGGTCGGGCAAACACGGCCGCCCCCAAACAGCAAGCCAACTGGCGACAAACAGCTTCAATCAACTAGACTCTATGATATGCCTTTTATTAAATGAATGTGGCAGTCATGCGTTTACTTGTTTCGCTAGGAGGCAGTCAGGTTTCTAATTCCCAATGCCCCCCAAGGTGTTGAGGTTGGTCAACGTGTTGCTGTTGTTGTTGTTCTTGATGTTGTTCTTGTTCTTGTCACTGCTCTATAAACAAAACATCGATGATTTAAATCAGAGACTCTCTCTCTCTTGACTTTTAGAAACCAAAATCGGCTGCGAATTTCCTCCGCGTTTCAGATTCATGGAGCATGAGAGGTCTTGTCTGTGTTTTTCACCGCTGCAGCACATCATGTGTAGGTCGCCGGTCGGCGCTGGTTACATAACCTCCGCATTGCGGTTACGAAATTTACCAACATCGTGTGTTTAAACAACCATTTCTCGCCCTATTTTAGGTTATCAGAGCTGGTGGCTTATTGCGACTTACTGCTCTCCTGAGAGATCAAAGGTTCGGAACAGCATCAACAATGACTACAGTTTTGTAGGATCAGAGCGTTTTTCTCAAGGTTTGTACTTCAATTCATATGGAAGCTCGTCATCTGTTCTCATAAGATTAACTAAGATAGTATTCTTTATTTTATACAGAATGTGACACGGACAATGTGTTGTCACACTCCTGCAGAGTACCTTGATCCTGAATCTGATTTGGCTACACTCGGAAGATGGGCTGTCGTGTCTCACATTCCATCATTTCATTCAGTAGCCATTTTTGTGCAGATGGAATAAGGAGCTTCTCTCAAACGGTTCTGTTCAAACGATATCAAAGAAGGCGACTCAGATGCATTAGTGAAGAGGCCTGCACTGCATTAAACACTTTCAACTGCCAAAGGTATTCTAAGTTTTTATTATACTTTCCTTATTTTGAAAAACAACTGATGATAGTTTAACACATCTGAGGTGCAATAGCAAGGAACATTCTTGGAAACAAAATCCATTTCTATGCTTTGATCAGCCACCTTTTAAAATATTGAGGGCTTGCTTTTATCTTTCGTTTGTGGTTAAATTTTCACTTTTAGTTGTTTTGATATTCGCATTAATTTAATCATCTCCCTAGTGGGTCTTAGTGTGTAAATGCTGCTACTAAGCTGGAGAAAATCTAAGTTTAGCACAATTTTTATGACTTTTCTTCAAAGTAGTTGTTACATAGGTTTTCAAACTTTTGAACCAAATTATTAAAAGTTAAGGCTTTAACTCTGATGGAGAAGCTTTGCAATAGTATTGTCTCTATGCCTTTCAATAGAAATTATCATAAATTGTTAAAATTTAAGTAACCGTTCCCCATTCCAATTTACAGAACTCCTGATATTTGTTTTCTTGTATAACTTTGGAGAGACTCTTCTCAGACTCTTCCTGATAATATTTTGACCAACATTGAGTTACTGTATCATGAATTTATCCCAAAGAAATTTTAATTTTAACAAAATGTTGTGTACGGACTCCAATGGCTGCTTTCATCAAATGCGCAGTTTGGAGATAATTAGTAGGAGGTTCACACTCCAAATCTGATGGAGAGGCATAAATGCTATTGTCTTAGTAGATAGATAACATTCTCACTCATATATGCCAACCAAGTCAGCCACCCCTCTACTTGGTTGTGGTTTTAAATAATAGAAGTCTCTTCAAATTTTAGGATGAATAAAGAAACCAATAGTGATGTTGTTTGTTTGTTGTTTATTCAGGAGTCTGTTCATTACACCATGGCCTTCCTGCGTGCTGAACAGTCTGGAGGAATTTCATGGCACCACAGTCCAAGTAAGTGCGCAGTTCCTACGAAAGTTAGTGGAATTTGTTTATGGTGTGAAAGGAAGGAATGAGAGTATACCACTGCCCTCTAACAGTCTTAATATATCATTAGGTTCACTGCAGAGCTGGCAGACAAAGATGTCAAAGCCAGCAGGTCTCTAATTAACACCTTCGAGCATTATCAATGCAGTACCAACGAGAAAAATCTGGAAGCAGTTATGGATTGTCACAGATAAGGTAACAGTGGTGTTTTCTTTTCTTTTTACCTTACTGTTCGTAATGTAAAGTTTAACTTGCCATTTGCATTATGATTTTGATTATATCAACAGGCAACAGAACTTCATGAAAGCAAGCCAAAGGCGAAAGGTGTCTCAGCAAATCCACTGGCTTTTAGGAAGGCGGCATCATATGACAACACTTGAAGCAAACTTGATGACAAAGGTAAGCTTATTTCTGTTTGTGAGTTAGCCATAAGGTTGCTGTCGCCTTCAAGAGAATGGGAGAAAGAATTGGTCCCATATATTTTTGATATCACTTCTAAATGTCGATTCTTATGTGTATCACATTACATGTGCATGTTTTGAAAGTCTATTAACTTTGGACAGAAACCTTCCACACTCTAAGTTTTACTTTTAGATCAAAGTTTGAGACACGCTGGCATGAAATAAAGTTATAAAATGAACCATTTTGAAAAATAACTTGGCTTTTTAACTGTGTTAGACGACATTGGTCTGCTTTTGTTCAAGACCTAGTATTGACTTGACATTCCATGTGCTGTCTTTTAATGTTATTCTAAGTGTTTGCAATCCATGTCTGAGTCCTTCTTACTTGATTTTACGCCAAATTCATTCTTAATATCTTTAAAAAAGTGATTTGATTGATAACATGTACTACAGTAAATGTAAGTTTCCCAACTCATTTCAAAAAGAGTTGAGACTTCTACTATGCTGAAAGAGCATTATCATGAAGGTAACTAAATATACAATTAAAATCTTATATGAGAATTTTTGGTAACCTGTTGGATTGCCTCTAATCCTACTTATGGAGTAATGATCTAGATATAGAATATATAAAGATAAAACATTTTATTAATAAAAATGATTTTATTGTTAAGCGGCGTTCCATATTTATTGATACTTTCTTATCTTGTTGGTTGCATTTATGACTACCAATATTATCAGAGAGGCTTTGTTTCAGTTCAGAGCCAACATCTGGCTTGTGACATGATTAATGCCAAAGGTTATTCTTAATTTATGTTGAATTGTTGCAAAACAATGATTGTTTGTGAGCGACGTCAGTGCACCCATTTGAGATTGATTCAAGCTATTATTTTTACGAGTTTCATCCTATAGTGTAAAGCTCTGCACTGCTAGTGTACACTAAATATCTTTGAAAACCAACAGCAAGAAATGTTGATTTTTCCAGTTTGTGATTGTTTATAGAGAGTGTAATTGTGCTTTGTTTTTATTTCAGCTCAGGAAGAAAGAAGATAAGGAGAATTTGTCATTTGCCATGAGAATCAGGGAAGATCAATAGTTCAACTTGCAGATTTCTTACATCAAATTGGGGAGGACTAAAGCCATTGTACAGGCAACACCTGATGTGCTCATTGGTATGCATGATCTAAGCCTTGGGCAGTAAGTGGTTATTACAGATGCAAGTCCCTTTTTGCAAGAAATACTTCAGTCTGATTAGCAGGTATGTCCTGCAATTTTTCAGTTTTATCATAGAGGTTTGAGAGCAGAAGTTGTTCCATGTTTTGTAGGAGGCCACCTTTCTTTCTAGCTCATTTCTAGCATTAATTTGGCCAGAACAGATAATTAATGACGACCCCTGTTTGCAGGTAGAATGACATCTCTTAGGCGCATTCCTGACGACTGATCAAGGTCAATTGATCAATACTATTCGTGAAAGCAGTTGCGCCACTTATTGAGTTTGCTGATAGCCAGGTTAGTCAAGGCAGCGGCTGGGCAGTTACCGTCCAAACACATTCCATAAATGGACCTTTCAAAATCAATATTTTCGGGATCTATTTCCTTCAGTTTTGCAGATTTAGTATGGATAATCCTCATCACTAATTATGTTCAGATATAAATTCTTTAATCAGTGTTCTGTATGTCAATGGGACAAGATATTTGATTTTGTTGAAATAAGTACTAGGTGACTTATCTTACCTTATATGAATTGACATGCTTTTCAAAACCTTATTCATTTAGATCCTATGAATTTTCTGGAAGACTGCAGCAACCTTATATTTTGAGAGGTTCCTGTGTTTTTAACTGATTTGAATGTGCTGTCTTATGGCCAAAGATATTTGTGGTATTTTTTTTTCATAAATATGTATATATTGCAGTGAATGTTATATTGCATAGAGCCAACTGAGTCAGACAGTTACACGTCAGACAGTCAAACCACTAACTATGCAAACATAATAAAAACTGTACTGCATTTTCTGATTTCGAAATTTTTACAGCATGACATGGTATTGAATGGCCGAACGATATGCATTACAAGTTATTTAAATGTACTCACCAAAGACTGAACTCTGCGTCCCCACTTAACTCTACACCAGCAGCTTGGGTGCGCCACTGTAATGGCGGACGATCGCGTCGTCGCGTCGCGGCCGAATCACCTCGCGGCCGCGAATGCAGCCCCCCCCCCTCTTTCCCCTTCCCCGTCCCCTTCGCCTAGACGATAGACGCTTCACGCCCACCCCACTCCCCGCCCCACCCCGATTCCCGTCTCCCGCGCGACGCGCTGTGGGACTTACTGCTTTGTGAATTCCAGTTTTCGAGTCGATGCTGGACGTTGAATGGGAGCTGGCTGTCTTGCTCTGTGGGCCGAGGCCGAATGAACGAGCGACAGCGAGCAGAGCAGCAGGCTGGCTAGCAGGCAGGCCGAAAATAACGATTTCCCCTCCTCCAAATCCCACCGGCCAGGTGTGGTATAGGGTGCGCCGAAAGGTGTTACTCAACATAGGGTGGCCATGAAGTCTCCTCTTCTTTGTCCACCTGGTGACGGAGGGAGTTCAGGTGTACAAGTCAGGTGGGGGCCGCAGAGGCCCTGGCACTCGGAGCCCCGGCGCTCTTCGGGCTGTAGCGCCGCGCAGGTAGGCAACCGGCCGTGCGGTTGACTTGACTTTGACGGCTGGAACACAAATGATCGTATATGCCTTTTCGGGACCGACCAACAAATTATTCGTCAGGAGTACAAATATTCAGGCCCGGCCACGTCGGTGTTACACACCAGCTGGGACCCCTACGAACACGTTGAGATTACTGAATTGATTGCGATTTGTTTTACTCACCGCGTCTCTCCTAAACTTTAGTCCCTGCGGACCTAAGCCTAGCGATGTGGCCCGCTAGACACTAGACTGTAGACTAGCGAGCGGCGCGACGTGGTGGCTGCCGCGACGAGCCGCGAGGCCTCCCTCCATCCCGCCCCGCCCGCCCCCTCACCCCACACCCTCTCCCCAGAATGGAATCGACCCCGCACGTGATTATCTACTCTCTCGCCCTCTGTCCTCTGCCCAGACGCGATGCGAGGCCCAGTCGGGCGCGAACAACAGCCATTGCCCGCGCGATAGTGTAACGCATTGAGTATGTACCGAAAGAGAAAGTGGCCAGCACTACAGGCTGACTGGCGGCCCAGGTTCTGTCATGCGCTTTTACAACTACCGTTTCATTACCCCACTTCTGTAATCCGGTAATCCCACTGTCCTACTGCGGCACCCCGCACCATCCGGCAAGCGCACATTTCTTTTGTACCGCCAAGTAGGTGCGAGTCAGGAGATAAGTAGCTGGGGTTCGGCTCTGGCGGCCTGGGTAATGGCCGGCGGCTCGTCGCCCTGTCTATCTCGCACTCATGGGGCGCCCCCGATTAGGTGCAAGAGAGACAGTGACGAGAGCTCCGGGTGTCTGCTGCCTGCCTGCCTAGCATAGCCCAGAGCCTACCTGCCGCACCTGCGCGATACCGCAACCGCGCGGCCTGCGCTGGCCGATCACCTAGGCACTCTGGCCGCGCTGGCCGGGCCGGCCCCGGCCTGTGCACGGCGGGACACAGGCTGCAGTCGGCCTGCGCGGTCGGCCTGAAATCGTCACGCAAGGGCGTGTGGCGAGGCTTCCCCCCCCCCCCCTTTCCTGCAAAACGCTACACGGCCGCATCGTGCAGAATATCCCGTATCCCGTGTCCGGTCGCGCCCGTGTCCGGTCGCGCATTCCAAGAATTGCACTGCTGCAGCTGTGAATCGCGTGAAAGGGGGGGGGGGGGGCGGGGGGGGGGGGGGGGCTCTCATGCTGTGCGAGAGACGCCCACCAGAAGCTGTTGGGCCAACCACTGCAGCACATACGCGTCTGCCGGACGCAGTGCTGCCACCTGTCAGTCATTTGCTCTGCCGAGCCGGCTCCCGGACACTTGTAAGCGATCGGTGGTCGCGTGGGAAAAGGCGTCACTCCGACTTGGAGAATGGTGAGAGACTCGGGTTCTACACGCAGACGGGTGAAAAGTATTTCGCCGCCTCCTTTTCCACAGTTGGTAGCACTGAATGTGGAGTTTGGTGTTGCAAGTTTGGCTCTACAGCATTTGGTGGGCGCCATCTGTCTCGCACAGCGTCACAAAAATAGCTCGAAGGCGCAACCCCCCCCCCCCCCCCCCGCTATGGACTTGCCTGGTATTTGCAGTATCAAGAACCTATAAAGCCCCAATCCGACTGACTCACTGACTCACTCACTCACTCACTCACTCACTCACTCACTCATAGAAATGTTTGGGGTGAAGGAGTGGTCGTAGAGACTTGCGGTTTTTTCCATTCGATTCCAAATTTTATGGGAAAATTGGGAAAAATCCCGAAAGTTGAAAATTCCTCACCGTTTCCGAGAAAACCTACTTTATCTACAAAAAAGGGGAACAAATTTCTCACCGTTTCCGAGCAAACCTACTCAATCTTCAAAAAAGGGGACCGACCGACTAAAAATTTTTATTCGCCTCATCGGTAGGTCTGGTCGAGACATTTCCGAAACTGTGCCGCAATCGGGTCTCCGTCACCGGCAACATCCTCAAAAACGATTAAATAGGCCTAAATTCAACAAAATCCACTCAATCTTCAAAAAAGGGGACCGACCGACTAAAAATTTTTATTCGCCCTATCGGTAGGTCTGGTCGAGACATTTCAGAAACTGTGCCGCAATCGGGTCCCCGTCACCGGCAACATCCTCAAAAACGATTAAATAGGCCTAAATTCAACAAAATCCACTCAATCTTCAAAAAAGGGGACCGACCGACTAAAAATTTTTATTCGCCCTATCGGTAAGTCTGGTCGAGACATTTCCAAAACTGTGCTGCAATCTGGTCCCCGTCACCGGCAACATCCTAAACACGATATAAAAATATATAAAAATAGGCCTAAATTCAACAAAATCCACTCAATCTTCAAAAAAGGGGACCGACCGACTGAAAATTTTTATTCGCCCTATCGGTAGGTCTGGTCGAGACATTTCCGAAACTGTGCCGCAATCGGGTCCCCGTCACCGGCAACATCCTCAAAACGATAAAATAGGCCTAAATTCAACAAAATCCACTCAATCTTCAAAAAAGGGGACCGACCGACTGAAAATTTTTATTCGCCCTATCGGTAGGTCTGGTCGAGACATTTCCGAAACTGTGCCGCAATCGGGTCCCCGTGACCGGCAACATCCTCAAAACGATTAAATAGGCCTAAATTCAACAAAATCCACTCAATCTTCATAAAAGGGGACCGACCGACTAAAAATTTTTATTCGCCCCATCGGTAGGTCTGGTCGAGACATTTTCGAAACTGTGCCGCAATCGGGTTCCCGTCACCGGCAACATCCTCAAAAACGATTAAATAGGCCTAAATTTTAAAAAATCCACTCAATCTTCAAAAAAGGGGACCGACCGACTAAAAATTTTTATTCACCCTATCGGTAGGTCTAGTCGGGACATTTCAGAAACTGTGCCGCAATCGGGTCCCCGTCACCGGCAACATACTCAAAATCAATCATCAATTGTCATCAAGAACCTGTAAAGCCCCAAAATCCGACTGACTCCCTCACTCATCAATCAAGAACCTATATAGCCCCAATCCGACTGACTGACTGACTCACTGACTGACTTACTCACTCACTCATAGAAATGTTTGGGGTCAAGGAGTGGTCGTAGAGACCTGCGGGTTTTTCCATTCCATTCCAAATTTAATGGGAAAATTGAGAATAATTTCAAAAGTTAAAAAATTTTCACTGTTTCCGAGCAAACCTACTCAATCTTCTAAAAAGGGGACCGAATGACTAAAAATTTTTATTCGCCCCATCGGTAGGTCTGGTCGAGAATTTCCGAAACTGTGCCGTAATCGGGACCCCGCCACCGGCAATTGGGCAATCATCATCACGAATCATTATAGCCCCAATCCGACTGACTGACTGACTCACTCACTTACTCACTCAAAGAAATGTTTGGGGTCAAGGAGTGGTCGTAGAGACGTTAGGTTTTTTTCCTTTCACCTCTATCCTTGTCAAAGCTGTCTTCAATATTTTCCGGACCTTGTATGCACCCATTGACTGCCACAGTAGCCAATGCAATACAAGCTATGTATTTGGGCAGTAAAAGTAGCCTTATTATATGGTCAAAAGCGGTTAAATAGAGCTTTCAAAGAAGCAGGACATTCACTTCCTTAGAAAATTTGCCTTTGGTCACCATGGACTTACTGAAAATACTTCGGCACGCGCTCCACACATGCGGGGGTCTGGGGGCGGAGCCCCCAGCGAGCAGCGCGAGTTCAAGGCTAAGGCTAAATTGATGCAGAGAGTGGTGAGTAGAGCCCTAGAGTGACGGAGAAGCGCGGGCGCCGATAAGCGCACCAACAGTTTCTCATACTCCCCGCGCGCGGCCGGAGAGCTCTCTCATATTCCGGTCAAAATGGCGGCGCACGGACTGAACGGCTGGAGAAGGTTTTTCGGCCACAGCTTCCAAACCGTTGTAGATAGACGGGTATAGTAAGCGAGCCGATTGTAGGTCTCTGTACAAGCTACAATCGGCTCGCTTACTGTACCCCTCTAACTTGAACGGTTTTCGAGCTGTGGCCGAAAAACTGTTCCGGCTGTCTGCTGCGCTCCGCCTCGCCCCACCTTACCGCACCGCTGCCCGCTACGCTCCCCTGTCCCCTCCCCGCTCCCCTCTGGGCCGGCCCAGACAAATGGCCGCCAGCGCGCGACGCCGCCCGCGCTTCTCCGTCACTCTAGGCCTCTAGTGGTGAGGAGGCGGCGGTGAGCTCGTCTCGCCGCTCGCCGTCCAAAGAAAGAAATCCCCCAAGGCACCCCACTATACCACCACTACTCTGCAAACTCAACAGTGTACTCAGTACACTCTAGTTAGAGTGTGCTCATGAGTACACTCTAACTAGCGTGTACTCGGATGAGTACACTCTAACTAGCGTGTACTCGGATGAGTACACTCTAACTAGCGTGTACTCAGATGAGTACACACCTAAGCACGCCTGGCAATTTATGCAGCTGAAGTTGTGTACTCATCTGAGTACACGCTAGTTAGATTGTACTCATGGGCACACTCTCACTAGAGTGTACTGAGTACACTGTTGAGTTTGCAGAGTATACTGCCGCCGACTCTGATCAGGTGTTGAGATCCTCGAATACCAGGTGTGGCCCTCAGGCGTTGAGGTAGTCCTGTTCAAAGCACGGAATTTGCTGAGCGCATTGCTTTTTGCAGCATTGCAAAAAGCAGCTGACTGATGCCTCCGCTTATGGAAAAACGCCCGGCGCTGGGCAGCTTGTTCAGCAGAGGTGTTTGGTGGGCTGCCTATCCCAGGGTCTCCTTGAACCTGAACTTGAGAGGCCGCGGCCACGGCGCCGCCGGGCGTGGGTGCCTGCGTGGGTGCCTGCGTGCGTGCCTGCGTGCGTGCCTGCGTGCGTGCCTGCTGCGTGCCTGTGCGTGCCTGCGTGCGTGCCTGCTCCGTGCGTGCGTGCCTGCTCCGTACGTGCCTGCGTGCGTGCCTGCTGCGTGCCTGTGCGTGCCTGCGTGCGTGCCTGCTCCGTGCGTGCGTGCCTGCTCCGTGCGTGCGTGCCTGCGTGCGTGCCTGCGTGCGTAGCTTCCTGCGTGCGTGCCTGCGTGCGTACCTGCCTGGGTGCGTGCCTGCGTGCGTAGCTTCCTGCCTGCGTGCCTGCGTGCGTGCACAACTGCTGGCGCGGCGGGCGGGCCTGCGGAGAGCTTCAGTAGCAGTTATGCCACCGCGGAGCAGGCCTGGGCCTGGACCTGACCCTGGAACGTCCACAAATTCTCTGACATTAGCATCTACAAATGCTGGTATGAGCCTTAACAGAACATAATTGTTCGTCGGTACAACCAATTCCTTTTCTTTCTTTTTCGCGTAAAGCATTTACAATTGCTGACATCAAGCCTGAATGCTGCTGATGAAGGCATCTTAAACGCAGGCTGCAAGAAACCATGGGGTATTATAGCCTTCAGAAAGGCTTGTTTTATAGCATTTACAAATGCTGATATTTAGCCTAAAGGCTGATTTGGAAGGCATTTAAAACGCTGTCTGCGAGAAACCGTGGTTTCAGCTTCGGGTGTCTTGCCGCTGACCGCCGCGCCTCGAGCAGCACTCGTGCTACTAGGCGGGACCCGGGCTGACCCCTGGAGCTTCCACGTTTTCCCTGACATTAGCATCTAAAAATGCTGGTTTTATAGCCTTTACAAAGGCTTGTTTTATAGCATTTACAAATGCTGATATTTAGCTCTGCGAGAAACTGTGGTTTCAGCTTCAAGGCGCAGGGACCTGCTCGGCGTGCTCTTGCGCGCTGCGTTGCCAGGTGCGAGTTATTGAATCCTAAGGTTGATATCCCTGGCCGGTGCTGCAGCGCGAGGTGCCCCGTCACTCACGAGGCAGTCCGTCGGGGTGCGTGCGAGTGAGATGTGCGTTTTTGACACTTGCTTTTTCGTCAATGGCCACGGCGACAGGTGTCGTCAGCGGGTCTGGACGAAAGCAGTGCTCGGAATCAATCTGCTATGCGCGCGCGCGCGGCCGCTGGGTGACGGCGTACGGCCCGCGGTTCGTGACCGGCCAGCATATCGAGACCGAGGCCGGGCACGCCTCATCCGGGCCAGATCTGCACCGAGGAGTGTGATCATCAACCCGCTAAGTAATAGCGAGAGGCTCATGCTTGACGGATCCGTTGTTGAAAGTCCAGCCACGACCTTGAACCTTGAACCTGCTGCCAGGCCAGCCAAAGCCCAACCCGCGACCGGGTGCGCCCACCCGCAGACGGGTGGACGGTGGTGTTCGTGAACACCCGCGGCCCGAGGCCCGTCCTCGCGGCGCGCGACGGAGGCGACAGGCGAGGCGAGCAGTACCAATCCTGCCCACCACGGGCAGATAGAGCGCGCTCAACAACCAACGAAGGCCGCGGAGGTGCTGCTCTCTGGCGGCGGTCCGCGTGTGGACCGTGTGGACGTGACCTTGACCTTGCCTCAGGGGTGACAATCCAACCAGGCTACCTTTTGTCTAGCTTTGTCTTCGTCTCGCATAGGATGCGGAAAACGGCCTCTCCATCGCCTCGGGCCTAGGACCAGGTACCCGAGTTGTTCTTGCTCTAGGTCCCGCCCTTCGTCTTTGAGTCGGCAGTCGGCGCGACCGACGCCAACGTCAAGCAACAAGCCTAGCAGGCCAGGCCACAGCACCGTCGCGCCACTCAAACCAAGCCACATCTTTGGACACAGCTAGACGTTGTCTAGTAGACCAGGTCGTGTTGTGGTTGGGCCGGTAATGAGACTCATGCCGAGGCCAATTCATAGTCTTGAGCTGGGAGTGTGTGATGTTGGGGTGAGAACGGGCGGTGTAGGGGCAAGACGACCTAGCGTACATAGCTTCTTTCCTTTCATAAATCTACTGTGGCTATGTGCTCGTCTTGTTTTGAGACGCCACCCATTCCAGGTTGCGATGGAGACATTCGTTTCAGCATGAGCACCGTTTGAACATGGCACCGTGTTTCAGGTTTTGGAGGTTACCGAACAGTGACTTGTTGGCTCACCATATTTTTTTTTCTTGTTTCCTGCATGTTTTCCCACTCTCCAGCTATCATTACAGCACCCTGTTCACGGGGGAAGGTAATTACTCGAGTAGTGGGCACATTCATTGACCTGCCGTCGTGTGAAACGCTGACCTAGGGGTGTCAGACATCCATCTCATAATTCTCTTTTATTTTTGAGGCTCATCCAGTTGAGAGAGAGAGAGAGAGAGAGAGAGGGAGAGGAACATCAGTTGGAAGCTCAAAGGTATCACCAATCTGAATCACATAGAAACAATTTTTTTCTTTGTTACAGCCTTGGAACTTGTGACATCACAGCAATGTGTGATTTCATTTTTAATGGAGCTTTTCTGGAATTTATCTGATGAAGAACGGCAGTGCCATTCAATTGTCATAACCAAGAAGGTATGTCTTTAATCATCTAAATATATACCAGAGGCAGTTGCCTCTTCGCATTTATCTGATGCCCGAATTTTATATCTTTCAGAGGCATTTACACATTATTGGAAGTATTTTCATAGCAGCGTTGAGTGCAACTTGACGTGGAATGAGACATTTTCTTCACCGATGATGGAGGATCGGAGGGATTCATGTCTGTCAAGGTTAAATCTACACAACAGTCAACTGAGCTGCAGGTGAGTTTTGGGGTGAATAAATCTTAGGCCTACAGAGTTGATTGCAGAGTGTTCCAAGATACTTCCACACTGGGCTGGTGTTCCTGAACACCCAATGGTTTGCGATTAGACCAATGAGTGGAGGCACTGAATCATTTTGAACTCGGTTAAAGGACTTTCATTTTGTGATTAAAATACCTAGATGTGATTCACTTTTCTCATCTTATCCTAATTTGGAGGGTGTTTTTTCTAGATGGCTGACCACATGACTTCAGAACTTGTGGTGACAGTAGTTCTTTTTGACCCTCAATGCCAGACGCCAAGTCTCCAAGGAATCTTGTCTAGCCAGCTTGCGTGAGCAGTGGGCTCCAGAGCTTGAATGGCTTTGTGCGTCCAGCTTCGGTAAGTACACTTGTGATTACAGCCATAGTGGCTTCTCAGCTGGTTTATTTTCCTCAAGAGGCAGTTGCCTCTTTGCATATATCTGATGCCCCAATTTTGTATCTTTCAGAGGCATTTAGACATTATTGGAAGTATCTTCATAGCAGCGTTGAGTGCAACTTGACGTGGAATGAGACATTTTCTTCACCGATGATGGAGGATCGGAGGGATTCATGTCTGTCAAGGTTAAATCTATACAACTGTCACCTGAGCTGCAGGTGAGTTTTGGGGTGAATTAATCTTGGGCCTACAGAGATGATTGGGATTCCTTTGAAATGTATCTGTCCCATTTTATGCAAGCACACAGTCAACTCAAAAATTATTTAAAGATTGCAGTGACGTTTACTGTTGGAACTGTTGGACACCAAGAATGTGTGTCTTTATGCCTTTACATGTATATCTGAGGTGGTTACCTTTTTGCATTTTTCTAATGCCCCCATATTATCTCTTTCAGAGGCATTGAGACATGGAATGAAACATTGTCTTCACTGATGTTGGAGGATCGGAGGGATTTTGGAAAGTGAATATTCATGTCTGTTAAGATTAAATCTACACAACAGTCAACTGAGCTGCAGGTGAGTTTTGGGGTGAATAAATCTTAGGCCTACAGAGTTGATTGCAGAGTGTTCCAAGATACTTCCACACTGGGCTGGTGTTCCTGAACACCCAATGGTTTGCGATTAGACCAATGAGTGGAGGCACTGAATCATTTTGAACTCGGTTAAAGGACTTTCATTTTGTGATTAAAATACCTAGATGTGATTCACCTTTCTCATCTTATCCTAATTTGGAAGGTGTTTTTTCTAGATGGCTGACCACATGACTTCAGAACTTGTGGTGACAGTAGTTCTTTTTGACCCTCAATGCCTGACACCAAGTCTCCAAGGAATCTTGTCTAGCCACCTTGCGTGAGCAGTGGGCTCCAGAGCTTGAATGGCTTTGTGCGTCCAGCTTCGGTAAGTACACTTGTGATTACATCCAAAGTGGCTTCTCAGCTGGTTTATTTTCCTCACCATTAGAATGAACATAATACTTAGTTAACATATCTAGGAGTATGCCGTGCTTGTAATTTTTCCTCTTCTCTCAATGCCATTGCATTGCCAAGTTTGCATTATTGGGAATGTTCGCTCAGTCACATTGAGTTTTAGAACCAGCCCAGGGGAGTGGAAAGGAGAGAAGGAACCAGGATACCTCCCTCCTCTCTACTCCTTCTTAGTTTTTTGATGAATATGCAACAGTATTTTTGATTATTGAATTTCATGGATTATTGAATTTCATCTTTGCTTAAATGTCTGAGTGTGGGACTCTCTGTGTAATAGTGTCTACTTCAATTCAAATTAAATCATTTCATTGCCTTCTTTTTCTTATTTCACTTAATTTTTTTCTTGTTTTAGGTCTAGGTGTTTCCGTGTTCCAATGTGACCTTCGAAAGGTGACACAAATTGTGAAAGCTAAGGTACAGGATGCATTGGGAGACGCTGAAATTTAAAGTCAACATAAAATTTTCTTCACCAATGTTGGATGACGGGAGGGATTCTAGGAAAGTGAATATCCAAG
>NW_023144626.1:12965903-13297040 GCF_012932325.1 Thrips palmi | reverse complement strand
TTACGATTAATTGTCTGTTACATCTGTACCACGAACTGCTCGTAAATTTCAAAAACGATCTGATCATCCATCTTTTTTCGTCAATTAACAAAAATATTCTTAAACTTACAAACTTAATCCTCAAATTTTGGTGGTTTCAGGCATTTTTTCCTCTTAAATAGTAAGGAAACAACGGACAAAAACGCATTTTTCAGACTTGCTTTTACAATCATACTTGTAAATTAACGATTCCACCTGTAAATTTAAGGCCAGGGACAGGTGAAAAAATGATCTCAGAAACTGCTGGTCCAAAACTTCTTATTTTCTGTCAAAATCTTACTCCCGATGAAAAACTATTTCACCCAAAATCCCATCCCATAATATCAAGCGGTTCCTGAGATACAGGCTTTTTTATAATTTTGTAAGTGTTTGTTAAAAAATTCCTGTGCGTTTCCCATTTTGAGTTATTGACCTGACCGACATATTTTTTTGTTCGTCTTAGTCCAAAGAACAAACAAAAGTGACAGATTTTAGTTTCCGGCACTGATAGCAAAATACCAACTTTTCAATTTTGACATTTTTCAAAAACCAAAGATTTTCCCTTTTTTTTTTTGTAAAAACCGATATCCAAAACCATACTTCTGGGTGGAATATACAATAACTGTCACTTGCGTTTCCTCGCAATAACCTACTGAGTCAGTGGAAAAAATGTCATTGACGACACTTCAAACTGTATGCGCACAGGACCATTCAAATGTTAAAAAAATGTCTTCGGAGAAAAGGGCGTTTAAAGTTTGGTGACAGATTTTAATGGATTTCCAGCCAAAAAAATCTCCTTGCGCATACTATTTTGTCGTAAAAGGTTGACCTGGATATTTTTCACTTCTTCAATTCATTTTTAAAAGATCGCAGCATGCACAACTGAAAATGTCCATTACAATATCATTGGCAAGCTTCTAAAGCATGCATTTCACTTAAATTGATCAACAATGTACAAAATAGACAAGTTTTAGTGACTTCTTAGATGAAAAAAGCATGTGATTACTAATATAATGGAAATTTTGAACTAGGCATGCTGGAATCTTTTTAAAATGAATCGAAGAAGTGCAAAATGTAAAGGTAAGCCTTTTACGTCAAAATAGTATGCGCAAGAGGATTTTTCAAGATACAGCTAAATAAAGCCAAAACAGTCCAAAAAAGACAATTAGACTGGGTTCAAGACCTAGCATATGCCTTCAAAAATCAAATCTTAGTCTCTTTAAAGTATGATTTCATATTCCCAACAAATTATGACAGTGGGGTTCATTTTGAAAATGGCAAGATTTTCACCAGAAACCCCCCCCCTGATGGCAAAACGGACAATTTTACTAAAATGTCGGAAATGCAGGAGTGTGCGAAAAGATGTATTTTAAGCACTTCCAGGTCCCGGATAGTCGAAGTCCCGACAGATCCTGAAAGAGGAAGGTTCAAAGGACCATTTTCCACCCAGATCTCATATTCACCAAAATTCTTAATTTTTTCACCTGTCCCAGGCCTTAAGAAGCAGTTTGTAGTATGATAAACAATTTGTCAAATTACAATTTACTTCGTAAAAAAACAGTGCAGTTCGTGGTACAGATTTAACAGGTAACTATTCATAAAAGTAAGCTTGATTTGTAAGAAAACAAGTTTCCGCGTGATTTATCGAGAATAGTCGTAAAATATTGATTTTATTGGCTGAGCGATAGAGAAGCCCGTTACTCAGGTGGGGTTGAAAAGTTTTGTCTGTCTGTCTGTCTGTGTGTCTGTCTGTCTGTCAGCACTACTCCTCCTGAACGGCTCGGCCGATCTGGCTGAGATTTTGCACACTTTTTGGGTATGTCCTTGGCTCGGCACACGCGAAATTTCTCTATCCAAGCTCAACTGGTTCAGTTTTAATAGCCGAAAAACACCTAAAAAACGGCGAAAAATCGAGTTTTCTGCCGGCAAATGCCTTCTGCCTTGAAGAAAGGGGGGTCAGGGGGGCAGAGCCCTCCAGCCCCGGCTAGTTGAAAAGTAACAATAAGGGTAGAGATCGTGTTATCTGTGGATGAAGCAACTCTATCTGGAATGAAGGGGGGTCTGCGGGCTGCGGGGCGGAGCTCCCCAGCATGCAACAATTTAGAAGTAACCGACGATGGGCAAGCCATGGCCTGCCGAAGGCAGGCTAGCGCCGCAGGCCAAGGTAGGTACGCAAGGCGCGGATTGGAGGAACAGGCAGCGAGACATCGCGAAGCCTGTTACGACAAGACGCGGTCTGGCGTAAACCTACCTTGTCAGTAAAACTACGATCTTTCGTCAGTAACATTAAGATTTCATCGTAAAATTACGAATTTATTCCAAAATTTATGAGTAAAGTTTGTCGAAAATATGACAATTGTTCATTTCATGAATCTTGTAGTTATTTTACGAATTATTATTTGTAAAATTACAACACTAATTGTTGGGATTACTGTTGTACAAGGTAGGTTTACGCCAGACCGCGTCTTGTCGTAACAGGCTTCGCGATGTCTCGGTACCTACCTTGGCCTGCGGCGCTAGCCTGCCTGCGGCAGGCAATGGCTTGTCCGTTGTCGGTTATTTTTTAACTTGTTGAATGCTGGGGGGCTCCGCCCCCCAGACCCCCCTACATTCTAAATAGAGTTGTTTTATCTACAGATAACACGATCTTGACCCTTGTCACTTTTTAACTTGTCGAGGCTGGGGGGCTCCGCCCCCCAGACCCCCCTTTATCCAAGACAGAAGTGGTCTATCTGCAGAAATGTCTACTTTTCGCCGTTTTTTAGGTGTTTTTCGCCTATAAAAACTGAACCAGTTGAGCTAGGATGGTGAAATTTGGCGTGTGCCGAGCCAAGGACATACCCAAGAAGTGTGCAAAATCTCACCGAGATCGACCGAGCCGTTCAGGAGGAGTAGTGCGGACAGACAGACCGACAGACAGACCGACAGACAGACAGACAGACAAAACTTTTCAACCCCACTGGAGTAACAGGCTTTGCTATCGCTCAGCCAAACAGGCTTCGCTATCGCTCAGCCAAAAATAACGACACCTCTTAACAGTGCAGCTGAGTATGCATCTGTAGACGCATGCTGAGTACACACTTCAGTTTGCAGAGTAAGATGTACTTCCCCTAGAGAGGTCGAGACACTGGAAATGGCCGAAAACTGACTTGTGCGATTGCTTCCATACGTGTCGTTCCACATTGTGAAAACGTTTTTTGTGTTAAGACCTTACGAGAAGAAGCATTTTGAGCCCAGAACGGCGTCGATAGGACGTCAGAAAACTGAGCCGATGCCAAACAAATTTTCGTTAAAAATCGAACTGGTGGAAGTCCCTTAGTCCGCAAAAATGAAGATATCGGAGCCCCCTTTGAACCTAAATGAAGGTAATTGAAGCATCTGTCGCATGAACTACAACCATGAACATCAAACTATCGACAGTACAAATTTTTACGAAAATAACATATTTTGATCGTTTCTGCAAATTCGTCAAAAATCGTATTTGGATGTAATTTTGCACTGTCGATAGTTTGATGTTCATGGTTGCAGTTCATGCGATAGCCACTTCCATTACATTTTGACGAAAACGGGGTTGTGATATCTCCATTTTAGCGGACTAATGTAAGGGACGTCCACCAGTTCGAGTTTTGACGAAACTTTGACTGGCAGCTGCTCCGCTCCCTGACGTCCGATCGACGCTGTTTTGGGCTTTTCCTAGGGTATTAACACATGAAGAGTTTTACCAAACGCAGAACCACGCGTATGGAAGCAATCGCATAAGTCAGTTTTCGGCCATTGTCAGTGCCTTCAGTCCCTTAATATCATTGAGTACCCTTGCAGCTGCGTGGCAGGCTGCCTACGTCGCTTGTTGGTTAGCTGTAGCTCAGCAGGTAACTACGGCACCCGGACTACTAGACGGCCTCCAACAACCAGGAGCGAAGCCAGGTCTGTTCGTTGTAGACTTCAATGAGGGGCAGTCACCACCGGTCCCCACCGCCACCCATCAAATTTTTTAGACGAATGATCCATTCATGCTACGTTTATTCGAAGACAGTTGATCCAGGAAGCGGAATTGGGCTTTTCTTCATTTAGTTTGCTTTCAACCCCTTTCAACGGTTTACATCATTGCAGACTCAATCCCTAGACGTGAAGGAGAAAATCCACTCGGAGCAAGCTAGGGCCCGCCCTTCCGTCGAACCGAGCCAGCGCCGCTTCGCTGCGCCGGCAACTGGAGTTGCAGGACTGGTTGCACTGCAAGAAAACACCACAACCAAAGTACACATATTACTGGCAAATTTTTTTTCAGGAATTTATTGTACTTTCAAAGTACAACAGTTGTTGTACCATTTCTCACTGCATACCAAACTACCAACCCTATGGCTCCATTTCTGCACACAGATCTCACTGCTCTAGTCAGGAATTTAATGAAGCATTTCGTTAAAGCTGACTATTTGAAAGGTAAAAGTGATGTTAGTGCAGTAGACAATACGACTGAGGCAAATCTTAATCCTGTAATAAACTTCAAATTAAGTCACTCTGTAAGAGATGCCTTTCAAAAAACAGAGATTACTGCCCAAGAATTGAAAAACTTCATGAAAGACTGAGTTCCGCTATTTTAGAATATGATAGAGAAAATTCTAGACAAGAGTCCTCTACATTATAAGTTGTGTAAGAGTATTCGTGACCCTGACTTTTGCCAATCTGAAAGTGGGTCCAAAGCCCGTCTGGACTCCCTGTTGACATTCTTGCGGACAACAAACTGGTGTTCTCCAGCAGAATGTGACCCAATTTTGAAAGAATTTGGATCTCCTTGCCAAGCGCAATAAAGAATGCTGTTAAGGAATATGACCGCAAAGCCTCGCGGCTTGACCATTTTTGGAGGGGTATTTGGGAGATGCTCAGATGTCTTCAAGACTCTTCTGAACAGGGTCCTGATTATTTCCCATGGAAGGGTGATTCCGTGCGTAGGGGGTCATTTTGGATGTACCAAATGTTCTTTTTTAAAGTTCAACATTAGGGGCTAAATTTGGTGTAGATGGCATACATAGTACCCCACAGTACCCCTCTGAGCGTGGCAGCGCTACAAGTTGACTTTTATTTTCACTCCCTATGAAATACGGCGGAATTTACAGAAATAATGACGGAATTTACAGATTACGGAATTTACAAAGCGAAGTATTTAGTCTCCTGAACCGCTGGGTTACATGATAGGTAAAAACTGTTGACGGTGTCATTTTCAGCATCCAAAATAGCATTTTTCAGCGAAGGTTGTGGGAACTTTCTCCCTCAGATGGAGGAGCTACGGCCCGAAACGGAATTTACATCCATTTTTACACCCTTACCGTTTTGAACTCTTCTCACGGCCTGGAACCGTCGTTTGACCGCCCCAGGTCCCGTGGGCACGGGCTTCTGGAAGTGTTTAAGGGGGGACCCTGGTGAAACTTTCAAGTAGGCTTCAAAATAATCCCAGGAAGTTGAAACTTTGCTTAATTATTAGATTCATTATAGTGAGTTCCCAAAACAAAATTCAATCCAAAATGTTGAACGGTCTCTAAGAAAAGTGGCTTTTTAGTGTTTTTTGGAGCGTTGAGGGAAAATCTTCCTGCGTCTTTCATTGGGACGGAAAGTCTTGAAAATTTTTTTGGGTTATCCTAAAAATGTATAGAAGAGATTTTAGTGACGGAATTTTCAAATTCAACTTCTGTCCTGAGATATGAGTTTTCAAATTTTAACATAAAAAAAAGTGATTTTTTTTCCCTTTTTTCAAACTTTTAGGTGTGTTTTAAAAAAAGTAGGGCTGATATCAAGATTCCGTCACTAAAATTTGTCGACAAGTCATCAATGAATAGAGTCCATGCAAGACGACTCATGTAGGTGTCAACCAGGAACGCAGGAAGTCTTTCTACGACAAAATTTTTTGTCGACTGAGCAAAGCTGTGAAGTTGAGCGTTGAAGCCAACGACAACTGATCTCAATGTTATTTCCTTCCAAATGATAAAGAAACAAACCACTTAGCTTAAAGGTGTTCAACCTGTTGAATCTGAAACCTTCTATGCACATTGTTATCTATGAACTTTAAAAATACAATTTATTGGAATTTTGGCGATTTTTTCACCAGGGTCCCCCCTTAAGTTCTTTCGATCCCAAGTGGTCGCGAGTTTCTAAAATGAAAAGGAACCCCAGTAGACCGTCATTTGTAAAAACAGCATAGGTCACATGGTCAAACGGTGGACATTTTCCCAAAGGCTGTTTCGGGTTCAACAAGTGATGATACAAAGGTCACCCTCCGTAATTTTGTGAAGAATAAGTCAGGGGAGAGAGTGAAATAGCCAGTTTTCTTTTGATGTGGCTGAGTCAAATACTACAGCATGGCAATGTTGTCTTATAGGTGTTGGTGACCATGACGGAACTTACAAAACGACACTTTAGCAGCTTACGAAACCCAGATAAACAAAAGTTAGATCGACTTATCGGAGGACATGGTCTTCTTTTAGTAAAACAAATTTGAATTGCCCAAGCTATCAAATCACCCTCAGTTCAGGCGCAAGGCCCCGGTGACCTGAAATGACCCCCTACGCACGGAATCACCCGGAAATGCCTTTCTTGAAAGGGGTCATTCTATAAACAAGGTAGGTGTACGCCAGACCGTGTCTTGTCGTAACAGGCTTCGCGATGCTGCGCCAGTTCCGATAACCGATTCCGCGTTTCCCCGTTTACACGGGGCTCTACCAGCCCGCCTTCGGCAGTTGTCACGATCAGTATCTTCGAGAAAGGAGGTCCACCGACTGAAAAGTTTTGTCCTCATTGGTACATATTGTGAATAGAAGGGTGGGCCTTAATCAGGATGGTACATCGATGAGTTTGTGTTACCACCTAATTTTTTTTTTTTGGGGTGTCGGAAGCGAGGGCCGAGGGCCCGAGGAAAGGCCGCCGGCAAGCCAAGCTGGGCCTGCCCCCTGTCGAACCCAGTTGCTGGCGAAGCAGAGCTGGCAACTCTGTTCGACGGAAGGGCGGGCCCTAGCTTGTTGATTTTGTAATCATATTTAAAATTCATTCGTTTACCTGCTTGCTTACAGTTTTTGTTTTCCTTGAAGGCCAAAACGGAGTTTTCTCCTTCTTTCGCTTCCTGGATCATTTCTATTACAAATATTAATCATACTATTTTTGTAGCCATTAAATCAATGGGCATGCCAGCTGATTCTTGTCATGATGGTCAACTTAACAGGGCCAACTGTCCAAGTTCGCGAGGGCTCACTTCGCGGTCTACGAGACGTATCAAAATCTGGAATCACATTTTTGTCCTTTCTTGGTGTTCCGTACGCAAAGCCTCCCATCGGCGAACGTCGATTCAAAGTAAGCATGACTCGCTGGAATTGCTCCTGCGGAGATCTATGACAAAAATTATTGGATGAAAATGTGAAGTGGCTTAAATCCTCCTCTCCCCCCCCCCCAAAAAAAAAATCATACACACATACCTACACCTCCTACGGTGCTCGAAACCAGCATTTTCAGACGTGCAAAGTTTGCAAACTTTAAACCGCGACATCTCCTAAATAGTTTTAGATAAAAATCTGCGCGTGGTCTCATTCCCTCCAGCGCGTCATTTTATACACGAAAAAATCATCAAATATTTTTGTTTTGCTAAGCAATAAATGGATTAGATGAAAGAACTCAAGTCTGAATTCGTGAAGAATCTGACAGAGTGGGCAGGGGGGACATTCCACGTGAAGTCAACCAGGCCTTAGCCACCATGGACTCCTATCAGGTTCTCGTTTCCAGGCTTAGTTACGCCTATGGTCCCATGCACTGTTAAAAATCAGCTCCAAAATTTTAAGGAGAAAAACCCTATAATCACGTCCATGGAGACTCCATGCATTTTCCATCTTTGTTCGGAGAGATTTTCCCAGGGCTTTAACAGATGTTCTTCAAAGCATTACTTGGGTCCTGATGGGAGGTAAAATGCATGTCTTTTTCAGATATTTCAAAGAGGGCTTCGCTGACGCATTCTTAAGTCTCAAATGGTCAAATAAGGGACAATCTCCTTCGAGCTCATTGGAGCGCCATCCTGTAGCTTTCCCTTAATATTATGAAAACTGAGGTAAACAAGTAGGGGTTTACCTTTCCCTCATTTTTTTACTGGTCGCAAACCTTTTTTCGTGTTTTCGTTATAGTGAAGCATGCATTTTTGTTCAAAATTCCAAAACTTTTCGGAGAAAGCCCAGAATTTGCATTTATGGCGAGCTCCATGCACAAGTTTCGGACAAACTCTATGATTTTTCCATTTTTGTTTTTCGGAATTTTCTGATAGTGCAGATAGTAAATGAAATTAACTACAATTTCCTATAGTCGTATTTTTCATTCTAGGGACCACATCCTCCTAATTCTTGGACTGGTGTCCGCGACGCGACAAAAGAGGGGCCCTGGTGTCCGCAAGCTTTGTGGTCGAGGATGGTTCGTTTGCCGCTCATGAATGAATATGGCCGGCTTTTCACTGATTTCGTGAGGGAACTGGTACGATGATAAGTGTGAAATGCCTAGTACAAAATTTCACGTGTGCCAAGGTAGGAAAGCGGCTCACGGGTGAATGCTGACAAAGTGACCTGAACAGTCGTCTCCGTATTGGCTCTCATGCAAGACACGAATTCTGAAAGATTGACTTGAATGGAAAGTAGAGGTAGCTCTTAAAATGTGGTTTTTTACAATATCTGGTTTTAGTTGGTTAAAGAGGGTACTTCGGAGAAAATCCAGACCGGAAGTCGGTGACAAAACGGGGGAAACAAAAGAACGTCGCGCGGCCGTGGGGACCGGAATGGGCTGAGTGGGAGTCGGTGGGAGTAGCATGCGTCCGCCGCCTTCACTGTTAAAACCTTGCGAACCGATGTATTTGTGAGCTTGCGAAGAACCGGTCTCTCTTGCTTGGAGTAATGTGGTCATGGTGTTAACTGAATCAGGTTTGACCTGAACTCTTTTCTATTAGTTAGTTTGAATTTAGCGCATGCGCACTTAGAAATTTTTGGATTTTGCTCTTAACCCAGTTATGAAAACGGGACCACCTTGCAATGCGATTAGCATTGGAATTTCCTTTTTCAAGTATTTTTTTTGTACTTGCTCTGTCTAAGTATAGCTTATTTCTTTTGCCACATGGACCTTGCACCCGCAAAGTCTCCCGATACTGCAGAAGCGATACCCGGGTTGCTTTGGGATGGAAAACTGGCAAACATTAAGATGGACGAGGATTGTCTCTCCCTTAATGTGTATACGCCTCAGGTACGACTTCAAGGATGCCACCTTCAGAAGATCTTGTCTGACCGTCGCCGGATTATATCTTGAAGGATTGTATCTTTCGGCACAGTGCCATCGTGCCACCCGTCAAAACACTACAAGATCAAATGTGTGCTTAGTACACAGCTGTGGGAGCGTACTTGCAAGCACACATCTTTAGGTGTATGCTTGCCAAGTACACATCTATAGGTGTATGCTTGGACAAGCACACAACTATAGATGTATGCTTGGCCAAGCACACATCTATAGATGTATGCTTGGCCAAGCACACAGCTGTAGGAGTATGCCTTTAAATGGGTGGGATTAAAGTGTGCTTGGCCAAGCATACACCTATAGATGTGTACTTGCCAAGCATACACCTGTAGCTGTGTGCTTGCAAGTACGCTCCCATAGCTGTGTACTAACAAGGGAACGTTTTCAGGTGTCAGGAGCCGATTGCTCCTATACTTTGGGATCTTAAAGACCATTTCAAGAAAGAATTTTCGGCACCCACAGTTCGTGCTAAGAGTCACTACAACGCCCTAAAATGAAAGTTCAAGGTCAGGGCCGGCCCGTTTTGGCCAAGCCGTCGGACGGCGGCCAGTGGCCAGTCAGTCGGGTCACGCGGCGAAAGTGCGTGTGTCACTTCGAGTTGTCACTCCTATTGTTGCTAGGCCACTAGGCCGTTGGCATTGCCACCGCGGGTTATACCGAAATCCACCCCACCACTGTTTGGTCAAACCTGAACAGTAAGGAAATCAACTTCGCAAACTGTACGATCTTGCGGAATCCCTGTTTTCCTACCCTCTTCTATCCTTTGTTTCTGTTTCTGAGGGTGGCTCACTCATCCCTGGTGCACCTTGCCTGGGTCGGCGCTTGCTCTGGCAAGCCTTTGGGGACTGTGGCGACTCCTCGGGTGTAAAGGTCAGGCGTGCCTGGCTCCAGTTGAGCCTCCAAACTTCTAGTGGGCCTCTAGCCAGCTTCTTGTGCGACTGTCGTACTTGCTCGTCTGCGCTTAGTGAGTTCCCCAATGTCGTTAAGTCTAGCGAGGGCAAGCGAGCGAGTTGCCTCTTCAGAGTCTCTCGCAATGCCAGAAGGCCGCTTCCGAGCACCGTCTCGATGACCCTCCTAGCCAGCCCCACTGAGCTTGTACGCGGGCGCGCGCTTTTGCGAGATGTCCTGGGGTATTTGTGCTCCACCCCCAAAAACAAAAACAACGAAACGAGGAAAGGATAGGCTCGGATGGTCAGAGGTTCTGCGGTGTGGCAGGGGTAATGGTGTCCCGCACGGTGCTGTGGAGACTGGGAAAATTCATAAGACCTTTTCAAACTAAAACAATTACCATGGCAAATTGTAATTTCTGCTCTTCATTTTTTTCGTCGGGAACTAAGAATCATCTGCTTTCATGGACGTTCTTTGAAGATAAATATTTTGGTCGAGTTTATGAAAATTGGTCAATTTTCAACTTTTATTTTAGGGCGTTGTAGTGACTTTCAGCACGAACTGTGGGTGCCGAAAATTCTTTTTTAAGGTGGTCTTTAAGATCCCGAAGTACGGGAGCAATCGGCTCCTGACACCTGAAAACGTTCCCTTGTAAGCGCACATTTGATCTTGTAGTGAATTGAAAGTCGCCGATAAATAGAAATCAAAACGTCGGGAAATTAAAAAATGCCCATGCACTGTTAAAAAATGGTTGTACAGGAACAATCAGATGAGTGAAAATTTAGTCGTTCCAAAACATAGAATTTCATCATGAACCAAAGCAAAACAAATGTCGTTGAGTCTAGTAAGAGACATTTTGTCGTTGAAGAACAAAATTCTTGTGATCACTCTTTACGATACAATTTGTTTGGAAACAACATCTTTTGCAATTATCTGCTCAATTAAAGCATATTATGAATGATCATCTATTTTGTTCTTCTAAGTCATAGAAAAATTACTATTGTTAAATAAAAACCATGCACAATAAATTTAGCGACATAAGTACTCTATGAATGTTGTCGCAGACATTACAAAATTTCTTTTGGACTTTCAATACTTGTCGTTGATGAGTTATTGTTGGTGCATTATTACAAGTTAGTCGTTGTGAAATTATCCCTTAGTTCCAATACAACTACAGTTTAACAAGCTATTCGTTCCACAACAAATCTTGTCGCTAAAAAAGTTAGCGATAAATGTGTCGCTAAGTTACGACAAAATTTTTAACAGTGTGCAAAAACCCATTGATTTGTGTCCCGACATCGGAACATCTTTGAAATCTATCATTAGTGAAAAGGTCGTAACACGTGGTGGTGGCCAGACTAATCCTCGCGAGTTCATGATGAAGCGCTGTTGAGCGCTCCACCCAGCAGTGGTGCGGTGGCCGAGAGGTCAAGGCACAAGACATCCAAGTTGAAGTTTCGGGTTCTATGCCGACCGCTTTCATCGGCCCGAGACGAATTCTCCTCGCCAAACTTGAAACTTCACAATATTGGTTCCGAGCATACTTTTCAGCTCCACGACTCGAAAATTGCCATTTGGCGTAGGAAAGAAGCCTTCTGATCGCCAGTGGCCAGCAAAATTTAGTGTGCCATGGCGAATGAAGTTTCATTGCCACTGGCACACAAAATTCATTAAGGGTATAACTAAGAAGGGGCGTTTCACTAGCCACAACACGAAAATTCGTGTCCAAATTTTTTACAGTATACTTTTTCTACAGTTTTTGCACAAGGAAGCTCAGATAAGGTTTTCCACAAGTGAATTAAGCCAAAGAATCCGAATCTGGGTCCGGAATTGAGATAGGACTCATACTTCAGGAGATAATGGCAAAAAACTGCCAAAAGTTGCCAAAAAAGACCCAAATCTTGGGGAAACGGCCAAAAATTCTCGTGAGAGGCTTTCCTAGTAGTCTTAACTTTAGAGAATGAGCCAAGGAATCCAATGAGCACCACCCCAAATTTTTCCGACGAGCCGTTTAGAAATGGCAGACCTTCAACGTTGAGCATTTTTTTTCCTTTCAATTTTTTAAGCTTCTTGACCCCGCAGGGTTGTATTTTCTTCTAGCATCCCATCGGTAATGTCCCCTGCCATCCAGGGTCACGTGGTACGAGCACCGCGATGCAAAAAGTAGGAATCGAATGCGCAGCACTCAGCGCCTGTGAGGATCCAGAATAGGCAGACCCGTCAAGCGGGCGCGCGAGATGGGCAGCACCGCTCCCCTCTCCTTTCTCGTGCCTCCCAGAATTTCTCGTCACTTCACTTGTTGCTGTTGTTATCACTGGGGTTGTAATTGATGGCGTTAGCTTTGGTGTCTGTGTTGGGTCGGAGCCGGGTCGGGGCCTATGGACCGGGACTTCGTCGGAGTCTAGGGAGAAGAAAAATTACGTACCTGATCGTGCTTTGGCATAAAAACAACGCTATGCACGCGAAATTCAACCGTTCCCGTGCAACCGATTCGAAAACGAACCACTGTCGATTCAAAAATTTCGAATATTCGAACCACTGTCGATTCAAAAATTTCGAATATTCGGGGTCGAAGCAAAGAGATCCGTCCCCGAACTATTCGCACATCCCTACTTGGCCGGCGACATCCTAGGAGAGGGCACATATGGTGTTTTATCGGTTCCTTGTGTGCATACTGTTGTAAACCCGAAGGTGGGAACAGGAGGCGGTTGAGATAGGATTTGGTAGGACAAGTATGGTGGTATTTCGAATCATCAAACAGTCAGCTCTCAGTCGAAGCGCGCTGCATGAATAGATATGCGAGCAGAGCCCTGGACAAGAACCTGCAGTACATTTGGCAAAACATATATCAGCCTGACATGAGTCTCCATGGTTAACAACAACATATTTGAGATGAGTTGCAGATGAAGTTGCCTTAACTTCCCATGTCTGATCTAAAACTTCAGTAACATCCTTATCACTGATCTTGAGACCTCGCTCGTACCTCTCATGGATGTGCTGAGGTAAAGCACTGAAACCATGACATGCTTCTCTGAGTCGAGTACAGTGGTCTTCCCGCATCGCGATGTTCGTACTACGTGACCCTGGATGGCAGGGGACATAACCGATGGGATGCTAGAAGAAAATACAATCCTACAGGGTCAAAAAGCTTAAAAAATTGAAAGGGAAAAAAAGGCTCAATTTTGAAAGTCTGCCATTTCTAAACGGCTCGTCGGAAAAATATAGGGTTGTGCTCATTGGATTCCTTGGCTCATTCTTTTAAGTTTCGACCACTGGGAAAGGCTCTCACGGGAATTTTTGACTGTTTCCCCAAGATTTGGGACTTTTTTTGGTAACTTTTGGCAGTTTTTTTGCCATTATCTCCTGAAGTATGAGTCCTAGCTCAATTCCGGACCCATATTCGGATTCCTTGGCTCATTTTACGTCCGGAACACCTAATCTCAGCGTCTCAGTGCAAAAACTGTAGAAACAGCAGAAAATACCCAAATTCAAGCTAAAGAAACTCAAAAATATAGAAAAACGGCTGCAGATTGGTCAATAAATTTTTGCCGGACCTGCTACTCCGGCTTTTAGCATCTCTCTAGGGTACTAAAACACCCACCAAAACTGAGCCAAATCGGAGAGGTGAAATCCAATTCTGTCACGTCTTATATATTCTTGCTCTGAACAAAAACTAGGTTGATCTGCCTGCTAAGTCCTTGCTGCCGGTCCTCGTCTTCTTCCACGGTGGTGCCTACCTTTGGGGAAGTGGCTCCAGATTGATGTATGGTCCTGACTACCTGATGGACCGCAGCGTAGTCGTCGTGGTCCCAAACTACCGCCTGGGAATTTTAGGTCAATATTGGGTCTTGGTACATGGTAAAAAAATTTCTAAAATGTACAGACAAATACAGCACGGAAGTACGGAAAAAAGGTACGGAACACGGAACGGAACGTCCGTAACTGTCCCATAACCGTAGTACGACAGGTACGGACGGTCCAGGCAAATTATTGACCAGACATGTTCCGTATTTTTTCCGTACTTTTTTCTCGCAGTGTACGGACGTCATTAATGTTCGTGAGTTTCCTGTGCCCTTTACTTCCGCGTCGGTGTATCAGGCTTCCTCGGCAGCAACACCTCCGACGCCCCGGGCAACGCGGGCCTCAAGGACCAGGTGCAGGCTCTGCGATGGGTGAAGAATAATATACGCAGTTTTGGCGGCGACCCGTCGAAAGTCACCATATATGGCGAGTCCGCGGGCAGCGCCTCAGTTCACTACCACATTCTGTCGCCTATGTCCGCTGGTAAGATGTATCAGGGATTATTTAAGTGGGGACATCACTTGAAGGGAAGACTCGTCATTCTCCGTCACAAAAAATAATCGAGTTTTGGTTTTAAATTTTTTATTTATTTTTTTATATTTTTCGTGCCAAACCCTTGAGTTGGGTGATTGGCTGGATTCTGAATTCAAAAGTTGAAGTCTCCGCCTAATTTTCAATAATAGGTCATATCATGTCAACGGTGCCCTCCGGACAAAATATGATTGCAAAATCGGATGTAGCGTCAAAAGTTTAGGGGGTGACAGTTCACCTGTGAAATGATTAAATCCAAATCAGGCACTGATCTCATCATTTTGTACTCACAAGGGACTCTGCCAAGGCAAGGAAGTGCTTCCCATGACTCACACTCTATGGTACCTTTCCCCATGAGTCGCAAGACACCATGAGAAGTTGTTCCAAAAATCACGGGGAATCGTTCCCATGGAAAGAATCGGCCCATGGCATCCCATGCACCGCCATGGCTCATGGGATGCCCCATGGTTTTTTTGGACTGGGATCGCTGTCCTTACCATCAGGCCAGTCAACTTAACTAAAAAACACTGTAAAAACCTTCGAAGTATCAAACTTTCTAAGATGCCTTAAAATGGACGGTTTTAAACAGTTAACGCTCTAAGACTTTCAAATTTCACATCCAAAGCTATGACATGTGTTAACATTTTGTTTGTCTTGCTAAGACGAATCCAAATTCTTATGCAGATTTCAATTTGGTTAATTTTAAGAAAATTATAGCGGTTACTACACTGCAAACAAGTGAATTAAATGCTGTTTCTCAGAATGCCAGAGCCATCTTGGTGCAAAGTAGCCACGGATCGCCTTCGCGGCCAACTTTTGCGGTTTGGAGCTCATTTAGTGCAAGAAAAACTACCATTTCAAGTCTCAGTTTCAGAACCATTCTTAATCATCCTGGTGATTCACGATTTGTGACAAAACTGTCTATTCTGCAGCAATTATTCAACCTTTATACAATTTCAGAAGCAAACAGCAAATTTTCGACGAAAATAAATCATTAACAGACCAAAATATGAGAAAAAACACTCAGATATGTATGGTCATGGTGCCCCACTAAAAAGTGGTCATGGCTCCCCACAATGCAGTTTACGACTCTAAGGCCCCCCGAGCAAGCAAAAAGCTACTTAGAATTAAATGTGATGTTGGATATTTTGCCGGAGAGCCGACATTTTGAGAAAAACCCAAGACATCGAACTTTTCTCCTCAAATGTGAGAGTGAGAAAAAATATCTAAGATTTGAAAAATGCCCAATTTAGCCAAAACGCTGTAACAGAAATTTTGGCGAGGTGCTATGGTCGTACCCTTGAAGCTAGAAGGTAGGGCTCTGGCTGAAAACAGTTAGAATTCTATTCTCTCGAAAGTCCGGTCGACCGGTTGCCGTCGGCAAAGTAGTTCCCGATAGCGAGGGGGGTGGTCATGGTGCCCCACCCTCCCTTACGGTGGGCGCGACGTATCATGAAGTCGAGACACTGCACGTCATGATGCATGAGCGCAGCATGGCACAGCGGTTAAGTGCGCTGCTTCACAACACGAAGATCCGAGGTTCGACTCTCCCCAAGGGCAACAAGATTTCATTGCCCGAAGGGGAAGGTAAAGGGGTAAGGATGGTCGGCAGTGGCACATTGAGGTCAAGCCAACACGCTTGCGTTCAAGTTTTAAACCAAAATTTTTAACGCTGAACATGGGACGTCCCTCGGTGGTCCGGATAGTTAAATTGTAGTCTACACAGAATTCTGTCATTATTGTGATATCTATGTTGAACAGTTACATTGTTACGGGCACTGGCAAATAAATTTTCATGACTTCATTTTGGTATGATAGGGGTATTTTTATTACAAGTCTATTTTACACATGAATATATTTCAACCTAGGATAGTTGTCATTCTGCTCACGGTAAAACCGATGTCTGGAAATTTCCAGATATTTTTTTCCCATTGTGGAAATGGCCGTTTTTTTCCAGACATTGTCTGGAAATGTCTACTTTTTCCAGATAATATCTGGAAATGGTCAAATCCCAGATATATATCTGGAAAAAAACGGCATTTCCAGATAATATCTGGAAATAGAATTTTCCAGATAATATCTGGAAATAGAATTTTCCAGATAATATCTGGAAATAGAATTTTCCAGATAATATCTGGAAACAGAATTTTCCAGATAATATCTGGAAATTTCCCAGATATTGTCTGGAAACAAAGGCCTTGACGCCGAGGTCCACGGATTTGCGACCTGGGGGTCCCCGATGGTGTCCTCGAGGTCCACAGGACACGGGGAGTCCAACGCCGAGGTCGCCGACGCTCTAGGACAAGCGGTTCCGGAGATACGAGGACGTACCACAAGGAGTCCGTCAAAGCAACTTTTTAGTTGGAGGCCAAAATCATCATCGGGCTCTGGCTGCGTTCCACTTGGGTGTCCGGGACTTTTGACTTCAGCATCGTGTTAAGGTGGTGCTAGACTACCAGGAACCCGTCAGCGGTCGTCGTCGGACCTCCGGTGCGCCCAGGATGCCGACGAACGTGGGTGCTGTGCCGCCACACGGTTCAACACCGTTGTCGCCACCACCAAGGTGGTCCCCGATGGTGTCCTTGAGGTCCCCAGGACACGGGGAGTCTAACGCCGAGGTCGCCGACGCTCTATGACTAGCGGTTCCGGAGATACGAGGATGTACCACAAAGAGTCCGCCAAAGCAACTTTTTCGTTGGAGGCCAAAATCATCATCGGCCTCTGGCTGCGTTCCACTTGGGTGTCCGGGACTTTTGACTTCAGCATCGTGTTAAGGTGGTGCTAGACTACCACGAACCCGTCAGGGGTCGCCGTCGGACCACCGGTGCGCCCAGGATGCCGACGAACGTGAGGCACGCTGGAGCGCCGTGGCGTGGCGTGCCGGGTGCCTGAACGATCGTCGCCGCCGCCGCGGCCGCTGCCGCCGGGTTCTTTGTCGCAACCGCGAGCTTGGACGACGTGGGCTGACGCCGTTGGCACCGACGCCGCCCGGCACGCCACGGCGCGCCGGTGGTCCGACGGCGACCCCTGACGGGTTCGTGGTAGTCTAGCACCACCTTAACACGATGCTGAAGTCAAAAGTCCCGGACAACCAAGTGGAACGCAGCCAGAGGCCGATGATGATTTTGGCCTCCAACTAAAAAGTTGCTTTGACGGACTCCTTGTGGTACATCCTCGTATCTCCGGAACCGCTAGTCCTAGAGCGTCGGCGACCTCGGCGTTGGACTCCCCGTGTCCTGGGGACTTCGAGGACACCATCGGGGACCACCTTGGTGGTGGCGACAACGGTGTTGAACCGTGTGGCGGCACAGCACCCACGTTCGTCGGCATCCTGGGCGCACCGGAGGTCCGACGACGACCGCTGACGGGTTCCTGGTAGTCTAGCACTACCTTAACACGATGCTGAAGTCAAAAGTCCCGGACACCCAAGTGGAACGCAGCCAGAGCCCGATGATGATTTTGGCCTCCAACTAAAAAGTTGCTTTGACGGACTCCTTGTGGTACGTCCTCGTATCTCCGGAACCGCTTGTCCTAGAGCGTCGGCGACCTCGGCGTTGGACTCCCCGTGTCCTGGGGACCTCGAGGACACCATCGGGGACCCCCAGGTCGCAAATCCGTGGACCTCGGCGTCAAGGCCTTTGTTTCCAGACATTATCTGGGAAATTTCCAGATATTATCTGGAAAATTCTATTTCCAGATAGTATCTGGAAATGCCGTTTTTTTTCAGATATATATCTGGGATTTGACCATTTCCAGATATTATCTGGAAAAAGTAGACATTTCCAGAAAATGTCTGGAAATAAACGGCCATTTCCAGACAATGTCTGGAAACGGGAAAAAATATCTGGAAATTTCCAGGCATTGGTTTCACCGTGCTTCATATGCTAATACATACAGATGAATTATTCACACAGACACTCAGATTTTGCACTATTATGCTGACTCCTTTCCACATTCTAAAATTGTAAACTTGTTGGTTTCTGACCCAAGTTGGGTAACTAAATTGAGTCAGCTCTTGACAAGGAAATGATATTTTATCCAAAGCATGTGCTTGCTGCAGTTTTAATCAACAATCACTTCAAAAAGTTACGAGATCCTCCTTTTCTTGCAGCCAATGACATTGTTAATTTTTGACATCGTTGACATTAGGTATTTAAAAATTACTATGCCATTTATCACAGTGTTAAACATTGTGTAAAAAGTGAAAAAATGAGCTCTGCGCTTCTGAAGCACACATCTAGTTGAATGAATTTATAGGCTGAGCGATAGCGAAGCCCGTTACTCCAGTGCGGTAGAAAAGTTTTGTCTGGCTGTCTGTTTGTGTGTGTGCATTACTACTCCTGAACGGCTCGGCCGATCTAGCTGAGATTTAGCAGGGTCATAAGGCATGTTCTTAGCTCGCCACACACCAAAATGAAGCTTTCTATCTCAATCCATTCGGTCATACTGGTCAATAAAACACTTCAAAAACGGCAGAAAAATGACAACTTTATAGGTACTTTCAGCTTTTTGTCAAGTTTCGAGTCGTTTCCTATGATTTGGAGGCTGCTGATGACGAAAAGAGATCTCATTCGGATCCCCGACCCACAGTTAAGTTCAATTATCGTAGCTTTTGATGAGCAAATGTTTATTTCTGAGGGAATCACGCCCATTTCTACAGTCTGTCTAGGAAAGCATAACCTGCCGTAGGCAGGCTAGCGCTGCAGGCCAAGGTAGGTGTATACGCCAGGCGTGGATTGTAGAAACTGGCGCACCATCGCGAAGCCTGTTACGACAAGACACGTTCTGGCGTACACCTACCTTGTATCGAGAATTCCGGAATCTGTTACAAATCGCCCCAGTCTCCCTTCCACTTCAAAATGTTAATGTAAGGCACTTAAGAACCAGCTATTTCAATTCTCCCAGTTCACACTGAGAATGAAAGAGTCATGATCATGACCAAAATTTTGGGCGAGGAATTCTTTACAAGGTAGGTGTACGCCAGACCGTGTCTTGTCGTAACAGGCTTCGCGATGCTGCGCCAGTTTCGACAATCCACGCCTGGCGTTTGCACCTACCTTGGCCTGCGGCGCTAGCCTGCCTTCGGCAGGCCATGGCTTGCCCATCGTCGGTAACTTCTAAATTCCGCCCCCCAGACCCCCCTTCATTCCAGATAGAGTTGCTTCATCTACAGATAAAACGATCTTGACCGTCGTTACTTTTCAACTTGACGGGGCTGGGGGGCTCCGCCTCCCAGACCCCCCTTTCTTCAAGGCAGAAGGCATTTGCCTGCAGAAAACACTATTTTTCGCCGTTTTTAGGTGTTTTTCGGCTATAAAAACTGAACTAATTGAGCTAGGATAGTGAAATCTCGCGTGTGCCGAGCCAAGGACATACCAAAAAAGTGTGCAAAATCTCAGCCAGATCGGCCGAGCCGTTCAGGAGGAGCAGTGCTGACAGACAGACAAACACACAGACAGACATACAAAACTTTTCAAACCCACCCGAGTAACGGGCTTCGCTATCGCTCAGCCAATAACTCGATCTTGATCCTTGTAACTTTTTTACTTGTCCGGACTGGGAGGCTCCGCCCCCCAGACCCCCCTTTCTTCAAGACAGAAGCAATCTGCCAACACAAAACTCGATTTTTCGCCGTTTTTTCAGTGTTTTTCGGCTATAAAAACCGAACCAGTTGGGCTAGGTTGGTGAAATTTCGCGTGTGCCGAGCCAAGGACATACCCAAAAAGTGTGCCAAATCTCACCGAGATCGGCCGAGCCGTTCAGGAGGAGTAGTGCGGACAGACACACACACACACAGACAGACAGACAGGAAAAATTTTTCAACCCCACTGGAGTAACAGGCTTCGCTATCGCTCAGCCAATCATCCAAATTTGGGTCCTCGCCCAATTTGGGTGAGGAAGGTTTCCTTACCGAAATTTGGGTCAAAATACTATGGCCAGGATTCTCTTTGAGGGGGTAACGGAGACAAATATGACAGTGGCGTTGGAAGTGGGGTGACAAGGGGGCGCTTAGCACCCGAATTTTTAGCCCGAACGAAGCGAGGGCTTTGCGCGCAACGAACGTCAAATGCTGCCTTCTTGTAACAGACTGAGCCACTGGCGCACGTTGCTGGCAGTGCCAAGCAGTGTCAAAACTGTCTAAGAATAGGCCGATTTCCTGAGAAAACTGCCATGTCATCCGAAAAATGCTGGAGCAAGTAGAGCTACTTGTAATTTTACTGATGACTACCCGCTACAACTTGCACATGTGAGCGGTCATTTAGTGCTCGGAAGTATATAAAAAAATTACCTGAGAAGCACTATGAGCCAGAAGAGACTTACCCATTTGCTGCTCTTATTTGTGCACAGTGCCCTGTGTTCCCATATTGACTTGGATGATGTAATGAATGAGTTCATTCAGCGCACAGCCGAGCGTAGAAACAGAATTGGCCTTACAAACAAACAATAAATAAATGGATGCTTGTAGCAATTGTACATGTACGCTTAAATTAATTTATTAAATGGCGTTTTTGGCTGAGCGATAGCGAAGCCTGTTACTCGGGTGCGGTTGAAAAGTTTTTCCTGTCTGTCTGTCTGTGTGTCTGTCCGCACTACTCCTCCTGAACGGCTCGGCCGATCTCGGTGAGATTTTGCACACTTCTTGGGTATGTCCTTGGCTCGGCACACGCGAAATTTCACCATCCTAGCTCAACTGGTTCAGTTTTTATAGGCGAAAAACACCTAAAAAACGGCGAAAAATAAAGATTTCTGCAGATAGACCACTTCTGTCTTGGAGAAAGGGGGGTCTGGGGGGCGGGCCCCCCAGCCTCGACAAGTTAAAAAGTGACAAGGGTCAAGATCGTGTTATCTGTAGATAAAACAACTCTATTTAAAATGCAGGGGGGTCTGGGGGGCGGAGCCCCCCAGCATTCAACAAGTTAAAAAATAACCGACCACGTACAAGCCATTGCCTGCCGCAGGCAGGCTAGCGCCGCAGGCCAAGGTAGGTACGCCAGGCGTGGATTGGAGGAACAGGCAGCGAGACATCGCGAAGCCTGTTACGACAAGACGCGGTCTGGCGTAAACCTACCTTGTTATACCTTAACACCTCCTTCTTTCATTATCCCAAATGTTGCTCCTACAAATGCAATGCCAATTTTTTAAAATTTGACACTCCCCAAATAACAAAGACCCCTGTTCAAGTTAGAGATGTGCGAACAGCCAAGATCGAATTTCAACGAACACTTCGAAAGCCGTCTATTCGAATGAACTAAACTAACAATTTTAAAGTTTTCTCGAACTAACCGAACGAACAAGATTTTTGTTCAGATCCGATCGCACGAACCTGTTAAATTAATGCTTAAAGGGTCCTTGTGTTCGTGCACGAACATTATTTGTTCATTATATCGAACAGTTCGGGGCCGAACACCGTGAGTTCAGGTTCGAACGAACCGTCCATTGTTTGTTCGAATGCGGACATGTTCGCACATCTTTAGTTCCAGTAACGTTTGGCCGATACTCCTTGGTACACTCAGAAAAGCTTGCAAAGAAAAGAACTTTGCAGTACAAAGTATTCTCCGGCATTGTATTACAAACTCCCTTGCGAACCTTTTTTCTTCGCATTGCAAAGAAATGGTTCGTAAGTTGCGAAGAAAAAAATTTGTAGCGTTGCGAAGCATTGGTTTGTAACGTTTCGGAGCATTTTCTTCGCAAGTTGCAAAGAAATACTTCGCAAAGCAAAGAAAGTAGTTTGTAAGAGAGTTTGCAATACAATGCCGGAGAATACTTTGCAAGGTTTTTTGAGTGCAATTCCTTCAAAATTTCTTCGAAAAATCTTAGAAAAGTTTCAACGGTGAAGGTCGTGGTACCTTTGGATAGTGCATCAAAACACACCAAACAACGGACTGCAGTCAAATTGAGACGACATTCTGTCCTTATGATCGTCATCAGGTCTCTTCAGTGGTGCGATAATGTCCAGTAGTACGAGCCAGTCGGGAGTGTACCAGGGGAAGCCGTGGGACATGATGCGACGAACTACCAAGCTGTTTGGTGGCCCCTCCACCGCAAGTCCCTCTCATATGGTCAACTTTTTGAGGACCATTCCGGCGTTGGTTCTAGCTGGTGGCTTCTTGGAAATTGCCACTGAGGATGTAAGCATGTCTGAAGGGTCAGCGTGTTCTGAGTTTCCTGCACTGCAAACCTAACTGTCTACTAAGGACACACTTACAAATGCATGCTTGCAAGTACACACTTACAAACGCATGCTTGACGCATGGAGTTGTACGGCGTCAAGCATGCGTTTGCAAGTGTGTACTTGCAGGCATGCATTTGTAAGTGTGTACTTGGCCAAGCATGCGTTTGTAAGTGTGTACTTGCAAGCATGCATTTATAAGTGTGTACTTAGTAGACAGTTAGGTTTGCAGTGTGTAGCGCCCGACGTTAACCGGTTGATTCCGTCGGTGCAAGAGCAAAAACGTTGGGGTCTGGCCGTGCGATTTAAGATGGATTCCCAGACTGCGATTTTGGGTTTTCCGAAACAGTACGTCAAAGAAAACGGTACACCTTAGGCGTACTATTTCATCACACTTGCAGCATGGGCTTTAGGCCCTAACCACGTAAATGCGCTTCAGATCAGGGTGACAACAGTGATTCCTTCAATGGGTCAAGCTCACCTGGGCCTCAAAGATGAGTCCATTGAACGCACCATTAGTTGGGCATGGCCCGTCATGGAGTGAAGGCGAGTGCATTGTGCGGAAGGACATCTTAATGGCCTCGACCTTGCAGGATGCTATCCGCTCAAGATGTGTATAAACGCACGAAGGCGCATCGTTTCGATACGTGTCACTTCTTTGTAGCATTGTGTCACATTTGATTGGGTGTGAAATGGCAAAAATTTAGCTTGTTCACATTCAAACGAACGTGGCACAATGGTCAAACGAACGTGACATTTTGTCACGTGCGTTTCAACGTGATGTCACGTACTTGGAATGAGTGTACAAAGCTTGCTTTGTATTACGAAGAAATGCTTGGAATAACGATGGATTTTGCTTCGGAATACGAAGCAATTCTTTGAGAAATTTACCTAACTTTCTACCGTGCAGAGTGGTAATGTTGCGCCCTGACAAGTTAATTGGTTTTCTTTAGAGGGGCCGATATAATAGCCCTGCCGCATTGTTAACTGGGTAGATTCTTGTACGGAAGTATCAGTCAAGCTTTACATTTCATTGGGTAAGTCACTGACTTTTGTAGGAGATAAAGCCGTTGGTGCCAACCCTCCCCTGTCGTGCCATTGTCGAGCCAGCCAACAGTGGGGAACCAGCGTTCCTCGCAGAGGATCCCAACGACCTCCTTGTTGCCGGCCGCTACACGAAAGTCCCCATGATCATCGGAAGCAACTTGCACGAGGGCACCCTCTTCTTTGGCCGTACGTTTCGTCAGTTTTCCTGTAAAATGTCTCATTTTTCAATTCAGTGCAGCAGGTCCCTGCCCTTGTACAGCCGTCAATAGACGTAAAAAGTAACGCCATTATGCTTCAAACAATCTTTTTTGAGCGGTCTTGCTACCGCTTCTAGCTCTGCATCCGATCCCACTCATCCCATCCATCCCATCCATCCCATCCATTCAGCGCACTCGGAGGGGACTGCATGGTCGTGTTGGTTCCGTCGTCGTCGTTCGTCGTCGTCCTGCGCCGCCACGCCGCGCCGCCGCGCCAGTCCCCACTCCTCATAGCCACCCCCTCCCTCCTTGCCCCCTCTCTGCCCGGCCTGGCCTGCCGGGCCACGGCAAGACCGCTTTGCTAAGCTTGCCTTGGCGGAACTTTTTTTAAATTTATTTTACTGCGTCTTTTGACAACGCTCTTTAAATCTGCACTGCAAACCTAGCTGTCTACTAAGTACACACTTACAAAAGCATGCTTGCAAGTACACACTTACAAACGCATGCTTGGCCAAGTACACACTTACAAATGCATGCTTTCACACAAACGCATGCTTGACGCATGGAGTTATACGGCGGCAAGCATGCGTTTGCAAGTGTGTACTTGCAAGCATGCGTTTGTAAGTGTGTACTTGCAAGCATGCATTTGTAAGTGTGTACTTAGTAGACAGTTAGGTTTGCAGTGTGTCAAGCTTTTGTCAAAATACTCGTGCAATATCCCCGTGCAGCTTAATACCGAGTAGCCCGGAGTAGCCTACACGATGTCGTGAAGTGGTCACCCCCTCGTCCATGCCACCTGGAATGAAGCTTCACACCTTGAAGGTGCGCAGTGAACACCGAGTCGGCGCTGGACGACGCGCTGCAGCAATTCTCTCGGCGCCTAGTGCCCGCCCAGTTGAACCAACTCCTCGGCGACGCGGGGCGACGCCGGGCAGGGCAGCGAATCCGGGACGTGTACCTGCAGGGCCGGCCGGTGAGCCGCCAGACGCTGCCTCAAATCGTGGAAGTATGTAAGAAGGAACCCACTGACTCCCGCGGGCAGGGCGATACCCGAACGATACGACTCTGTAAACGATATGATTGAACACTTTGCTTCTTTCCTTGTATAAAATGCCTCCGTCACTCTGAGAAAAAATGACGGTAAATCCTGGATACCTTTTTTTGCCAAACTTTACCGTACTTCAAAGACCAGTATCCACCGTACAGTCTACAGTTTTTACCGTACTTGTTTTGCAAAATATTCCCTAGTCTTTTACAGTGGCGGATCCAGAGTCGGCCCAAGGGGGGGGGGGCAAAGTAGCACTTTTTGCCTACTTACAGGGGCAAATTGTTGCTTTTTGCCTACCTTTCAGGCGGCTATCTAGGGGTCAAGGGGGGGGGCAATTGTTCTTTTGCTCTCCCCCTCCCCCGATCCGCGCTTGGTCTTTTAACAGTAGTTACCGTTCTTCCGTACAGTCCATGCCGTAGGAAGGACCAGATCTGGCCCAAGAAAGGCTGTTTCAAAGAATTGTCCAACTCAGGATCTTGATAAAAAGGGGTCGACCGACTGAAAAATTTTATTGCACCTTTCGATAGGTCTCGTCAAGACCTTTACAACGAGTGGTCGGAAGGGGGTCGTGGAGTCCGACTTCAGCAGATGTGTACATTAGGAACTTGGAAAAAGAGAGTCAGCCGACTGAACAAAATTATAGCAGTTTTTGATAGGTATTAAAAGTACGGGATTCCCTGTAAGAAGTATATGGTGAAGTCTCGAGTAATCAGTGCAGGATTGACCGTGATCTTTTCTCGCAGTGGTTAGGAGTCGTAGTTCATGAAACGCACCGTAAGGGAGGCGAACCTACCTAGTTTTCTATTGTGGTAGCTCACGTCAACTTTTAGTCGTTTCTTCCGAATTCTTCTTGAAGCAGAGAGAGAGGTAAACAGTATGCATCTTTCGTGTTCAGTCAATCAACATCACTGTCGACACGGAAAAAAGAGGAGGTGCCCTTTCTCAAATACCTTCCTTGCACTGTGGCAAAAAGGTACGGAAAATTCTGTTAATTTTATTGCCAGGATTTTCCGTAGCCCTCTTATCAATATTCTCCGTAGGGCCGTACAGTATTCTCTGTAAGTCCGCACAGTCTTCTCCGTAGGACCTGGAAGACTGTTTAGTCCTACGGAGATCAGTTAAGGTCCTACGGAGAATACTGTGCGGTCCTACGGAAAATACTGTAAGAGCCTACGGAGAATATTGATAAGGGGGCTACGGAGAATTCCCACAAGCTGCTTACAGAATTTTCCGTAGGTTTTTGCCACAGTGTGTCTTTCTCGTGTTCTCGTATGAACCATCTAAGCGGCAATATCTCTCAAATTTGAAGAAAAATGAAAACGAGCCTTGCAAAACAAGATTTTACAGCCTGTACAAGTCTGAAATTTCCAAAAGTAGCAACGTGTTAATTTTGAGTCAGGTGTTGAAGATTTGATTGACTGAATCTGAAGAATAGATAGCTTTTTTCAATGACGTGAGGAGAAATAAAAAGTTTAACTGAAGCTGACGTAATCGTCCAAAACTCAGAAACAAGGAGCCCTTAACTTAAGGAATCAATGCTACACGCTCTCAGCACGCTATTGACTTTTTGATCATTTTATCAGTACTTATGCAAATAATTTGTGCAACCATAATACGTACTTTTCCTTCCTTAAAGAAGTATTTAGGAAATATTAAATAATGTACTGAGAATTTTGTTTGGTGCATAATGTTACAAAGGAAATTAGTCATACTTACTTAAAAATACTAAGTATTATTGCTGTCTATACGAATAGAGCATTTTAGTTGTCGCCGATCGAAGAACAAGAAGAAGAACAAAACCGGAAGCCAGGAAGAAACGGAGTAGGTGTCAAACCCGGTTCCAACGAGAAATGTCGACAAATATTTTTATTTCCTGAGTCTTAAAGTGTTTGAAACAAACGAAAAGGCTTATGAAGGAGATACGCCACAGAAACCTCGGGAACTAGTCCACTCATATAAGTCTGAGAGGGTTATCTTGCCGGGGCCAGTTCCGGCTTTGTTCTTCTTGAGAAGCGGAAAAAGGGGATAAGTCGAAAAACACGATTTTTCAGGAGAGGCGAAAAACATGTTCCCGTATAATATTCTATACTTCGGGTGCGCCATCTTGTTCGCTTTGCAATGCTGATCAACATAGAAAAAGTCATTTTAACAAAGCGTTAATGGTTTTGTAGATATGTCAAGACTCTGACTTATCTCGTTTGGTCGCGCCTGTCAAAACGAGACAAGTCGACTTGTCCCACTGCCCACTCACGCACCCTACGAGTTATTTCGACTTATCTTTCCGGACCTGAGAGCACTTGGAGCTACGTCGACTTATCCACTGCGCATTCACGCGCTGAAAGAGTTAAGTCGACTTAACTCTCTGAAGCTTAAGGTTTTTAGGGACATGTCGACTTGTCCCTTGTACACTCATGCACTCTATGAGCTAAGTTGACTTATCTCTCGGGTGTTTTTCCCCGTTGGGGTTGTGTCGATTTGTCCCCTTTAGCAAATAAAATTGTTTAAAAGATTAGGAGATAAGTCGCGTGTGTTTTGGGTACGAGGAACTAGAAGCAATTCGTTAGAGGAAAACAATGCTCCTCAATTTTAGTCAAAGATTACCGTGTGTTTATTAAAATAATCATAAGTACTGCAATGCGAAAGAGTGACAGTTCACCTGCCAAAAAGAAGGAAAAAACAAGCTTAACGTGACACATTTTTGGCCCGCCCTTCTATTCAAAAAATAGGGGGAGGGCCTATGCATTTGCCTTTGTGTCTGTGTGTTGTTGTTGTTGTTGTAGTTGTTGTTGTTGTTGTTGTTGTTGGCGTCTGTGTTCAAGGAAGGAGTTGAGCTAGAGTAACCAGATTTGGAGGGTACTTCAGGAGTACCGTCCAAACAAATAATCCGGTGGTGCAAATCCCGTCCGGGTCGCACAAGGGCTGCTGCAGGTGCATCATGGTTTACATGAGCGGGAGGGGGATTTCCGCCATTATTGGTGCTAGCAGGGCACATAGGGGTATTTTTGGAATCGGGGCGACAAGACAAGATGAATGGACCTGGTCCCGACCCCATCGGCCGCTTTTACGAGTTTGCCAGATCAGGATCTTCAAAAAAGGGGGTCGACCGACTAAAAAAATTTATTGCAGATTTCGATTGGTCTCAGCAAGACCTTTTCAACGAGGGGTCGGAAAGGGGGTCCAGGAGCCCGACTTCGTCTATTAGTCACATCAGGATCTTGAAAAAAGGGGGTCGACCGACTGAAAATTTTTACTTAAGTTTTGGATAGGTCTTGGCAAGACCTCTTCAACGAGGGGTCGGAAGGGGGGTCCAGGAGCCCGGCTTCATGAGTTATGGGGAAAAGTGCGACGGACTCGTTTTGCGCTCCTGCTGTGCCTCTATTGCAAGGAGTTGCAGTAGCATGGCAAATATGGGTATTTTCGGAATGAGGGCGAAGAGACAAATGTAATGGGCATATTCTAAGGACAGTTGGAGTAAAAAACGCTAACGCTAACGTGGAAGCAGATGACATTCTAATGAGAATGTTTATTTTAATATGCTTGTTTATCACTTCATAGCTGCCGGGCCCTTTGACGTTTACGCTCTCGTTGTTCTTCGGTCAGCTTCCTGGGGGCCATAGCTTTGGGCAGTGATTGCCGCTTCACGTGCTTCTTCCCATCTTGTCTGTGTACTCCACACACGCAACGCGCTCCTTCGGGCCAGCCGGCGACACTGTTGTTGTTCAGTGCGTGCGAGGCCCCCGCTCCCCTCGCCTCCAGCGGCATGCGGCGTCGCCGGCGGCGGGGTCGCGCTGCATCCTGCATCGGTATCGGCCGAGCGAAGCCGACCTAGCTCCGAAGGCGGTACGAGCTGAGCAGGCCACGCTAGGCCCCTGCTTGAGAGCCGAGCCGAGCCGGCCGAGCCTTGCCTAGGCACGCAGCACGCCGCGCCCTGCGCCCAGCGCTGGCGGCGGGGAGGTAGAAGGGGGGGGGGGGGGGGCGGCCCCAGGCCATGCCCTTTGCCGGCCCAGGCCGGCTTCACGCACGCCGGCTTCACTCACAGACGCACGCACGGTCCCGCCCCGCCTTAAAACTATCTCGAGAGTAAAAGCAAGCTGACACCTTCATTGCAATTGTATAGCTTGCTTTTGCTTTAGCAACGGTGTCATCTGCTAAAAAGTGTAAGGACTATTGCATATTGTGAATAGAAGGGCGGGCCTAAGTCACGATGGTACATCGATAACTGTGCTTTACCCGCTCACGGGGTGTGTGATGCGAGCGGGCCGAAGGCCCGGGCCTTCGACTGGCCAAGTTGGGTCTGATGCGAGGGCCGAAGGCCCGAGAAAAGGCCGCCGGCAGGCCAAGCTGGGCCGGCCCCCTGTCGAACCGAGTTGCCGGCGCAGCGAAGCGGAGCTGGCAACTCGGTTCGACGGAAGGGCGGGTCCTAGCTTGTTTAAAATTAAATTGTCTAACATAATGCATTATTGAACATGCTTTATATTTAGATATTGCAAAGACACTGCAAAGCCAGTGGTAAGGTTGCTTGCCACAAATTTGGCAAGCCGTTTTGAATGCCAAAATTTGGCAAGCTTTGGTCGGCACTCGTCATAAGCTTGCCAAATTTTGGCAAGCTGGGGAGTAATTCCGGGCGAAGCTTGCCAAATTTTGGCAAGCTGGGGAGTATTTCCGGGCCAAGCTTACCAATTTTTGGCATTCAAAACGGCTTGCCAAATCCGTGGCAAGTAAACTTACTACAGGGATGGCAGTGTAACCTGCAGACATATGCATTCAATCAACTGACTTAGAAGTATGTGTATTTTCTGGGGCACGCAAGCCTTGTGTTTAGTATCAATTTCCTTCTTACACCACAAGGCTGCGCAGATGGCCAATCACATTTAAAAATAGAAATATAGTACTCTTTAAAAAGTTGTTGCCGGTACTGGGGCGGGGGGACTCGGCGCAGCGTTCTGTCGCGGTAGTAGTCTAGGCGGTACACGTCCCAACCCAGAAAAAAACCGCATAAAGGTATAGAAGTGTGAAACTTTGTACACTTGTTCCTAAGACCATTTTAAAGGATTTGACCCGTTGCTCTTTTCGATTTTTGCATTTGGGTTCAATTTTTGAATATTTTTAACAAAATGGCGGCCAATATTCAAGATTTTTGATAATGGTCCTATTTTCACCATCCTGGGGTCGTTTCCGAATATTTCGAGGATGCTGAGGCGAATGCCGAGGTTTTCGAACCCCTCCGACCAACGGGTATTCCCTAAATCAGCCGTTTTTTTCAAAATGGCGGCTATTTTCGCTTTCTAGCGTATTTACACTAATGCACCCGTGTTTGGTGTCGTTTCCGACCAATTTTGGGTCGCTAAATACATTTCTGCACTCAAAATTTCTGTTAGGTGGTTTTGAACGGATGATAAGATACCAGGTTATAGTCAGTTTCGGTCAAAAATTGAATAGGTGCGTCATGGGTGTCGTTTCCGGCTAAAATGAGGTCGCTGAACACGTTTCTGAACCCGCGCGCACGTTTAGACATCATGTTAAGAGTAAAGGGTTGAACAAGGACAAGAAATATGAAGAGTTTGGTTCAAAAGTTGAATGTGTGAGTGATGGTTGTTATAGTAGGGTAATTTGAGGTCGTTGAACTAACTCTGCTGACAGTTGTATTAACATGTTCAATCACTGGTAGCTAACGAATGTACCGTCACGTTCGTTTTCACATGAAAACGGCGATGTTAGTTCGAGCGTGACAGACGGTGAATTTACCATTTCTTCGGGTGTGACACGCTATCAGCAGGTGAGGTGAACTATCAAATTTATAAACGAATGTGACATGCCCGATTTGTCACGTCACTCTTTTAAAAAGAGCCGTACATTTCAAGGGATAGGGTACGGCTACTAGACCGTAGCTCACGGTACAAAAGAACTGTACCTAAAAACCGTGCTTCCCATAAGAGCCCATGTTATGAAAAACCGTAAGTACTCCGTATCCCAAAAGCCTGAGGGTGAGGCTGACGTTCGGTGGTACCAGGCAAATCGTCTGCCAGACTGCGTGTACCTTTTCCCGGGGATTTTTTCTGCAGTGTAAACCGAACGCGACACCCCATAACCTGACAACATTGGCGACACAGTAAAACGGTACCGGGTTTTCCCAGGAGCCCTATGGCGAAGACATAGGCGATTTTCCGCGGGTTCCCGGGAAAACCAGGAACCGTCTTTACCGTGGAGTCACATTCAAACGAACGTGGCAGTACTTAGGCGGTCATATTCCTTTGGATGTGCCACAACGTGTTGGAATGGATAACATATGTCACATTCGTGTACCTGCAAGCACACTGTTGCTCTGCCTTACATGCAAATGGTAGGGGACGTCAGCAACAGTGTACATGCCAGGTTGACTCCAGGTGGAGTGTCCATGCCAGGTTGGCTCCAGCGGTGCAGTGTACTATGTCGTCACTTTGAGTTTGTAGAGTGCCAGTGAACGAAATCTAAAAAAGAAACATTAATGTGAACAACAAATGTACCGATAAAACTAAAGGCATCAGTATCATAACGTTCCTCTTCTCGTTCTGCAATGTGGTGCTCACAGTCGGAATGTAAGAACAAGGAAAGTAACAGTGACTTTTTACAGTAACCGTTACCAATAAGCATTTACGGTTAGCATCCCCCGGGTTACCACACAACTCAGAATCATTCTTTGCATCCGTCGGGAAACCCAGATCATATGAGACCTGGGAAAGGGAGAGCAGTACTGAACTCAACAATGCCTTTCTTGCTTTGAGCAGAGCAAGCCACTTAAACAGAAGTAGACACACTGCAGAGATATATGTACTCTACAAATCCAAAAGCGTACATTGTATGCTCTACCTGGAGTATGCCTGCAAGCACGCTCTAGCTAGCGCATGCCTGCCAAGCATGCACTTACTGGTGCATACATGATGCCATGTACACGCTAAATGAATCATACATCTAGTGCATATGGGATAGGGAGTTGTCTGCATCAGGAAGCGTGTACATGGCATGTATGCACTAGTAAGTGCACGCATAGCAGGCATGCGGTAGCGAGAGCGTGCTTGCAGGCACGCTCCAGGTAGAGCGTACAATGTACGCTTTTGGATTTGTAGAGTAATTCATTTGTGCAAAGGAGATCCTTTGTTTCTTCCTTTATTCAGTTTGTATTGGAATCACTGCAAATGCAAAGGCGATATTTAAGTACATTTTTTGGTGATACAATTGAGTATCGCCAACAAACGGCATAACGGAAAAGTATTGCCCTCAGAACGGCGATACACAGAAGTATCGCCAAAATTTGGCGATACTTTTGGGTATCGCCAAAACCGCGGCATTGAACTAAGGCCTTGTCCCCTTGATTTGTTCAATGTTTAATGCCAAATCGTGGCAATACTCCGAAGTATCGCCAAATTTTGGCGATACTTTTGTGTATCGCCGTTTCGAAGGCAATACTCTTCCGTAAGGCCGTTTGTTGGCGATACCCAATGGTATCGCCAAAAAAGGTACCAAAAGTATTGCCTTTGGATTTGCAGTTAACTGACAATAATTCCATCACATGGACGACACAACCATTAATAAACATTTAAGACCAACTTTCGACTGCAGAGATTTAGGCATTTTCATCCCTTCTGATATATGCGGTTTTTGAACCGAGAACGTAAATTCATTCTAGCGAGAACATTTATTTGAGACGCAGACATGGTCAACGACCTCAAATTACCCTGCAACAGTCATCACACTCTCATTCCAGGGACGTGACATCACGTTAAAACGAACGTGACAAAATGTCACGTTCGTTTGAATGTGAACAAGCTGATTTTTGGCAAATTCACACACAAACGAATGTGACACAATGCTCAAACGAGCGTGACATTTTGTCACGTTCGTTTCAACGTGATGTCACGTTCCTGGAATGAGAGTGCACTCACAACGAATGTGACACAATGCTCAAACGAGCGTGACATTTAGTCACGTTCGTTTCGACGTGATGTCACGTTCCTGGAATGAGAGTGCACTCACACATCAAACAACTTTTGAACCAAAATGCTGTATATTTCTTGTCCTTGTTCAACCCTTAACCCTTATCATGATGGGAAGCACGGTTTTTAGGTACAGTTCTTCTGTACACCGTGAGGTACGGTCTAGCCGTACCCTTTCCCTTGAAATGTACGGCTCTTTTTAAAAGTGTGACGTGACAAATCGGGCATGTCACATTCGTTTATAAATTTGATAGTTCACCTCACCTGCTGATAGCGTGTCACACCCGAAGAAATGGTAAATTCACCGTCTGCCACGCTCAAACTAACATCACCGTTTTCATGTAAAAACGAACGTGACGGTACATTCGTTAGCTACCAGTGATTAAACAATTTTAAAACAACTGTCAGCAGAGTTAGTTCAACGACCTCAAATTACCCTACTATATCAACCATCACACTCACATTTAACTTTTGAACCAAATTCTGCATATTTCTTGTCCTCGATCAACCCTTTACTCTTAACATGATGTCAAAACGTGCGCGCGGGTTCAGAAACGTGTTCAGCGACCTCATTTTAGCCGGAAACGACACCCATGACGCACCTATTCAATTTTTGACCGAAACTGACTATAACCTGGTATCTTATCATCCGTTCAAAACCACCTAACAGAAATTTTGAGTGCAGAAATGTATTTAGCGACCCAAAATTGGTCGGAAACGACACCAAACACGGGTGCATTAGTGTAAATACGCTAGAAAGCGAAAATAGCCGCCATTTTGAAAAATGGCTGATTTGGGGAATACCCGTTAGTCGGAGGGGTTCGAAAACCTCGGCATTCGCCTCAGCATCCTCAAAATGTTCGGAAACGAGCCCAGGATGGTGAAAATAGGACCATTATCAAAAATTTTGAATATTGGCCGCCATTTTGTTAAAAATGTTCAAAAATTGAACCCAAATGCAAAAATCGAAAAGAGCAACGGGTCAAATCCTTTAAAATGGTCTTAGGAACAAGTGTACCAAGTTTCACACTTCTATACCTTTTTGCGTTTTTTTTCACGTACCGCCAGGACTACAGGGGGTGGCAACAGCCTAGTGCGCGCGTGAAGCTATGCGCGCCGCTCGGGCCGGCAAGGAGCGGCCGGGCGGCCTGGGCCGCGCGGCCGAACCAAATTAAACAGAACTTTGTCAAAACTGCATCGAACTGAGTAAACGAGGTCATTTTTAGATTCTACGCAAAATTTCCTATCCGTGAGTGACAATGGAATTGACTTTTGGATATGTGAAACAGTTCTAAAATCAATTTGAAAACCAAATTTACGGCACCAGACAGCCGACTTGAAGTTTCCCTTTCACTAAAAAAGCTATTTCCGTTCGTTTTAGGTCCATACATACAGCGAGCCGATTGTTGGCCACTATTTTCCGGGTTGCGTGGTACACTTGGAACGCCAATACGACTTCTGTAGCAGAAATGCCGATCCAAAAACTAATTTCCATTTTTGGTCCAAAATTGTATTTTGCAACTTTGGAGGTTAAAAGCACAGTTTGAAATAGGTTTCTCAGCATTGTCAACCTCACTAAGCAACCCAGAATTCAATTCTCTATCGCCCTGCTGTGTTGGATTTGCAAAAGGAGGTCAAACTTCTAATTGAAACGAAAAGGCCCGAAGCGCTGCAAAACCGCCAAAACAGTTCAAGTATTTTGTGGAGCTTAATGTGTGAAAACTATTTCTCAGATTGTAAATCCAACCACACCGCCTTGTAGGCCAGTCAATTCTACAGCTCCATTGTAAGTTTCATCGCAATCGGAGACCAAGAGTAAAGACAGCTATAATAATTGTAAATCCCATCAGTTTGGTTGATTGGTCGAGCGGGCGCAAGTATGAGAAATCGCTGCGGCAGATTTTTGCAGCTAACTTTAAAATATATTCTGCCGCCTTCACTTTTGGTCTCCGATTGCGATGAAACTTACAATGGAGCTGTAGAATTGACTGGCCTACAAGGTGGCGTGGTTGGATTTACAATCTGAGAAATAGTTTTCACACATTAAGCTCCACAAAATACTTGAACTGTTTTGGCGGTTTTGCAGCGCTTCGGGCCTTTTCGTTTCAATTAGAAGTTTGACCTCCTTTTGCAAATCCAACACAGCAGGGCGATAGAGAATTGAATTCTGGGTTGCTTAGTGAGGTTGACAATGCTGAGAAACCTATTTCAAACTGTGCTTTTAACCTCCAAAGTTGCAAAATACAATTTTGGACCAAAAATGGAAATTAGTTTTTGGATCGGCATTTCTCCTACAGAAGTCGTATTGACGTTCCAAGTGTACCACGCAACCCGGAAAATAGTGGCCAACAATCGGCTCGCTGTATGTATGGACCTAAAACGAACGGAAATAGCTTTTTTAGTGAAAGGGAAACTTCAAGTCGGCTGTCTGGTGCCGTAAATTTGGTTTTCAAATTGATTTTAGAACTGTTTCACATATCCAAAAGTCCATTCCATTGTCACTCACGGATAGGAAATTTTGCGTAGAATCTAAAAATGACCTCGTTTACTCAGTTCGATGCAGTTTTGACAAAGTTCTGTTTAATTTGGTTCGGCCGCGCGGCCCAGCCGCCCGGCCGCTCCTTGCCGGCCCGAGCGGCGCGCATAGCTTCACGCGCGCACTAGGCTGTTGCCACCCCCTGGTGTCGCGTTCCGTCCGCGCCTGGCTGCTGCACGGTAACAACGGAACCTGGTTTTCCCAGGAAGCCTATGGTGAAGACATAAGCGATTTCCAGAGAGTTCCTGGGAAAATCAGGTTCCGTTTTTACTGTATGGGTAAAGTAGAACGCCCCTAACACGGGGCTCGGTAGGGACTGCAGAGGCCACATCCACCGGTGATTGTTTTTTAGTTTTTATTTTTTTTTAAGTCGAATTTGCTGACAAACAAAATGCAATTTTCTAAATGAGCTCTATGAGCAGGGGCAGAGACACAGCTAGCCGAGTCGGTTGAAACCACCGAACCGCCATTAAAATTAAAAAAACGAACGTGTCCTCTTTACGCTACTTTCAAACTCTAAACCTCCGTTTTCGTTCTACAAGATACCTGATCGGCCATTTTCAAGAATCAAAACTATTTTCCTTACTTCTTCCTAGGAATGAATTCGTTGGTATGAGCATGAGTCTTGCATCGACCGAACCCGAATCGAACCGCGGGAACGGTTTAGCCACCGACCAGCTTGCTTCGGCAATTGCCATTAGCAATCGCCACCAAATCGTTCGGTACGCCTCATTGTTGCACGGAATAAAGTTTGCAAGGCCACAGATGAATGTTAACAACGAAAAGAAAAACCTGTTTCTGCCGGGAATCGAAGCCGGTCCCTTGGACTCAGAGCCAGAATCGGAAAACGACGTCTCTCTCTTGCATGACAGGAGCGTCCGTCTGTGCCAACGATAGATAACAAGTCGACATTGTTCTAGGGAGTTTAGCTCGAAAGAGTTAAATTGACTTAACCCGCACAGCGCTTAAGTATGCAGAGGATAAGTAAACATAGCGCCAAGTGCTCTCAGGTACTGAGAGATAAGTCGATTTAACTCGTGGAGGGTGTGAATGTGCAATGAGACAAGTAGACTTGTCTCGTTTGGACAGCCGCGTCCAAACGAGATAAGTCAGAATCTTGCTATATCTACAAAAACGTCAACATTTTGACGAAATGAATCGTTCTATAATGATCTGCATGACGTAGGAATCTAAAAAGCTTAGTAAAAGTATCAAATTTGGTACAGGGACGTGCTTTTTTTACTTTCCTGAGGTTGTGTCATTCGACTTATCCCCCTTTGCCGCTTTTTATGTCGTCCAAAGGAGTTAAGTCGACTTGTCTCCATGCAGTCAGTGCGGAAAAACGAGATAAGTCGACTTAACTACAGGGCCTCTCAATCCATGCTGTTAAGTCGACATACCTCCAAGTGGGGTTATTGCTCTACAAGATAACTCCACTTATCCCCTTTTTCAATTGGCTTGTGAGCCCAAACTATAATCACTAGAATCAAACAGACTATTGCAAACGATGCGCAAGATCACGCTCTTTCGGATGGTCGTGAAAACCCCATTTCGGGATAAGTCGACTTATCCCCTTTTTCCGCTTCGCCACTGTCTTGTTCTTCGACCGGCGACGACTAGAATACTCTATACGTAATTAATGAGGAAAATGTCAGTAACGTGCTGAGTGCACGTAGTGTATTTTAACCAACTTTAACTTCTTGTCAAAAATATTTGTAAGACAACAAAACTTCACGTTGCAATTCTTTTTACGCGTTTTGAAGGCTTGGTTCCACTCCCTGGTGATTAGAGTCTCTCTGTTGCAGATATTTGGAGACGAATCCATTTTGCACGGTATTCAAATCAGCACCGCTTGGCACGCTCGACATGTCCCGGTGTACCGCTATCATCTGGTACTGGACGCCTTCAACGTGTTTTCTTCCTTTCTGGCGATACCGTCAAATGTGAAATGTGAGAGATTATGACAGAAGAGACACGGACGCGGACGCCATGGATGTACTTGTAACGTTTGAGCCATTTTAATGTTAAAACTCAATAATTGGCTAGCTCAGCGATAGCGATGCCCGTTTCTCGGGTGAGGTCAAAAAACTTTTTATGTTAGTTTGTCCGTCGGTCTGTCCAAACTACTCCTCCTGAACGGCTCGGGCGATCCGGCTGAGATTTTGTGACAAGACACGGTATGGCGTACACCTACCTTGTACTGACATATGTTGTCATGTTAAGTTTTACTACATCATTTCATCTGTTTTGGAGGGTGCTGACAATGAAAATAGAATCCATTTCGACCTCCGACCCAGGTTCGAGTCCTAATGGGACAAAAGTTTGCCAGAATTTTAGGGGTGCCAAACCTAAAGTGTCATGCAGTTTCACCAACGTCGTCGCCCCGTACTTGAAAGGGGGTCTGGCGGGCGGAGCGCCCAGCATCAAAGTTGGAACCGAATGCTGCTTTGACTTGTTATCAGGTGTCACTTTGAATGGCGATGTGCGGCGAGAGAGTCTCCTGAAGGCAGGCCAGCCCCGCAGGCCAACACTGGTAGCCAACGAATGTGACGTCATATTTGTTGGAGTGTAAATTTAGTCACATTCGTTTGAACGTGACTCGGCCGTTAAAGAAGGGTGTCACATTCGTTTGAACGTGGATCAACATTCAAACGAATGTGACAAAATTCACATTCGAACGAATATAACGTCACATTCGTTGGCTTCCAGTGAAGGTAGGTGTTAACGCCAGGTGTGCGTTGTCGGAACTGTCGCAGCATCGCGAAGCCTGGTACGGACAAGCCCTTAAACATGGCGCACACCTACCTAGTATTGAGCAATTTTGACACGCCTCCAACTCGGATCGGTATGAAATACTCTATATGGTCTGGGGAACCCACACATCATACATCGGTCAAGTTCAAATTTCATCAAGACAGGAACAAGCCAGTATAGGATTACAAAGTAATTATGCTGAACGGAAAAGAAGGTGTACCAGCCCCCATCTCTGAAGACTTTGTCCGTCTGGCGTTTCTGGTCGTCTGGTGTACTGAGTATTTCATTTTGTTGGCTTAGCGATAATGAAGCTCGTTACTGCAGTGGGGTTAAAAAGTTTGGTCTGTCTGTCAACACTACTCCGCACTATGAACATTTGAGCCGTCACTTGAAAACAATGTCAAGGCTAATTTTCCTTACAAGGATGTCATCAAAACAATTGATGACATTGTTGTCAAGCCCATACAATAAGTATAGGAGCTTTGATGAAAATATCGTCAATTTGTGATGAGATTGCAATCATTGGAAGGTGATATAAATACCATCCACGTTTTTGTCATAAAGTGACAACAAATTTTCACAGTGCGCCGGAACGGCTAGGCTGATTCGGCTAAGATTTTGTACGGTCATTAGGTACGTTCTTGGCTCGCCACACACCAAAATTTAGCTCCCTACCTCAATCTAGTGATAATAACCACCAAAAATACGAGTTCAAGAAATCCAGGGAGTCACGAAGTCAATTTGGTTATTGTGTAAGAGTGTGGAGAAAGAAAAGAAGTTGTGTAAAAGGGAAAGGGGGTTGCTCAGGGGTACCTACATGGGTTTTGCTAGCTTTTACTTACAGATCTCACGTGTCGCAAGAGAGGTGGTGTCGGGGTCATTGTCATCATCTGAAAAAGCGGTTTATGAGTTTTAGAGGTTGATTCCGCAAACAGGCGAGCGAAGCGAACGTACGGCACTTGTCTTTACTATATTGAACTCATTTGCATTGCTGACGATCAGACTCCTCCTGTAACAATCAGTTTTGGTCAGTGCTTTGCCAACAGCTAGGACTTCCGGGACTAATACAACATACATAAACTAACCTTAAAGAGTGTGTTGTCGTCCCAGATCCTGAGGACTTCCAGCTCTCTGCGGATGCTGAAAGTCACTTGGTCTAAGAAATCTGGGAGGGGAAAACGGTTCTTGAAGTTCGCCTTCAGGTGAGCGATGTCAGAGTCAAATTTTACCTCCCCTTCCCCTTTCTTGCTGGCGTGGACTAGGTGCCTGGATTTCTTCCGCCGCATTCCCTGACTTTCCAGAACCAGGACACAGTGCTTGTTAGCCTCCATCTGACGAATGATATCTGTAAAAAAAAGAAAATAGGGTAGAAAATTAAATGCGTGTCATCCTTTCTTAAAATGCATATTTAGAAAGCACTAAGGGATGCTTCAGAGCAAAAGAAGCTCGTTATAAGAAAGCCTTTTGGGCACCCATTAGCTTAACGAGTTGATAGTGGGGCCACAACCGTATATCTTTTCTCCTCAAACCGTTGATTGAATGCCAGCTTACCCAGAAATGCCTGCAACTAGTTTACATTCTCTGTAGAAAGCAGAATTTTAGTGTGTGCCGACCCAAGGACATAAATAATGACCCTGCCAAATATCAGCGGGATCGGCCCAACCGCTTAAGGGGAGTACCGTAAACCGGGGTAACTTAAGACAATATTTCACGTTTTTTGGACCGTGTCGACGCCTCCCGGCAATAAGGCTCTATCTTTTCCGTACGTCTCTAAAAGGCTCTATCTTTTTCGTACGTCTCTAAAAGGCTCTATCTTTTTCGCACGTCTCTAAAAGGCTCTATCTTTTTCGTACGCCCAAAAGGTTCTATCTTTTCAGGCAGTCTTTTGAGATATTGAGAGTTAAAGATTTGATTAGTTATCAACATGATGGTTTATTTCGGTTCATAACGGTATGTGCTTTCACTCTCAACCATCAAAAGGTTGTAATATCCCAAAACAGAGTTATAATAACTAATCAAATCCTGAATAAGATAGAACCTTTTAGGCGTACGAAAAAGATAGAGCCTTTTAGAGACGTGCGGAAAAGATAGAGCCTTTTAGAGACGTACGAAAAAGATAGAGCCTTTTAGAGACGTACGGAAAAGATAGAGCCTTATTGCCAGGAGGCGTCGGTGTGTCCACAATACTTCTCTCACCAATCCGAATCCCAACTATGTTTAATTTCACATGCTAACATTTGGTTTGGACCCCATGAAGTGTTTGGGGGGTCACCTAAAATGAGAGAAATGGGCCTCTAAAGTTGTCTCAAGTTACCCCGTCATTTGGGGTAACTTGAGACACTCCTAGTTTTCACTTTGCTTTTTCACGGAAGTGGGGATTTTGCCAGTCCATACTGATTTTCTGAGACATTCAACTTTTTTTCAATGAAAAGTACTTGTCGAATATATTAGAAGATTTTTGATCCTTATGTTAAGTTTTTTTCATCAATGTTACATTTAGTAATTTGAGGGATAACGGCACTTCAGAAGCGCAACGATTCTCCTATTTTTACATCCAACCCTGTCAACTAAGTACAGCGATTCTCTCATTTCACATCCAACCCTGACACCTGTTAAGGGGGTAGTACACTTCGCGACTTTCAAAAAATCGATTTTTTTATTTTTTTTTTGGCATTTTAGGGTCCCTAGTACCTTACATTATAAGTTCCGACCGGAGCTGGGTCGGGGCGCGGCCGAAATCCCATTTTTAAAGCCGCGCGCGCTCACCGGTGCGCGCGCTCGGGAAGTGGCGGAGTGGGGGAACTTTCCCCCACTAAAAACTTAAAACGCGATTATCTCGAAACACCATTTTTCAAACCGGTTTGCGCGATTCCAGGCGCAATTTTCAACCGATTTCGATGAAATTTTGCAGGGACACGGCAAAAACACGTCATTTTGGTGTGAACTACGGAAAATACGACTAAACAAAAACTATAGTTATAACTACCTTTTTCGGGGCCGAATTCGGGCGAAAAAAGGGACTTTTTTCGTACTTTTTTACAGTGTAGTTTGGGACACTAAATTTTTTCCAAACTTTTTTTTCCGTAGTTCACACCAGAATTACATGTGTACTGATGGTCCATACCGAGTTTGGACCCCCTAGGTCGCACCGTTCGATCCCAATCACGCAAACCAACGGACTATGTATTTGTTGCAGTGATTTGGGGAAATTGGCCAAAGTCGCTGCAGCTACCTCGGAGGACCTTTAAAATTGACAATTGTGATCTTCAATAGTAATATAATAACGACCTATCATTAATTTTGATGTGTCTCACTTCCCCTGTCCGCAAATAGACGTCCCATAAATGCGATTTTTGGACCCTGCGAAGTGTACTACCCACTTAAGACATTTTTCGTTATTTCTACGTACAAGTCCATTCCTGCAAAGGTATATAGTCTTAGTCAATTTTTAAAATTTACTCAAAATCCCTTAACTATTTTTACAGTTAGTTTTCTTCAAAAAAAAATCGACGGTTCTGGGGCTATAAGTTGTCCGATTTCAATGACATTTAGCCGCATTTAGCTCGTTGGAAAGGTAATTAAATTCCCCATCTTTTGAGACTTTAAGATTTATCATGTCTCATCTGGTCCGTGAGTAGTTGGGAAAACACTCCAACTTTAAGCTGCATATCCACTTGGGACCCTCTACACTGTCTAAAAAAGTGATTCCCGATCCAATGCGGCTTTGTTTTGATCTTAGAACGGAGAGGTCCGTTACTTTAAATCACCCTGTAGTACATGGATGTGCCAGTGTCAAGTTACGCCACTCAGCTTCCGTCAAATTCCATGAAATTTGGTGTCTCAAGTTACCCCGCACAGTTACCATTTTCTATAAAATTCAGTATTACCCGATGAATGATGGGTTCGAGGGGTGAATGACTCAGCGTTCTGGTGTACACATGAGTACATGAGTACGGGTGAGTACACCTTACTTTGCTCACAAATTTCGCATTTGTAAACGTTTAAAGGCTTTATTTAGCGTTTTAAACGACACTCAACGCCAAATCAAGCGAAAAAGTACAGAATTTCACCCTTGTTAAACTTGTGAGTACACTGAGTACGGGCAAATTTGTACACATGAGTACACTAGTGATTCACCCCTCGGATGGGTTTCCCTCAAAACCAAAGCTGCATTTAGAATGTTGAAATAATGGGGTTGAAAGATACTATAGTCATTTGGGTCCAAGCGAGACGTGTTTCGAGTACCAAGGGAGACTTGTAACACTTCTCTAATATTGGTAAATTTACTAAAATTGAAAAATCGTTATAGAACTGACCAGCTTGGTCCTAACCCGCCATTCAAACGCTTAATCGTCTTTCCAAACAAGTATGAAGAAAAGTGCTAGGGCAGTTTTGACCTCCGAATGTGCCGAGCCAGGTGGCAGCTCAAAAAAGGTGGAAAAGCAGAAGTGTCTCAAGTTACCCTTGCTGTCTCAAGTTACCCTGGTTTGCGGTATTTTTATTACCAGCACCCTCCAGAACATAAGAAATGATGTAAAACTAACGTGACAACAAATGTCAGAAAAAGGTTGTTTTTGACGTTTTTAAAGTTTTTTTCTGGCTGTAATGACCACATGGATTGAGATAGTAAGATGCATTATTGAGTGTGGCGTGCCAAGGACATACCTAATAATTCTGCAAAATCTCAGCCAGATCGCCCGAGCCGTTCAGGAGGAGTAATGCACGCACACACGCGAGCTCACACGCACTCAGACAGAAAAAGTTTTTTAACCCCACAGGCTTCGCTATCGCACAGCCAATAATCCCCAGTATACATCACCCAATGCTAGCATTTTCCACTTTCGTTTTCTTTTTCTACCGTCAGTGCCTGGTCATGCCGACGACATTGGATATGTGTTCCACCCACAAGCTCTGGGAGAGACGAAAGTCCTTGGCAAACGTTGGCGAACTGGAATGGAACGGATGCTTGCACTCATCACGAACTTTTGCTACCATCGGTGAGCGACAGTTGCCATATTCCTCACACTTAGCACTTGCGGACTTTGCACGATGTATCAGTGAATGCACGATCATGCATGCACGCATAAGTCCTTACGGATACCGTGTTTGTAGGTTACGGATAGTTTTGTGCAGCCATATTACGGGTCGAATTTTGTTTGTAATACAGTTGTTTTCGTTCGTAAATCAAAGATTTGGGAATCCGTATGTTACAACGATATTATCTGTAAATTACGGACATGAAAACTTTTGCTTCAACCTGAAGCATGCATCGTACACACTTAAGTTTGTTGAGAATTTTAAGGAATTGGGAGGTAATTGAAGTAAGGGAGTAGGAGGTTAAATATAGAAGGAATAAAAAGAATTAAGCCTGCAGTTTTGTTTCAGCAACCCGACGCCTAACTTGACGGAACAGACCCCAGTTCTGTGGCCACGCTGGTCTCAGGGAAGAGACGAGTATCTCGAAATCGGCGACGAGATGACGGTCAAGCGAGACCTGTATCCCGAGCGAATGAAACTGATGACCGAGCTATACAGCCAAGCCACTCGCCACCGGGTTTATATTGTTCAGAAGTAAAGGGGACTTGCTTTACCACGTTAAACACTGCATATTCCTAGTAACCAAGCCACATTAAACACTGCATATTCCTAGTGACCAAGGCACCAATGATCCTTAAAACAAGGTAGGTTTACGCCAGACCGCGTCTTGTCGTAACAGGCTTCGCGATGTCCGCGCCTCTTGTTTACGCCCCTGATCCGGACTCGGAGGTGGCTCAGGATGGGCCCCTGCCTCTCTTGGTGCCTTCCGGGGCGTCAGCAGCCGGGTGACGAGCGGTCGCAGGAGTCGAGGGGCCTGAGAACGTTAGGCCACTTTTGCTCCCGGCACTCGTCCTTGCTTACGCGGTCGACCTGCTGGCGCTCGCTGCTAACTTCTGGGATCTGATCGAGCTCCAGAGGGAGTTAATACGGAGATGGGACTCGAAGTCAACTTCAATAAGACTGAGTTCATGATCAGGTCGCCTCTATAGCCGCCAGGAGCTGATCCTCCTTGGCCCTCCTGTGGCGTGCTTTGGCCGTTGCAAGGGTCTCGCACAGTAAAAAAAGATTCGCCGATTCGGTGACGTCTGGGCGCCAAATCGAGAATATTACAAGAACAGCGACACCCTCAAACTGTTCTGGCGGCCCTCTGTTCGTTTCGGCGACGCTCGGTCTAGTTTCGGTGGCGCTCAGTCCGTTCCGGAGCAGCCACCTCACCAGAACGGCACTGCAGTCACCCTCCCGCCAGCGACTTTTAATCGTCGTATTAATGTGAAATAGGACACAAAACAAGTCAGGGGCTGTCAGTAATCATTCGCGTGACTCATCAAAGCGTAACATTGCCGGCGGGCACGCACAAATATGCACAGACAGCTCAAAAACAGTTGTTGTGGTCATCCTAACCTCTCTGGCGGAACACCACCTGGTGACGCAGGTCACCGTTTTGGTGACGGACTGTCGCCGGGTTTGTGGGGGTACCCGTTTCGGTGAGATTGGATATAGAACGACCACCAAAACAGCGAATCTTTTGTTACTGTGCGTCGGCCTGGTCCAGCAGGAACTGAGCGTGCGCGTCCCCGGGCTCCCTCCTCGATCTCCTAAGCGCGACCCGTACCCTGGCCTTCGCCGCCTGCCGGTTGGGGGTGTTGGGTGTGGGTGGTGCTTCAGAGTGGTGAGTACCAACTTACCCCCACTTTGGGGAAGTTGGTCAGAATGTGGTATATCTGCGAGCTCCTGTCCCCAGACTGCCAGGTCGTCTCGCAGCCCCTAGCATGACTCATGGTGGTGTGCACCGGCAGCCCGTGGAGCGTGGCCAACGTGACTAGGGCCGCCCCCGCAGGGTTGCTGACCTCATGGGTTAGCTTGTCCCCCAGGATGCGTGGGCCCCTCTGCTCGCGGTCGGCTTGCCTGAGCGCCGCCTCATCCCTGCCGATATGCCCATTGAAATCCCCTAGGCAAATGACAAACTTGTCAGTGGGGAGCACCGCCGACAGCGAGGCGAGGGAATTCCTCTGCCGAAGATTTGAGTCCGTCGGAATGTAGGTCGTCACCACCTTGAAAGGCGTCTCCCCCAGCCGGACCTCCGCCGTCATGATGTTGTAGGCCGGGAGGGCATAAGACACGACCTGCACGCCAGGGTGGTTTCGTCTAACCAGAGCCGGATCGAGTTCACCTGCACCGTTAAAAATCCACTGTAATATTACAACACAATCACCTACAGTAATGCTGTTATAAAACAACAGTATTGTTTTGTGTCTGAACGGGAAACCCATCCAGAAACAGCACTTTCGTTTCATAACAATTTCCTAGTCAAGTAACAACAATGTAATCGTCATTCAAAATAGTTGTGTTGTCGTTGAACAGGTTTCATGTTTAGAAACAGCCTTTTGCAATCTTAAAACATATCTTGTTGTCAGGTTACAAGTGTCTTGTGTAATAACAGCACGATGAAATCAACACAAATGTTGGGAAGACATCGTCGAAGACTCCAAAGAAGTATTGTTTTATTACAATCGAACTGTCAGAAAACAGCACCGAGGGCTCCAACATGCTTGTAATAAAACAAGTCGTGCTGCTATCAAACTTAACAGCATAAGTGCTGTTAATTTACAGCACTTTTTTTAACAGTGTGGACCGACCAGCCTTCCAGCCGAAGCACACGGAAGCTCGGGTTTGTCAAACCCGGTCGGCCGGGAGACCAGTGCGTGGTTTGTCGGTCGCTTCAGGCATCTGTCAAGCAAAAGTGAGACTTCTGGGTCATTCCATATAAGATTTACACGGATCTGGGCGACCATTGACGATTTCGACCAAATTTGGCACGAAGGTAGCCCTAGGGGTCAGGAACATGCCCATAAATTTTTAGGTCGATATCTCAAGTGGTTTGGTCAGAATCGGCATTTTAATTTTTTACCCTTAAAAAATTTGTAATTTCTTCAAAATGGCTCTAAAAGGCCATTTTTTGTCGGATTTTCATGCGGTAAAGCTATTCTGACGTAAAATGCGACGAGGAATCCGAATCTGCCCTCAGATTTGGTCTAGCGTGATTACCGGTGGAGTTAATTGCGAAAAACATGAAAATGAAGCCTTATTTCACGAGCCTGTCTACCCTAGTAGAAAATCCAAATCTGCACTTCCGAACAGGCTAAATTGTAGTTCATTTCATGGGCTTTCCATATCCGTATTTAAAAAAATAGTGGGTGTAGCCCTCCCTTAGGAGCTGTAGGCCGCAATAAACAAGTGTGCACTCAAATTTTGACTAAATAAAATACACATTTTTGAGCTTTGAAGCTCAGGGGTTTGAGCTACACTCGTGCCGCTTATACCATTCAAAAGGGAATTTTGAGACAAATCCAACGGTTTCAATATGAGCCCGATCGGGTTAGTGGATCCCAAACTGCGCCCAAATGCCGCTAAAATTCAAAATTTGCACTAGATGTTTTTCCAATTAAGAAAGTAAGTAAACGGCAGCATTTTAACTTGTCAAATGTGTACTCATTTACTCAAAATTTCATAAGCTTTCGATTGGTATATAGAAAAAGTTGGGTTTCGTCCTCTAAACACAAGATTTCTCAATTATACTGAAGCTATGCACGCGAATCGGCTCAGACGCCCCGTGCAGGTAGGCAGCCCATCCGGCGCGCAGGCTTTCCGTCTGTTTGGGGTTGTTTGGCTGTACCCGCCCCATCCCTCGCCGGACCCCGCCCCACTCGCCCCTCTCCGGACCCCACCCCGCCCAACCCCCTCACCCCACCCCGCCCTACCCCCTCACCCCACCCCGCCCAACCCCCTCACCCCACCCCACCCCGCCCTACCCCGCCACGACTCCACCCCCACCCCGCCACCGCACTCCGCACCTTCAAGAGCGATTCTCACGTTTCGGGGTAGTTTCGTTTCTTCTGACTACTGTGCCCAAACGAGCGCAGATATAGACATGGGGTTTGTTTCTGATGTTAGGGAGGGCCATTGCCCACTAAACGCACACATTTCGAAAAGTTCACGTTCGTTGGATTGGTCTACGCAGCGTTTGGGATACCCCAAATGTAACTTCCGTGATTGTCCAAAGAGAACATACTCGAACTTTCCGCCCCCAGTGTGGCCGTGTGGTTCGAAAATGCTGCCAACTGTCGATGGGGATTCGAAGCTTGGCATGTCTCGAGCTAATTTCAACCGAAGACCAATACGCCAGACTTCTTTCAAAGGTACTTATGCTGCAACGAAAAATGTCCACCGTATATTCAATTTAACTACACAAATTTCGAAAAGGCAGCTCTGGACTTCTCCCCAAGCCAAACTTTTAACTTTCCATGACACAAGCCATCAAAGTGGAGTCCCTGGGATATAATTGCATGGGTCACGGAAATCTAAGATGCTGTACACGGTCTCAAAGCGGGCTAGAGTATTATAAAATGGCGTGTATCAACAATTACCTGTAACTTCCGTGGCACCCTTTACCCAATGTTGCAGCAGCACTAGGTGAAAAAATTTTCCACTTAAATGTCGGGCTTAGAGTATCATTTGACCCTGGAACGACTTTTAAGCCTCAGCAAGCCCGAGTCAGCCGTTAAAGCCGATTTTCACACTTTGTAACCTCCGTGATAACGTAATTTCCGTGATCAAAACACCCACTAAAACGTATGGGAATACCTTATGGCTCATGTTTTTAGGAAGGTAGTACAAGGTCTTTACTATAAATACCATTGCCATAACTCTAGTATCATCCAGGACCCCAATAATCAGAAAAACTTAATTGGATATTTCTCACTTTCGGCAAATCAGAGACGCCAAAACTACCCCGAAACGTGAGAATCGTTCTCAACTCACTTCGGCGTTTAGGCTTCCGCGTCCATCTCCCGGCCGGCAGTCTCTTGGAGTGTCTAGCTTTGTTGTTGCTTGTCGATATTGTTTTCAACAACATATAAAAATTTCAACTAGCGTACCTCGTCTGGAGACCAGCAGCAGGCAGTACCGTCATGGATCGAGGTATGTGTCTGTTTACACCTCTACTCCTAGGTTATGGTGTCTTTGTTGTTGTTTTGTCTCAGTGATTTTCTTTGCTTTTTTGGGCTTTTTCCATCTCATTGAATTTTAATAAGCTCTCTTTGGTCTTAAGGGGGGACGCTGGTGAAAAAATAGCCAAAATTCCAAAAAATAGTATTTTCAAAGTTCATAGATAAAAATGTGTATAGAAGGTTTCAGATTCAACAGGTTGAACACCTTTAAGCTAAGTGGGTAGTTTCTTTATCATTTGGAAGGAAATAACATTGAGATCAGTTGTCGTTGGCTTCTATGCTCAACTTCACAGCTTTGCTCAGTCGAGAAAAAATTTTGTCGTAGAAAGACTTTCTGCGTTCCTGGTTGACACCTGCATGAGTCGTCTTGCATGAACTCTGTTCATTGATGACTTGTCGACAAATTTTAGTGACAGAATCTCCTTTTTCAAGCTTTTAGGTGTGTTTAAAAAACAGTACGGCTGATATCAAGATTCCGTCACTAAAATTTGTCGACAAGTCATCAATGAATAGAGTTCATGCAAGACGACTCATGTAGGTGTCAACCAGGAACGCAGAAAGTCTTTCTACGACAAAATTTTTCCTCGACTGAGCAAAGCTGTGAAGTTGAGCATAGAAGCCAACGACAACTGATCTCAATGTTATTTCCTTCCAAATGATAAAGAAACTACCCACTTAGCTTAAAGGTGTTCAACCTGTTGAATCTGAAACCTTCTATACACATTTTTATCTATGAACTTTGAAAATACTATTTTTTGGAATTTTCGCTATTTTTTCACCAGGGTCCCCCCTTAAGACCAAAGAGAGCTTATTAAAATTCAATGAGATGGAAAGAGCCCAAAAAAGCAAAGAAAATCACTGAGACAAAACAACAACAAAGACACCATAACCTAGGAGTAGAGGTGTAAAAAAAGACACATACCTCGATCCATGACGGTACTGCCTGCTGCTGGTCTCCAGACGAGGTACGCTAGTTGAAATTTTTATATGTTGTTGAAAACAATATCGACAAGCAACAACAAAGCTAGACACTCCAAGAGACTGTCGGCTGGGAGATGGACGCGGAAGCCTAAACGCCGAAGTGAGTTGAAGGTGCGGAGTGCGGTGGCGGGGTGGGGGTGGGGCGGGGTGAGGGGGTTGGGCGGGGTGGGGTGAGGGGGTTGGGCGGAGTGGGGTCCGGAGAGGGGCGAGTGGGGCGGGGTCCGGCGAGGGATGGGGCGGGTACAGCCAAACAACCCCAAACAGACGGAAAGGCTGCGCGCCGGATGGGCTGCCTACCTGCACGGGGCGTCTGAGCCGATTCGCGTGCATAGCTTCAGTAAAAATGAGAAATCTTGTGTTTAGAGGACGAAACCCAACTTTTTCTATATACCAATCGAAAGCTTATGAAATTTTGAGTAAATGAGTACACATTTGACAAGTTAAAATGCTGCCGTTTACTTACTTTCTTAATTGGAAAAACATCTAGTGCAAATTTTGAATTTTAGCGGCATTTGGGCGCAGTTTGGGATCCACTTACCCGATCGGGCTCATATTGGTACCGTTGGATTTGTCTCAAAATTCCCTTTTGAATGGTATAAGCGGCACGAGTGTAGCTCAAACCCCTGAGCTTCAAAGCTCAAAAATGTGTATTTTATTTAGTCAAAATTTGAGTGCACACTTGTTTATTGCGGCCTACAGCTCCTAAGGGAGGGCTACACCCACTATTTTTTTAAATACGGATATGGAAAGCCCATGAAATGAACTACAATTTAGCCTGTTCGGAAGTGCAGATTTGGATTTTCTACTAGGGTAGACAGGCTCGTGAAATAAGGCTTCATTTTCATGTTTTTCGCAATTAACTCCACCGGTAATCACGCTAGACCAAATCTGAGGGCAGATTCGGATTCCTCGTCGCATTTTACGTCAGAATAGCTTTACCGCATGAAAATCCGACAAAAAATGGCCTTTTAGAGCCATTTTGAAGAAATTACAAATTTTTTAAGAGTAAAAAATTAAAATGCCGATTCTGACCAAACCACTTGAGATATCGACCTAAAAATTTATGGGCATGTTCCTGACCCCTAGCGCTACCTTCGTGCCAAATTTGGTCGAAATCGTCAATGGTCGCCCAGATCCGTGTAAATCTTATATGGAATGACCCTTCTGGGACTTCGAAATATTTTCGTCTCAGCTACGTAAACACTGTGAGTTTGACGCCGCTGAGCACCGAAGTACTGCAAATCAGGCTCCAATTCAATGCGTTTACTGTTACAGATCACAGTGAACACTGTGATCGAGATCACGGTGAACGCCGTGAACTAGTTCACAGCAAACGCCGTGAATTGCTTAACAGCAAACATTGGTCATAAATTAACGGCATTGACAGGACATTTTTTGTGCAGTGTTCGCTATCGCTCAGCCAATGAAGAATAAAAAAAATTGCAGAATTAAAATCTATGTACTTTTATTCTAAGATAGCACTCACTAAAATTACAAGAACAGTGTTACAGTAAAATTGACATTTCACATGCAGTTAAATAGAAGGTACATAATAAAGGGTACACATTTTAGTCAGATAAACAGTTCACAGCATTGTAGTTTGTAGTTTCAGAAACTTTCAAGACAAAAGAAAAATAAAACTTAGCACTTAAAACTATTCTTTTAATTCGAGCAAAAGTAGGAAACAGATGGTCAGAATCCATTGCTACGAAGACTATGATGCAGCATGCCATGATATTCTGCCTATGGCACAACGGAGCAGACACCTCTAGATTCATCTTCGTGGAGACATGGGTAGAATACTTTCAAGTATGAACCATCAATATGAGAAGCGTCTATATGCCCAGAGGGGCAGCTTAAAATTCAATATCTAAGCCTTTCTTACTTTCTAACCAGAAACAGAAACTTAGTTGTTCTTTAAGAGCAATAGTACGGCCAATGAACACTCTGGAACTAAAACTATTGGCATGGGGCATGGCACTTTGTTTAGACTTTAAAGTAGCAGTAGAAAGATGTGCACTTGGTGCAAATATGAACAATTCAAGCTGTAGCGAAAAACTAGCTCCAAAATTGCATCTTCTATGCGGTTTAGAAGTCGGTTTAGAAGTTTTGGTATAAACCGAATGTTGTTTCGACTAGCGATCACGTCGATTTGAGTGCCGGTGTCCGCGGCTGCGGAGCCTGCCGCAGGCAGGTCAGTGACGCAGGCCAGAGAAGTAGTAAATGCCAGGCATGGATGGATTGTCGGAACTGGCGCAGCGTCGCGAAGGATTTTACGTCAAAGCCGCACGGTTTGGCGGCGTACACCTCCACTGTCATACATTTTGTGATAATTTACTCCATTTTTTGGCGATGAAACCAAGTTTGCGATTCCCACGATTTACCCCCCCCCCCCGGCAAATTATTTAGTCATTGCATTTTCTTTCGCAATAACCACTCCCTCATTTTATCGATAAAACAACCTTCTGTTGTATTTTGTCACCTTTTTTATGCTGTTACTTTTCATGGAATTTTCTTTGTAGGCACTCTCGCATAAAAGTGACGCTTTATTGCAAAATTTAGATACACATTTTCAGTAGTCATCATTGCAAAATGGAAATTGTGGTGCGTTTCACTCTCAGCTTACTGACTTTTTTCCTCATTCCACGTTTTCGTATAAACAGCAATAGTACTTAGTATTTTCTAAGTAAGTAAGACCAGTTTTCTTTGTAAAAGTATGTACAAAATAAAATTATTAGTACATTATTTAATATTTACTAAGTCTTTAAAAAAAGAAAAGTACGTATCATGGTTGCACAAATTACTTGCATAAGTATACACTGCCAATCCAAGTGTGAGACAGTCTCACACTATTTAGTGCGAACCGCGGTGTCTCACGCTTACAAAGTGTGAGCCACGTTTGTCCCGCGCTTGCAAGTGTGAGACATCATTTGTCTCACACTTACAAGTGTGAGGCACGCTTTGTCCCACTCTTACTGCCTTAATGCCACAGGATCCACGCTCGTAAGTGTAAGACAGACCGTGTCTCACGCTTGCAAGTGTGGGACATTCCGTGTCTCACACTTGTAAGCGTGAGACATCGTGTGAGACTTTCTCACATTTGGATTGGCAGTGTACACATGACTACACGAGTACGGGCGAGTTCGCTTTCTTAAACACATAAATTTCACATTTTTAAACCTTTAAAGGTTTGATTCGGTGTTTCAGACACTTCGCAAAACCAAATCATACTTAAAAATTTTCCTTTAAGTACACTTTTTGATATGTGGGTACACAGAGAACGGGCCAATTTGTACACATAAGTACACCGGTGATTCACCCTTCGAGTGATGCTAGTGTGGGCTGCCCGCTACGCGACTCCACGCACGCCGCCATGCAAACCACGAAAACCCGAATCCACACACTCAGCTGAAATGAGCTACTCCTCGCCTGGCCGGGCCGGAGCGTGCCTTGAAGCGGTCCCGACCGCGTCCCCGCGCAGATCCGCGTCAGTGAGGCTGGGACCACAGAGCAGCGCGGACCACCACGTCGCTCCAATGACGTCATCGCTGCTCGCCACGGCTCTGCTCGTCGCCGCGGTCACGGCCGCGACCTCAGCGGGAGGTAAGATAGCCACGTCCGGGCCGCGGCACCACACTGCCAGAAAGAATTGAATCGGCCCGCACTGCATTTTCAGGTTAGAACTCACCCTGCGTTGCAGTGCAGTTGTCCCCACTGTTAATAAAAGTTCTGAAAATTCAGACCGAAAGTGTCGGACTTTTCCGTCTGAGGGCCCCCCCACGATCCACGTTCTAGACCGCCAATACCTTACACATTTCGATTTGCTTGAGATAATTCGAAGGTGATAGTCTGTCGAAAAAGTACTGCGAATCCTGCAAGGAGGCCAAACCTGTGACCCGAATATTCGCTATACTCCGTGCATTGTTGGCTGAGCGATAGCGAAGCCTGTTACTCCAGTGGGGTTGAAAAGTTTTTCCTGTCTGTCTGTGTGTCTGTGTGTGTGTGTACACTACTCCTCCTGAACGGCTCGGCCGATCTGGCTGAGATTTTGCAGGCTTATTAGGTATGTTCTTGGCTCGGCACACGCAAATTTCACTATCCTAGCTCAACTGGTTCAGTTTTTACAGCCGAAAAACACCTAAAAAACGGCGAAAAATCGAATTTTCTGCAGGCAGATCACCTCTGCCTTGAAGAAAGGGAGGTCTGGGGGGCGGAGCCCCCCAGCCCCGACAAGTTAAAAAGTGACAAGGGTCCAGATTGTGTTATCTGTAGATGAAGCAACTCTTTCTAGAATGAAGGGGAGTCTGGGGGGCGAAGCCCCTCAGCATGCATCACGTAAGAAGTAACCGACGATGGACAAGCCAATGTCTGCCGAAGGCAGGCTAGCGCCGCAGGCCAAGGTAGGTACGCCAGGCGCGGATTGGAGGAACAGGCCGCGAGACATCGCGAAGCCTGTTACGACAAGACGCGGTCTGGCGTAAACCTACCGTCAACGGGGGTAACTTGGGACACCGAGGTAACTTGGGACAGTCTGCCCTGTACCACTTGTTGGTGCTGCCATTCAGCGACGGGGGTTCCTAGCGTCAAACCCGCGGCAGGGTTTTGATTCAGAGGCCTCAGGGCACGCGCGAAAAAATGGAAGAGGTGCATGACATCACTTTTAGTATTTCAGAAACAGGAAACTGCATTATAGGGCTTTTGACAAAATATGTCAATCATTGACAAGTTGACCCTAGTGCAAGGAGTGAAATGCAGATTTGGCTAATTAGTCTCGCTGGGTTGTTAGATCATACACAGACAATAACGTTCGCAAAAGGGCATTGGTTATAGTTTTCCCATCTTCGGTCCAGACCTCAATTTATCAAAAATCGAAATTTTGCGGGGTAACTTGGGACAGTCTTTTCCTCATGTTTCCAGCAGTCCTAGCCTTCTAGGAGTTGACTGACCCGGTCCCTGACCTGACTTTAACTTCGGATATTACGCTGATGATGGAGAGAGATGCCTTGCTCTGCAGTTTTGTCTTCTGGTAATCCATATTTTGAAATTTTCAGAAAATGCTTCGATAACACCAGTAGAAAAAAGAGTTCCACGGAGAACCCTAGATATAGTCCAATATCGGTCCTACAATAGTTCCTAGGCCTGAATTCTTGGTCTACATGATGTGACTTAAATTCATTATATACATTCACATCAATAGATGCATAGAAATGTAGGTAATTACCTACTGTCCCAAGTTACCCCCGGTCATGGGGTAACTTGGGACACTCTTTCGAGACCGCTGGGAAACGATATAATCGAGGCAAACGAACCAGACAAGCATGAAATTATGGGGAAAGGGTTAATCTGTAACATAGTTGGGATCCATTGGTGTGGGTTGAGAATCTTGCCTCTGGCGTTCAAAAAACGTGAAAAAGTGTCCCAAGTTACCCCCGTTGACGGTACCTTGTTATTGAAGGTTGAATTTCGCATGTCTCCAATGCTCCACAACTGCATTCATTAAGTGTGCTCCTAAACTTACACTTGTCCGGCAGCAAGGAAAAGTCATGCTCTATCTCTAAAAATTGCTTCCTAACACATTGCCAGCTCAAGGGCGATAAGGCGTTCCGTTATCCTACTATCACTGAGATATGGGTTATCGCCTTCACCTGCCGTCAGCTGGTGCCGAAGCTTCGCCAGGTCAGGCACGCACGCCGCGGCTTTCGGTTCGTCTCGCGAGTGGGGTTACGGCGCGTTTCGTAATATTAACAAGGTAGGTGTACACCAGACAGTGGCTTGCCCTAACAGGCTTCGCGATGCTGCGCGAGTTCCGACAATCCACGCCTGGCATTTACACCTACCTTGGCCTGCGGCGCTGGCCTGCTTTCGGCAGACTCTCTCGCCACAGATCGCCACTCAAAGAACCCTGATCGCACATCAAAGCAGCATTCTGATCCAACTTTTGTGCTGGTGAGCTCCACCTCTCAGACCCCCCCCCCTTTCCCTTTTAAGTACGAGGCGACAAGGTTTGTTCGTTGGTCAAACTGCATGACATTTTTCGTTCGACACTGTTAAAATTCTGGCTAACCTTTGTCCCATTAGGACTCGGACCTGGGTCGGAAGTCGAAATGGATTCTATTTTCATTATTAGCACCCTCTATAACACATGAAATGATGTAAAACTTAACATGACAACATATGTCAGTAAAAAGTTAGGTTAGGTTAGCGTACACTGAGATTCCAAACGCTATGAGTATAGCGTCAATTGGTGCTATGCAAAAGCATTGCACATGAAGTGCAATGCCTCCCCATTCCCATGCATTAGCATAGGGCCTTTTCGGGATGCATTGCACGTAAGGTGCAATATGGCTATCGCATTGCACGTATGGTGCGATATCTCAGCTGCATTGCACCATACGTGCTATACTCATAGCGTTTGGAATCTCAGTGTAGTGTGTATGCTCTTGTCACCAGTGTGCCGCATCCGACATGTCAGTTAAGAAACCCAACCAGTTCCGGTCAGTGGAAGAACTTTGTCTGTTACTTAATCCTAAATCATCAGACTGTTGACATGACCTCATCTCTTGTTAACTCTGTGGCAATACAGCAAAGTGACGTAAGTCAAAATCATCAGTATTTCAGGAGACGTAAAAAAAACACTTTTAAAAATCAAGCAATAGGCTAAAACCTTCATCGATGATAGGAGAATTGCTAATGGCACTTAAAAAATACTTTTATCTTAAGAGAAAGTTAAAATAATGATTAGTTTTCCACTTCGCTGGACTTACGTTACATGATTTGAGAGTTTTAATCCAACAAAGTGACGTAAGTGCACTTACGTCACTTTTAAAGTTATATTTTGCTCCGTTGTGACCCCTTCTATATATTAAAGTTTAGACAGTTCAAATCATTGCTTATATGACATAATCGCACTCGAAGTTCTGCCCAGTTGTGAAAAAATCTGCGACGCAAGTGTACTTAAGACACATTTTTTACGACATGATTTCAAAAAATGTGTCGTAAGTGCACTTACGACTTTTTGGCAAATTGACTTCTGAATGAAATTGACTTACGTCAGATTTCACTTGTCATTATCTCCTAGAAAAATGCAACTGTGAATATTGGAAAAGGTCCGCATCAATGAGAGGATTACAACCGTGCTACTAACTCGTTTTTGTCGTAAGTGCACTTAAGTCACTTTGTTGTAATGCCACAGAACTGAACGTCCGCGGCCGAGGCCGAAAGGGAGCGGACTTAATCACGAAGGCCATTGAAATTCGAGGACGTTTAGATAACGGACATTTTATAAGTGACTTTTAGGTATGGGATGGAAAGAAAGGGCCAAAACTTCGTGGGACATATTTTGAGCGGTCATTCCTTCGTAGCACCCGCCCATGCAATACGTACAGGCGGTCGTATTACGCATGATTCATTGAAAGGCACGGCGAATTATTGACTCAGCGATAGCGAAGTCTATGCCGTGTTTGGGAGCATTAAAAAGTGACCGGTCGTGAGTCTGTCTGTCTGTCCGTACTCAGCTCACTCACGTTTCTCAGCAACTACCGCACGAATAGTGTCCTAATTTCGCACCTGATGTCTCCTAAACATCCTCAAGGGGGAGTTCATATCAGTTTAACATCATCGTTTGAAATATTCGAAACATCCTTTGAACTTGGTTATTAGCGTAGTTAGGTTAGTAGCCGCGTGGCTGACTAATTTCTTATTCCTGCTGCCGAGCTTACAAGCCGTCTACAAGAGGGGATGGCACTTCTGCAGGGATCCTTAACTTAACCTAACATTTAACTAACACTGCTTTCATAACGTAACATAAGACAACGTTCGCTAAAGGTTATGGGTACGGACTTTTGGAAGTACTTCCAAAAGTATCTCCACACAAATTCGAAACACAAAAAAATAACTTAACCTTTTTGAAAAGATGTCAGAAGTTAAGGTTAATAACTTTAACTCTTACGATAACGTTATGATGCCCTTATGAGGTAAGTTAAGGATCCCTGCACTTCTGCTAATAAAACAAACTAAAGAGCACAGAGGTTCTCAAATAGGTTCTGAGATAGTGTTTTAACACTCTTGAATGATTGAATTCCTTCCGGAGTGTCAACAGAGAAAAATACGAAAAATGAAAGTGAGAATGGATTGCGTGTTTTGTTTTCCTCACACTGCAAATCCAAGTGTGGGACAGGCATGCAGATAGCGTGGGACTGGGGCTGCCCAACGCTTGTAAGCGTGGGACAATCCGAGTCCCACGCTTGTAAGCGTGGGACAATCCGAGTCCCACACTTGCAAGCGTGGGACAATCCGAGTCCCACACTTGCAAGCGTGGGACAATCCGAGTCCCACACTTGCAAGCGTGGGACAATCCGAGTCCCACACTTCCAAGCGTGGGACAAATTGAACTCTTATGCCAACCGTATTTTTAATTTTCATAGTAAATCAAATCATGAAAGTGCGTAAATAACTTGAAATAATTAGTAGGCACACATATTTTGGTAAATTGCCTTGTTTTGACTCGGAAAATTGCAATGCTGCAAGCTAACATAAGTTTAATCGTGTCGCACAATATTCTGCAATGATTATCGCAACTTTCTGCAATGAAAATCGGAATTATTGCAAAAAAACTGCGATTATGACAAGACAAAATCTGCAGTCATAACAGTTTTTTGCAATGATCATAGCAAAATTTTGCGATACCTCAAACCGGGAGAACTTCAGACAATATTTCACGTTTTTTGGACCGTGTGTCTACAAAACTTCTCTCACCAAACCGAAACCTAACTATGTTTAATTTCACATGATTACAATCGGTTTGGAACTCATGAATTTTTTGGGGGTCAACTAAAATGAGAGTCATGGGCCTCTAAAGTTGTCTCAAGTTACCCCGTCATATGGGGTAACTTGAGACACACCTATGGTTTACTTTGCTTTTAAACGGAAGTGAGGTTTTTGCCGGTCCACACTGATTTTCTGAGACATTTATCTGATTTTCAATGAAAAGGATTACTTGTGGAATATATTAGAAGATTTTTGAACCTTATATACAAGGTAGGTTTACGCCAGACCGCGTCTTGTCGTAACAGGCTTCGCGATGTCTCGCGGCCTGTTCCTCCAATCCGCGCCTGGCGTACCTACCTTGGCCTGCGGCGCTAGCCTGCCTTTGGCAGGCATTGGCTTGTCCATCGTCGGCGACTTCTGACTTGTTGCATACTGGGGGGCTCGGCCCCCCAGACCCCCCTGCATTCTAGACAGAGTTGTTTCATCAACAGATATCACGATTTTGACCCTTGTACTTTTTAGCTTCTCGAGGCCGGGGGCCAGCCCCCAGCCCCCCCTTTCTTCAAGACAGAAGTGATCTGCCTGCAGGAAACTCGATTTTTCGCCGTTTTTTAGGTGTTTTTCGGCTATAAAAACTGAACCACGTGAGGTAGGATTGTGAAATTTCGCGTGTGCCAGCCAAGAACATACCTAATAAACCTGCAAAATCTCAGCCAGATCGGCCGAGCCGTTCAGGAGGAGTAGTGTACACACACACACACAAACAGACAGACAGACAGAAAAAACTTTTCAACCGCACTGGAGTAGCAGGCTTCGCTATCGCTCAGCCAATTAAGATTTTTTGAACGAAGTTAAATTTTGTAATTTGAGGGATAACGGCACTTCAAAGCGCAACGATTCTCCCATGTCACATCCAACCCTGTCAACAACTCCCATGTCACATCCAACCCTGTCAACAAAGTGCAGCGAGTCTCTCATTTCACATCCAACCCTGTTAAGACATTTTTTTATTTCTACGTACACAAATCCAAGGTAAATAGTGTTAGTCAATTTTTAAAATTTATTCAAAATCCCTTAACTATTTTAACCGTTCTTGGGCTAAAAGTTGTCCGATTTCAATGACATTTAGCTCGTTGGAAAGGTTATTCAATTGCCCCGCCTCATCTGGTGCGTGCGTAGTTGAGGAACACTCCAACTTTAGGCTGCATATCAATTCGGGACCCTCTACAATGTCTGAAAAAGTGATTCCCGATCAAATGTGGCTTGGTTTTGATCTTGGAAGAGATAGGTCAGTCACTTCAAACCAACCTGTAGTGCAAGGAGGTGCCTGTGTCAAGTTACGCCACTCAACTTCCGTCATATTCAATGAAATTTGGTGTCTGAAGTTACCCCGTGCAGTTACCATTTTATATAAAGGTCAGTATTGTCCGATGAATGATGGGTTCGCCTCAAAACCAATGCAACATTTAGAATGTTGAAATAATAGGTTCGAAAGATAGTACAATCATTTGGATCTCAACAAGACGTGTTTCGAGTACCGAGGGAGACTTGTAACACTTCTCTAAAATTGCTACATTTACAAAAATTAAAAAATCTTTATAGAACTGACCAGCTTGATCTTAACCCGCCTTTCAAACGCAAAATCGTCTTTCCAAACAAGCATGAAGAAAAGTGCTAGCTCACCACACCTTTTTGAAATGATCATCACAAATAACACGCAAAAAAATATAAATCAGACCCAAGCTAATTTTTTTAACAGCAAAGAATTAGCTGCACAGCTAAAAAAGTGGTCCCGTAGCTAGCAACTCTAGCTGCGCGCGGCTACTCCGTTAGCTGAGTGTTTGAAAAATAACCGCGTTTTGAAATGGCGAATGTGTTGCCGGATTCAGCTATTTCCGCCTCAGTGGTGCTAATCGAGTGCCGCTAAAATCCGTCCGCTCTACTGCAAATAACGCTAGGACCGGAGCTCGAGAGGTTTACGAGTTTGCACATTTATTTTAGCTGTGCTCGATCTCTTTCTCTCTCCATTCTCTTAGAGATAGCCGCAACGAAGTCTGAGAAGGGGATGTCAATAATTATTTTCGTGATTTGTGATGTAGTTTGGATTGGTTGTTGTGGCTGTACTGCAATATCCCCCGCGGTTCTTATTCGCAGATCGCGACCATTCGTGACGACGAAATGTCTCGAAATTATTGTGATATGTTTAATAGCTCATTTGGTAGGATTTCGCGGCCGACCACTCGCCATGGCAGTCTCGGCCAAGCTCCAGGAGTGGGGGCTTGGCCACCTCCAAGACGAGTTCAGAGGTAAGTCGCTTTTCCCCTTCCGACGTTTAGGCACGGTGAGTTTTGCCCATGCCAACAGGTTCCATACCTTTTAGAAACGTGTAATCTAACCATAAATCCCGGTTTTTCATAACGCGTGGAAAGCATTTATGTCGCGTTGTAGAATAGTCCATGTCGTCTTTGTCATGGAACTGCTTACCGACTCTCACAGTGACTTTATGGTAACATAACCTCTTTCACCCATGTGATCATGAGGGTTATAAGTCTTGGATTACAGCTGATTTATTGATTTCAATGGGCCATACAATGGGAAATATTCGGTTTACATAGCTTTTGCATTGAACGATTGCATTTTTTTTTGTTTCCAGACAAGGGAGTGAGAAAAGAAGCGCTTTGTTTGCTGGCAGAAGATGATGTTAACGCTCTGATCCCTGCCTTTGGAGATAGGCTAGTTTTTAAACATCATCTCAAGCTTCTTCAGCAGTCAAACAATGTATGTATTTTTTCAAATTTAACATTATTCTATGCGCCTTACTTATTTGACTAATACTGTTTCTTTTCTCTTTCAGAACAATCTGGTCACTTTGCCCTTTGTTATCAATGGAAACCCTTCGACTTCTATGACCTTCCAGAGCGATTCTGTTATTTTGGATTTGGAGTCAACCCCATCGACTTCTCAGACCTTCCAGAACAATTCTGTCCTATTGCCTTTGAATTCTGAGCCAATCCCTTCGACATCTCAGACCATTCAAATTTGTAGGCCTAATCCTACTCCAGCATCAAGCACTACTGAAGTGAGTATTTCAACTTTAAGTGTAAGTGCACCAAATGCTTGTGAACTCTTTTAACCTTTCCATTAACTTCATTTTTATAGGCTCTCCGAGGGGTTGTCAAGAAAACCAAATATGGTCGTGAGTTGCTTCGCTTGAAGCGTGGACTGAGACTTAGAGAAAGAAGACGGATCAGTGACTTTATTGTTAACCTACATGTTGGTGACGATGACGACCTGAAGTGAGTGTTTGTTTGTTACCATTGTGTGTATACTTTATTGCTTGGTTTTGGTTTCTGCTAATTATTCGTCTTGTTATGCAGGATCTTGCCTTCAGAATTTAAGGAGTGGGCTGAGCAGCTGTCTATTATATTTCCCAAGGATCCTGCTGTAAGTTTTATTTAAAAGTTTTTTGTCGTGGTCTGCATTATAAGTATCCAGTACTGTTTTAAGTTTCTAGCTTGTTATTTTTTTAGTTGCAGTCCCTTTGGTATACACCAAGGCAAAAAGTTGGCAACCAGACTATTGTCCCGAATGGTCCACTTTTAGCTGCTTACTATGGTACAAGAAGGGAGATTTCTGACATGAATGATGAATGTGATGATGATGAGGATGAAGAAAACATTGATGATGTGGAACCTTTATCTGGTAAGTTGTCTAAATATTTGTGTATTATTTTGAGCTGTCATTCAAATTGTAATTTGTCTATAATTTTTTTTAAAATTTTCAGATAATGTTGCAGAAGATATTCATTGGCTTAAGAGTCATTTAGAACCCTGGTGCTCTGTAACTGAGAAATGGCAATCCACTGCAAAGGCTAGGAAGTCCATGAGAGATCACCGACGCGACGTTATGATGTTACAGAGTACCTAGATTCTTTCAAGTGTTTGCGTCAACCCACTGGGCATTTGCTGGTAAGTTATTTAAACCAATACCGCCTTTGTCAAAGAAAATTAAATACCTTAACTGTATATCTCTTAATTTTTTAATTGAATGTCTGTTATTTTAGATCCAAGCTGACTTTGCACATTTGTATGAAGACAAATCCACTAAACTCTTTGACAATGTGGAGGCTTTCTTGACCAAAGTTTTTGAAGAGTTGAAAACAGTGCGCCCTTGTCCTCGTGAGCTGAAATCAATCCTCAAGCAGCAGGAACTGACTGTAAAATCTGGAGGTATGTTTTACTGAACAACTTTTTCCTCCTTGTGTTTCTTTGACATTTGTTCCTTATTTTCCATTGTAAATTGACTAGTAATACTCTTAGTTCTTTTAATGAAGTTTTTATAAAATGAAATTATGTTTTAAAACTTCTCTCATACAATGTCGCTTTTATTTTAATTGCAGGTAGTGTCTACCACAGTCATTTTAATGACTCTTTCCTACCTTGTACCTGTTCACACTGTGAGCAAGAAGAAAAGAAAAGACACAGCAGAGGAAATTAAGGGGTGGAGGCCCAATCGCAAGGAAGTCCAGGATGGGTTCATCACTCACATTGATGTAGGTACATTTTATTTAGGTTTGTATTATTAGTGTTATGTTTGATTCATTTCTAACGTTTGGCTGTTGTTTGTTTTTCAAACAGAATGTTGCAGAGCTTCATGAAACGGTCAACAGACGTGATCGAAAATTTTTGGATATTAAACAAACAAGGCAGCCATTTGTTGTATTAGTTGGACAAGATCAAGAAAGTATCACAGCATCATATATCTGTGTCAATGACTTTTTCTACTTGATGAGTTCACCACTTGAAGCTCTTGATATTTGTTTCAAGACAATATTTGCTTTAGGGGTGAAATATTCTATTGAAAGTAGGCCCCTATGGATGTTGCTCCAAACTTTTGTGTATGACATTTACACTTCTTATGACAAGCTCAGTGCTACTGCTTCTACTATTAGTCTTCTTGCAAGATTTAATGTAAATCTTCAGTAGTTTTCCTGTTATGTGCCAGTGATTCTATGTATGGTTTTCTTCGTTTGTTTTGGTAAAGGTTTAGTTTTTCGTTTTTGAAAATTATATTGTTTGCTACTTTCCAAAATGGCTGTTTGTCCAGTGTGCAAAACTGAAACTCACTCTATTCAACGGCTAGATCTTCATTTGCAATTAAAGCATCAAATTCATGTGTCTCATGGCTTTCGTGACTATTCTTGCTTTGAAGCCAATTGTTTCAGAGAGTTTTTAAACTGGAAAACTTACAGAGAACACTTGATTCGATCTCATAATGTTCCTATCAGTGTTAGTGGTTCAAAGATTATTTCTGAGGAGCCACCTCAGAAACGTTGTAAACTGAGTGTTGATGTAGATTCTCAGAATGATTCCAGTAATGCAAGTACAAGTTTTTCTAGTCAAGAAAATTTAGATAACTTAAGCATTGTAGATTGTTGTGATATGAATCCAACTAGTACTGATGTTCCGTCTTTTGATTCCTTGAAAGATACAATGAAAGAAAGCTCAGATAAGTTTTTGAAAGAAATTTACTCTAACAAGAGTATTCCTAGAAATTCTGTGCAGAAGATAGTAACCGAAGTTACTGAACTTGTTTCTAGTAACGTATCAAATGTGAAAAGTGTAATTAGGTCTCAACTGAGTGCTGCTAGTGTGCCCATTGAGACATCTGCTTATGTTGAGAAGTGCCTAACTATGATTGAACACCCTTTTCGAAACCTGTCCTCTGATTATTTAAGGCTAAAACATTTTCGGAGTGCTCCTACCTGGGTGGAGCCCGAGGATCTTGTCATAGGTGATGCTGAGGATCTATCTGCTTCTAAAGTGACTCCTGTTTCCGTCAAAATGTCTTATATTCCATTGGCTAGTTCACTTAAAGCTTGTCTAGAATCACCTGGTGTTTTTAATGCTATGATAGAATATATGGCCTCTTTAGAATCAGAACCAGTTGACTGCATTTCTAACTTTATCCAATCTGAGTTTTGGAAATCTAAAGTAAAAGACAAGCCTGGGATCCAAATACCACTTTTCAAGTTTTATGATGACTATAATGTTAATAATAGTTTGGGCCCTCATGCAGAATCCGGCAAATTAGGTGGGGTGTACTGTTCTATTCCAGTGTTGCCTCCAAAAATGAGGTCACTAGTTGATAATATTTTTGTTGTTTTATTGTTCAAGTCTCAAGACAGGGAATTGTTCTCAAATGATATTATATTTCAGAAAGTTATTGAAGAATTAGAGGATTTGCAAGAAAATGGGATAACTATTTGTGTTGATGGCATATCACAAACTGTATATTTTCGCCTTGGTTTAATTCTTGGTGATAATCTTGGAGTTAACTCCATGTTTGATTTTGTTTCATGTTTCACAGCGAACCATTCATGTCGGTTTTGTAAAATTCATCGAGATGCTCTTCATTTTGCTTCAGAGGAAGACCCTTCATTGTTGAGAAATGTGAACAATTATTCAGTGGATGTTTTAACTAATGATGTTTCTGCCACTGGAGTTGTGAAAAATTCAGTGTGGAATAGTCTTCCTGGTTTTCATGTGACATAAAACCCTTGTGTTGACATTATGCATGATTTGTTGCAGGGTGTGTGCCACTATGATATGGCACACATAATTCAGAGCTTAATTCGTAAAAAATACTTCTCACTTGATGACTTAAATTTTCATATAGGCTCTCATGACTATGGCTGCTTCAAAGGTGAAAACAAGCCTACTAGTATTAGAGTGGAAAACTTGAAAGAGTTGCATTTTAAAATGTCTGCTAAAGAAATGCTTACTTTTGTCAGAAATTTTTCTGTTATGATGGGGCACTGTGTTCCAAAGAATGACCCTGTGTGGTATTTCTAGTATCTTTTGCTTCGCAGGATTTTAGATATAGTTTTGTGCCCTGTTGTGACTCCTTCTCTTCGTGATCTGTTAGACAGTCTTGTAAAAGAGCACAATGATTTGTATTTTGTGTTGTTTCGTGACACTCTTAAACCCAAACATCATAATCTTGTGCACTTCAGTAGAATTATGAAATTAATAGGCCCTTTAGTGCATGTTTGGTGCATGCGTTACGAGTCCAAAAATAGGTCTCAAACAGTGGCAGCTCAGGCCACAAGGTCAAGGAAAAATGTTATGAAGACTTTATCTTTAAGAGAGCAAATCACTCAAGTCACCAAGTCAAATGTTTTGTCTTCCTCGGACTGTGAGTTTGGCCCTTTGAAACACTGTGATGTGCTCGATAAAAGTTCAGACTTTTTAAATTTTATTCCATGTTTGCCTTTTGTGAACAATTGCATGAGTACCCCTTTTGTTATATACAAAGGTACTGAGTACAAAGTTGGCTCTTACATTTCTCTTGGTTCCAAGGATGATGGGGGTTTACCCCTTTTTGGTAAAATATGTTACATTGTGGTTAATATTGAGGAAGAGTTCAGATTTCTTGTCCATGCCTATGATACAAGGGAATTCTCTGACCATTTTCATGCCTATGTGATCTCACATAAAGAGTTCTTGTATAAATGTGTGTCAGTTCAGGAGTTGACCCATTCGCAAAATTTCAATGGTAACTTTAGTGAAGGGGAGATGTATATTTCATCTCGTTACATTGTATAATGAGACTGTTACATTGTATAATGAGACTTGTTGTTAAATGTTAAATAATGTTGTTAAAATGTTAATTGTTAAAATGTTAATTGTTAAAATGTTAATTGTTAAATAGTGTTAAATAAATTATTCAATTCAAAACATTTTCCTGTAATTTCTCCTACTCCAACAAACAAATAGCAGTGAATCAAAGTTTGCTCTCGGAAAGTACTAAACGTGCCCCAATGAGTGGGGAAGAAAACTGCTTTTGCAACACAGATAAAATAAAAGAGCAAGACAGATAAAATTTTAGTTCTGCAGTTATGGTGGAGTATCAGTGTGCCTAAAATATTTAGCCAAATTAATAACTGCATTCTCAGTGTAGCTAAAAGCTTCTTGCACAAACAGCAAATATAAATTTTGTGTATTTGCTAGTCCCTGTTCGAATCACTGCTAATTTTTCTCAGCTAACAGAATTTAGTTGTATGGCTAAAAAAATAGCTGCGCGCATACAACTATTTTAGTTCGCACCGGTGCTAATTTTTTAGCTCCCACGAATTTTTTTTTGCGTGAAGTGAGAGGAAATTTGTATTGCGCGGAAAGAGCGGTCTGAATCGCAAGTGGAATGACAGTGACGACCCACACATGCTGGGCCTATCATTGACGTAGACAGCCCCCTCCCCCTGCCTCGGCCCGTACGGGGCTTTTCTCTGAACCTTAAAAATGCCGCGCCGGGAAACGCCAGTCCTCCACGAACCAATGTTATTCCACTTGCGATGCAGACTGCACTTTCAGCGTGATGCATATTTTATCGCTCTTTTCTGTGATGATCATTGCGAAAAGTTGTGATGAGCTGCTGCATCGCAGAATTTTGCAATGGTCCTTGCAAAAAACTGTTAAAAATGCAGAATTTTTGTTGCCGTCATTGCATATTTATGCAGTAATTCCTATTTTCTTTGCAGGAATGTGCGACGATCATTTCAAAATTTTTGTGATACAAAAGTCACGGCATCTGGGGAGCAATGATTCGTGGGAATCAAATGTTTGATATCATCGCACGTTTTTGTGTTGAAATTGTCGCAACTTGGATAACAGTGACAGTGTTGTGCCATGTACCGAGTGCATGTCACCGTCTCGCTAAATGTACACGATTCTTCGCGCACGATGCCAGAAGAACATCCACGATGCACGACTCTACGACCCACTATAAAGCGAACACTCATTCCCGGAACTGTCACATTAGCTTGGATGTGAATCGGCAAAAAATTAGCTTGTTCACATTCAAACGAATGTGCCACAATGCTCAAACGAACGTGATATTTTTGTCACGTTCGTTTCAACGTGATGTCCCGTTCCTAGAATGAGAGTGAAAGCACGCCGCCATGTCTACACAGAAATTGAAAGTCATGATCATGATCAAAATTTTGGGTGAGGATATCTACCGCCCAAATTTCGGCGAGAAACGGTTTGTCGCACCGTTTTGACACATTAAGTCACCACGCACGATCCTGCTTCGCTTACCTGTGTGGCTGCATGTACCGAGCATTAGCCAAGGGCAAGGGGAAATCTTCTATCTAAATCTAAATTGGGCATTACGAATGTGACAGCACATGGGTGTCACATTCGTTTGGGTGTGACACGACATGCTTCCAGGGGTTCCATGTGTCACATTCGTTTTAATGTTACGGTTCGCCGGCTGATTGCGTGTCCCACCCGAAGTAATGTCACAAAGCGGTGCGGTGTGTCACATTCGTTTGACTAAATTTTCACCGTTTGCCACGCTCACACTAACATCGCAGTTTTCACGTGAAAACGACCGTGACGTCACATTCGTTGGCTACCAGTGCAGCGGAGATAGGGACGGTTACAGCAACACGCCAGTCATGGTGTCCACGGAGGGTTTTCAAGACCGATAAGAAGACAGGCATCTCGTCTCAACCCTTCAGGCCATTCCAAGACGACCTCTGAGATTGAGCTGACAGTCAACTGCATACGGTCGTTTTCTCTAGATCATTTCAATTGGGTCACCAACATCCCACCCCTGTCTAAACAAAGGCGAGTTCTCTAACGCTGTCTCAAACGTCGAAGCGATATTCTTTGCCACTCTTGAAGCTATGTAATTTTTCTTTTTCGAAGAGTGCACGCGACTTAATGGTAACAATGCACAATTTCATTTTTCACTTTTTTATTGTCAGATTATTTAAGTAACGATTTGTTTTGTGTTGAGCTTAATGACCCGTGCAGCAACATACATCAAAACATTCTCGCGAAAAAAATAAATAAATCAAGAACCAGAAATGGGATTAATGCTGTAGAGCTGGTATTTGGGGGGGGGGGGAGCTGCACACTAAATGCTATGTACAATTTTGTACGAGACATCATGGGTTTTTGTGCACACGAAATTTTCGTACAATTTTCGTGCGAAAAACTGCTCGTTTTTCGACATTTTTGTACAAAATTGTGCAAAATTTTGTACAAATTTGTACGAAAAGTTCTCGTGCACAATAAACTGTGATGTCTCGTACAAAATTTGTACCAAAACATTTAGTGTGTGGCGGGCGGCTGCTAGGCGGCCTGGCGGCGCGTCAGCCGACACAAGCGGCGAAGTGGCTGGTGGCGCGCGCGGCCGACATGATGCCCTTGCCCGCCACGCACGAGCCGAAGGCCGGCGGCCCCATGGTCACGGTGGGCACACACACGCCCAGCACCTTGGCCGCGCCGCCCGGAAACGCCTTGAGCTGCGTCTTCAGGCAGTCCTTGATCTTCTTCAGCTTGGCGTGTGCCGCCGGGGACAGGTGCGGGTGCGGCAGGTGCCAGTGATGCCCCTCCTTCTGGGGCGGCGTTGCCTCCTTGGGCTCCGCTGTACTATTGGACAGTGGCTGCCCCGCGTCTACCTGTCAGTCGAAACCGGTACTCGTTTACAGTGGACGTCGCAGGTGCCGGGTGTTGAGCCCTATTTGAGCCGCGCGCGGCCAGCCGCCACACAGTGGGCCAGAGCCAGAAGACCGGAGGAGGCGGCCAAAACTCCAGACGCCTTTTTGAGCTCCAGAGTCACTAAATGTGTCTAGAACCTGGATTGCTCTTCGAACGAGGAGTCCATTGGTGGGGTCACACGTTCGGTTCTAGACCCATTTGGTGACTCTAGAGCTCAAAACGCGTCTGGAATTTTGGCCGCCTCCACCGCTCTTCTGGCCCACAGTGCGCCACCTTCTACGAAGTCTGGCGCAGCGTGGCGTCACGTACCAAGGTGGACGCCGGCACGGCGAGCACGGCGAGCAAGGCGCCGCACAGGAGCAGACGGCCGGCCATTGGGCGGAGGGGAAGAGGAGAGAAGAGAAGGTTTGCACGCACCTCGGGGGCGGCGGTTTCTCGAGTGGCGTCGATACGCCGAGCGGCGTGACTTATACTCGGCCAGCGGCCTGATTCCGAAACGCTGCCCTGCCTCTCCGTCTCTCTCGCACACGTGGGGCCTCCCGTGGGTGCGAGTGAGACAGAGCGCCGTCACGGAGTCGGCCTTCAGACAGCCAGCCGGCCCCGCCAGGGAGCCGAGCCCCAAACGGCCGCCGCGCGTGCCACTGTAAAAAATTAATGTAAATTTACGAAAAGTTTTGTTACAAATTCTTTGTCAGGTTACGAAAGTGTTTCGTTATTTTATGATGTTTTTTAAGTGGCCGTTTTATGAATTATTCATTACAGAAATCTTCAAAATTTTAAGAAATTTGTCTGTGAAAACCGACTTTTGAGATGGTACGAACGAAATGCATCTCAAAGGTGACGATAATTCTACAAGGTCACAAGATTATGAAATGTTTCCTAAAATTACAGCAAATCTTTGGGTAATATTGTTGCATAAATTGCTTGTAAAATTACGAGATAAGGTGAGGTGATGTCAGCAGGTATACAGTCTGACCAGGTTTTGTTGTGAAGGTTCCAAGTAGAATGTATCTGAGTAGACCTATCGAAAATGGCAATAAAATGTTTCAGTCGGTCGACCCCCTTTTTCGAAGATACTGATCGGGCCACACTGTAAAAAATTATGTTGTAATTTAGCAGTAAATATGTTGCTAATTTTCTTAGCGATCAAAGTTGTTTTCAAATGACTTTCGTTGTTTACTCACGAGTTGCGTCGTTCGTCCACAAGATGTTTGTAAACCGGTAGACAGCCTTATTTGCATCAATTTTTATTGCCGATTAGGTCACAGACCTAGTAGAGTCCCGGTTACCCCGCAGTAACCACTTCTTAGATTGTCCGGGTTGTTTGTACGCAGCAAAATATTGATTTGAAACAGCATAAGTCATAAAAATAATTAGCAACGAATTCGTCGTTTTAAAACAAGCAATCTTGTTCACAAACAACAGCGTTGTCGAGGTTGGTAATTGTGTTGTTGTTTTAAAACAACAATTTTTAACAGTGCAACTGCCGGAGGAGGCGGGCTCGTAGACCCCCCCCCCCTTTTTCCTACCTCATTTAGTCATAATTTGTTCTATCATCTTAATGTTCATCAGAAGTGTATTTAAGGGGGCAATACACTGAAAATGGCCAAAAACTGACTTGTGCGATTGCTTCCATACGCGATGTTAAGCGTAATTCAAACTTTACATGTGTCAAGATCTTACAATAAGAAGCATTTCAAGCCCAGAATGGCGTCGATCGGACGTCCGGGAGCGGAGCAGTGCCCAATCAAATTTTCGTCAAAAGTCGAACTGGCGGGCGTCCCTCAGTCCGCAAAAATGAAGATATCTCGACCCCGTTTGCGCCTAAATGTAGGTAATTGAAGCGGCTATAGCTTGAACTAGGATTAGGAACATCGAGCAACCCAAAGTACAAACTTTCATCCAAAAACACTTTTTGAGGATTTTGCAAAAATGATCAAAACAGGTTCTTTCGTAAAATTTTGTACTTTTGATTGTTCTATGTTCATAATCCTCGTTCACGCTATAGCCGCTTCAATTACCTACATTTTGGCGCAAACGGGGTCGAGATATCTTCATTTTTGCGGACTGAGGGACGCCCGCCAGTTCGACTTTTGACGAAAATTTGATTGAGCGCTGCTCCGCTCCCTGACGTCCGATCGACGCCATTCTAGGCTTAAAATGCTTCTTTTTGTAAGGTCTTGACACATAAAAAGTTTCAACAACGTTCCACAACGCGTATGGAAGCAATCGCACAAGTCAGTTTTTGGCCATTTCCAGTGTATTGCCCCCTAATGTGCAGCTTTCTTCAAAAATCATACCTCCTTGAGTTGCATCTTGCAATTCCGTTATCCTCCTGTTTTTGATTCGAGAGTGTGTCTTTCCTTTGCTGGATCTTCGATTCGCTTTTCACGAAAACTCTTCGGTAAATTGGGCCAAAATCTAAGGTCAGCCCTTGGAGTATTCCCCTCTAACGCGCCAAAAATCAGGCAATAGATAGGGTAGAAAACAATCAACACCACGGGAAATATGCCGATCATAACAAAAATATGACACAGATTAAAAAAAAAACAATGTTTTAATTTGTTCCAGGTCCCGATAAGTCGGGAAGTGCCATGTCCTCACAATGTTCAGCGGCCGCCGGAACACGTGGCCAGGGCGACTCGCTGGCACCGGGAGAAAGAGTGAAGGTATACCCACACTCCTAGGAACTGAAGCGCACTGTTACGCCGCAATGCCTTAAGTCACCAAGGGTAGATGGTGCGCTTGAATAATGCGGACAGCTTCACTCTAAATGTCTTACAATGAAATTTGACGTATGTTGTCCGTATGTTACAGTTCATTCGGCGCAAGCACGAAGCAATATTTCTTCGTAGTACACGAATCTTTTAACCTTTTCCATTGTAAGATTCAAAGAAAAACCTTCGTAATACGAAGAAAAAGCACCTCCGTACTATGCTTGCGCCATTTCCTTCGTATTATGGGAAATTTCTTCGTAAGACATTTAGAGTGTACGTGCACTGATAAAAATTTTGTTGTAACTTAGCGACACATCTGTCGCTAATTTTTTTAACGACAAGATTTGTTGTGGAACGAATAGCTTGTTAAACCATAGTCGTACAGGAACTAAAGGATAATTTCACAACGACTAACTTGTCACATCTACAGTCCCCTTTCAAAAACAAGTCGTTGACCAACAACAAATGTTGTAAGTCAACGACAAGTATTGTAAGTCGAAAAAGATTTTGTTATGTCTGCGACAAGTACTCATGGAGAAATTTTGTCGCTAAATTTATTTGGCCTGGTTCTTTTTTTTATCAATAGTTATTTCACTATGACTTGGCGAACAAATTAAATGAATTTTCATAATTCGCTTTAATTGAGCAGATAATTGCAAAAGATGTTGTTTCCACACAAAATGTATCGTTAAGGGTGATAAAAAGAATATTGTTCTTCAACGACAAATTGTCGCTGACTTGAGTCAACGACAGTTGTTTCGCTTTGGTTCATGATGAAATTCTATGTTTTGGAACGACTAAATTTTCACTCATCTGATTGTTTCTGTACAACCATTTTTTAACAGTGTGTACAGGCATTGCATGAAATATATGCATCTCATCTGATCCGGGGTCGGAAAAGATAAAAGATACTAACATCGATTGGGCATAAGATGAGCTCTGTTGGCGACTACGAGTCCTGCCCTGACGCTGGTGAGGACTCATCATAAGAGCACATGTTTTCTCGCCGTCTTTGCCATGTTTCCTATACAAGAAATCGTCCTACTGGGCCGAGGGGGAAACAACTCAAAATTTTTGTGTACACTTTCCAAAATTTTTCAAAATTTTCCAAATTTTTCGAAATTTTTTCAAATTTTTCAAATTTTTTAAAATTTTTGAAATTTTTCAAAATTTGTCAAAATTATGTAAATTTCTCATTATTTTTGGAATTTTTTGTAAATTTCACAAATTTTTGAGATATTTTTTACAAATTGTTGAAAATTGTTGAAATTTTTGGGATGGCTATATCTGTCCACCATTTTTTCCGTCCCCCGTATTATTGGGGAGTGGCTCACTGTATCCCCGCACGCCTGAACCAAATCATTCTTTATCAATTTTCTCACTAAACATAAAATAATCATCAAAATTACAAAATTATCTGAGATTATTACAAAATATTGCTAATTAATTGAAATTAATCAGTATTAATACAAGTAAATAATTTATTATCATTTTATCTCAAACGTTTGGAGTGAGGTGATGTTTTGAGTGGACTACTTCCAGGTGGGTGAATTGACATTGCGAGATTGGCGGTGGAGATCTGTTGGGTCAGGCTATGATCTGGCACGAGTAGCGTAATATCAGCTGCGCTAGAGTACTTAAGAACTCGTCACGAGAGTGCAAGATCTGCCCCGTTAGAGTAGGATCTGTCTCGAGTAGCGTAGGATCTGCGGCGTTAGAGTAAGATCTGTCACGAGAAACGTCTGATCAGCCGCGTAAGACTAAGAACTTGTCATGTGAAGTAAGATCTGCCACCTAAGAGGATGGTCTGTCACGAGCAGCATAGGATCGGCCGCTTTAGAGTAAGATCTGAAACGAGTACCGTAAGATCTGCTGCGTTGGAGAATGATCTCTTACGAGTAGCGTGAGATCTGCCACGTTAGAGTAAGATATATTCACTGAGATTCCAAACGCTATGAGTATAGCACGTATGGTGCAATGCAGCTGAGATATCGCACCACACGTGCAATACGACAGCCATATTGCACCTTACGTGCAATACGTCCCAAAAATGCCCTAAGCTAATGCATGGGAATAAGAAGGCATTGCACTTCATGTGCAATGCTTTTGCATTGCACCAATTGACGCTATACACATAGCGTTTGGATTCTCAGTGTTGCGTTAGAGTATGATTTGTCGCGAGTAGGGTAAGGTCTGTCACAAATCCATTAGGTTTGGTTAGGATAGGTTGGACCTTTTAGTTTCAGGTGTATATGCCTCTCGTCTGACGGCTCGGTTCCAATTCAAATATCAGACGCAATCACGATCTGCAGATTCGGATTTAGTTGGGTAATTGATAGCACGCTGTCACCCGCCTGGGAGCAGTCAACCACAAGCCTCACCTTACTGCAAACATATGTGATAAAATAATAATTTAATTGAAATAATACTGATAAATTTCAATTAATTAGCAATATTTTGGAGTAATTTCAGATAATTTTGGAATTTTGATGATTATTTTATGTTTAATTTGCAAATTGATTAAGAATAATTTGGTTCAGGCGTGCGGGGATACAGTAAAGCCATCCCTATTATTGTGTCCCCCCTAAGATAAAATTATAAAACATATATTATATATAAAATATATATAGTATCACCTAATTTTTAATAAATTATAAGCAAAGAAATAGAAAATACTGTCAGAGGAGTAAAGTTTTGATAGAAGTTGACCTAAATAATTCTTAAAAATTATCAAAAAATTATATATTTTTTTTTAAATTATCTTAAAAACATAGGGGCAGAAATATGCTGCCTTGACGTCATTGTGGACACTATGAAAAATTTCGCATGCTTAAAACCAGGTGACAGGCTGCCTCTAAGCTAGAGAGCCATCTAGGCTCTCTACTCTTGGCCAAAAGGTTCCGTCACTATGAAAAAGTGCGCAACCAGTCCCAGGCAGACCGCGCAGTCACGGTTGCGGTGAGCTTGGCGTACTCCAGGTTGTGAGGCCCTTGAGTCGTTCAAGCACGCCGAATAGGCCGCGCCGCAGGTAGCGTACGGTTGAGGCGTGCTTGGCGTCCTCCAGGTTGTTGGGCCTTTGAGTCACGCAAGCACGCCGCCTAGGCCGCGCCGCAGCCAGCGTGTCCTCCAAGCGCCCCTGTCATTCGTGCGTAATTCAGCCTCACCACCTGGGTGACGGCGTTCTTGGGCTCCGCCGGCATGCATAACCTTCAGTCGCGCAGCACGCCGCCGCGGACGCGCCGCAGCCAGCCTAGCCTGTCCTCCATGCGCTACGCCACCACTGTTGAGGCGTGTTTTCTTATTGCCTAGTTTCTACCGAAACTGGAATGTTTTGTGATATTAAAAATGCATCCATGGGATGTACGTCGAGGGGTCGACAACTACCTCGAGCCGTGTACGAGGTAGTATATATTACCGGTAATATAAGTAATATAGGGTAATATAAGGTAATATACGGAAATAAAACAACGGTAATATATGATAAAAGAAGATGAGAACGTGACACAGTATCCTTGACTCAGGCTAAAATCAGGAGTTCTGGCTAGAATTTTGGTATTATGCAGACCTTACCCTCGTTTCATGACAGCGCCCCCTGTCAGATAAAAGGTATGCAACCCGATGCAACCTATCTGACAAAAGTATGGCGCGTAGCTTCATGTCAGATTGAACACGGACATCAAATCCGAATTTCTTCCTGTCGCAAGGAGAAGCCTAATAGCTTTAACACCTTGATACCAAGGTTCAGTACGGCAAGTTTAACGTTAGTTTAGGTTAGAAACAAGCAAATCACAGAAATATGTGGTAATATAGTGGTAATATAGAGGTAATATACGGTAATACAGGGTAATATACGGTAATATACGGTAATATAAGGTAATATAGAGGTAATATAAGCTCTGCGTACGAGGTAATATGAGAGTTGTCGACCCCTCGATGTACGTACGTGAGTCCACGTTCCTGCCTTTAGGGTAGTACAGAAAGAGTGTCACAACTAGAAGAAATGAAAATGAAACATGAATTTTAAAACAGAAAAGATAGAATATTTTATTGGGTCTTCAACAGTGAGCAGGGGAAAAGGAAGAAGACTCAGCAATAAATGTTTTCAAAAGAACTTGCAACTCGTCGGGAACCCCTGCACTAGGGTGGTCCACTTTTTTTAAAAGTTTCAAAAATTGAGGAGCGCCGTCCAGATTCTGAAAGTAGGTGTAAAATCATGAATTTTGATACAAATATGATAAGATTTGGACCATTCTTAGGGGTCCATCAACGCGCCTGAACTTTAAGGAAAAGTTGAAAATGTAGCGGTATACTAAAATCGATGCTGTTACGAGAGTCTTTGTCCGATTTTCGATTGCAAAACGGCGATCTTTTCAGAAAAGTGCGCTCTACTTGATGATGTACATAAAATGACGATCCGACGCATTGCCTATTTTCCAGGGGCGTACAATCCCGTTTTTAGCCTCTAAATCCAACATGTTCTTGCGTTTTGAAGGTGTTTAAGTCGTCCGATCAGATTTTTTGGGTCACCATTCGACGCGCCTGATCAAAACCTTTCGAAAAATGTCTCAGGCGTCAAAATCGGTTGGTTTGCCTACTGTACAGGAGCAAAAAACCACTGAAATTCGCTTAAAAATTGCTTTTTCGGGATACGAAATATCCTGTTTGGCATTGGGTCGGATTTCTTGTGGTGCCATTTGTCGCGCCTGGTCAAAAACTTCCAATTACCGTCCTGGCTGTACAAATCCGGGGGATTGCCGACCCTACAAGCAAAAAATGTCGAATGTCGAAAAATTCGTCTGTGGGATACGCGACCCTCTGGATTCAGGCGCTCGAAACAGTAATCGAAAGTTTTTGACCAGGTACGTCAAATGGCACCACAAGAAATCCGACCCAATGCTAAACAGGATATTTCGTATCCCGAAAAAGCAATTTTTAAGCGAATTCCAGTGGTTTTTTGCTCCTGTACAGTAGGCAAACCAACCGATTTTGACGCCTGAGACATTTTTCGAAAGGTTTTGATCAGGCGCGTCGAATGGTGACCCAAAAAATCCGATCGGACGACTCAAACACCTTCAAAACGCAAGAACATGTTGGATTTAGAGGCTAAAAACGGGATTGTACGCCCCTGGAAAAAGGCAATGCGTCGGATCGTCATTTTATGTACATCATCAAGTAGAGCGCACTTTTTTGAAAAGATAGCCGTTTTGCAATCGAAAATCGGATAAAGACTCTCGAAACAGCATCGATTTTAGTATGCCGCTACATTTTCAACTTTTCCTTAAAGTTCAGGCGCGTTGATGGACCCCTAAGAATGGTCCAAATCTTATCATATTTGTATCAAAATTCATGATTTTACACCTACTTTCAGAATCTGGACGGCGCTCCTCAATTTTTGAAACTTTTTAAAAAAGTGGACCACCCTACCCTGCACCCCCTGTGCGTCCGTCGTCACTCCATCCCCCTCACATGGAATGTCCCGCGAGTGCGAGAGAGACCGAGTGCCGATAGGCACTAGCGGGTGCAGCCGGCCCCGGCTGCTGCTGCGCGTCGTCGCGCGCATCTCGGCCGAGGCCGCCAGGTGCCAAGGCCGCGAGGGTGGCGGGGTGGCGATGGTGCTGAACTCAGAAAATCGTACCGAGAATTGTGGTCGCGCCCTCGGTCGCGCCCCTGCGTCGCACGAGGCGGAAACGACTTCAGTTATCCGGTGTACAGCAAATTGGTAATCCGTTATCCAGATAACCAGAAATTTTGAAGTAATCCGGGGAAATTCTGAGGTACTCCGGGGTAATCTGGCGCAATCCAATAGTTATCCTGGAAATTTTTCGATGTAGTCCGGAGGTAAGCCGCGGGTTATCTGGGGTTATCCCTATTCGATGTACACAAAATTTCTCAGTCGTTTCCCCCTCGGCGTCGCACCATGACCGATCTCCCTAGCGGAGATGGAGCCGGCACGGGGAAGTCCGACACGCTGTCTTCTGCTCTTCAGGGACCTTGTGACGGCCCTGCGACGACAATCGACCCTTCCACCGCTTTCAGTGCCCGGCCCGGAGCCACCCAAGGCAGCGTGCTGACTCAAAGGCTGAACATCCTGGCAGAGGACAAGAGCACGCCTCAACGGTGGTGGCGGCGCGCCTGGAGGACACGCTGGCTGCGGCGCGGCCTAGGCGGCGTGCTTGCGTGACTCAAAGGCCTCACAACCTGGAGGACGCCAAGCACGCCTCAACCGTACGCTACCTGCGGCGCGGCCTATTCGGCGTGCTTGAACGACTCAAGGGCCTCACAACCTGGAGTACGCCAAGCTCACCGCAACCGTGACTGCGCGGTCTGCCTGGGACTGGTTGCGCACTTTTTCATAGTGACGGAACCTTTTGGCCAAGCAAGAGTACAGAGCCTAGATGGCTCTCTAGCTTAGAGGCTGCCTGTCACCTGGTTTTAAGCCGTCGAAATTTTTCATAGTGTCCACAGTGACGTCAAGGCAGTATATTTCTGCCCCCACGTTTTTAAAATAATTTTTAGAAATTATTTATAGTTATTTGATAATTTTTAAAAATTATTTAGGGCAACTTATATGGGAAGTAGTGAGCTCAGCTCATTTATTTTGCATTTTTCATTCATATTATTTAGTTTTAAATGGAGGAACCAAAAATTAGATAAATTGTCAAATAATCCGTTTTAAATGGGGGACAGATTTATTGGTGAATAGTTTGTCTTGGGGGGAAGTTGGATTGGTGGACAGTTGGGGATACCCCAAATTTTTTGTCAATTTTTGCAAATTTTTGGCAAATTTTTCTAAATTTATGAGAGAAACTAAAAGAAATTTGTGAAGCTTTCCCAAAAATTTCGAAAATTTTTGAAATTTTTTTCAAAGTTTTGAAATTTTCTCAAAATTTTTTGAAATTTTTGAAATTTTTCAAATTTTTTTACATTTTTTGAATTTTTTGAAAATTCATATTGGTTATCAGACCAAATTACTCGGAAATTTTTGTAATTTTTTGTCTAAATTTCTTGGAATTTTGTAAATTTTTTATAAATTTCCTAAATTTTTTGAAATTTTTTAAATTTTTTGAAATTTAAATTTTTAGTGTACATTTTTTTGGCTAGTTGTTTCCCCCTTGTACTGGGCTCACCTTATGCTCGATCAAAGGATGATAAAATTTTGCATCTTTTGAGACCCTGCTCATATTGATACCATATTTGGTTTCCGAGTAATCGGCCCAAAACTTACACACTCAGCCTCGTATTAGCATTTTATCACTTGGAAATTTTTTTTGTGCAAACGTCATATTTACTCATGAACTGTGTCCCGCCTAAACCGTTTTGCCGCGTACGCGGTTGCTAAATGTAATTCCCGAATCAAGCAAAATACCGGAAAATTCACCCGCAGTCGCTCCTTTACCCCCCCTCCAATTGATCCAGGAAGCGGAAGAAGGGGATAACTCAATTTTGGCCATTTTTCAGGAGAAACAAAAAACTGTTAGCAGGGAAAACTAAAACAAAACAAATGAATGTTGCACATGTTAATAATTTCAAAAAGCATTAGTAAAATTTTGGAAAAAAAAATCAAAAGTGTAAGGCCACTCCGTAGAGGATTTCTGCGACTTATCACTTTCCGTTGAAATGGAAAACAGAGTCAGCTCACCTTATATTTCCTAAACAAAGAGGAATTTGGAGACAAGTCAAGTGGAACAATAGTCTGCATAAAGTGTATGTTACTCTAGTGTATTTTTTGGACTTAGCTCTTTTTTCCAAATTGAAATTTAAAATTTAGGGGGGGTTAAGTTGAGTTGATTCTTTTTACACTAAATTCATAAAAACACAAGTTGAGTTATATCCTTTTCCCAGTTTGTCAAACGGACTCATGTAGGCCAAGGTTGAGTTATCTCCATTTTCCAATGAAATTTGGACTGTAAAAGGGGTTAAGTTGAGTTATACCCTTTTTCCAAGTGGATTTTCTCCTAAACTGCTTGGAATTCAGTCAAATAATTTGGTGTAATGATGTAAACCATTCTAAGGCACAATAATAAAATAAAAACTCATTTTGGGGATAAGTCAAGTTACTCCCTTCTTCCGCTTCCTGGATCAATTACGCGCCTGCGCACTGTACTATTTTGTATTTTGGTGGCTCAGACCCCAGCGACATTCTCTTACGTCTTTCGTGTTTCTCTGTGCGCTCTCACTGCATTGTAGGTGAACGTCACTGTCATGGGGACGCGCCTTTTCACGCACCTCGGTTTTGAGCTGACGTGTCCAACTGACAGCAGAAAGAGTTCCTCCATCATGATTTGGCGACTGTCGCCCACCGACAAGACAATCCGCTGGAGCGCCTTCTGGGACGGCAACGCACCGGTGAGCATTTACTGAAACCCTTCTCGTACACGGTTAAAACGGAACCTGGTTGTCCCAGGAAGCCAATAGTGATTTCTAGGGAGTTCCTCGGGAAAATCAGGAACCGTTTTTACCGTGCGCATGTTAACTCCTAACAACGGACGTTGCTTCGAGGCTGTCAGACTTGACTTCGATCTCCGCTCCAGCCGAGCGACCCCAACCTGCCGAGCGAGGATGGCGGCGGGCCTTACCCGGAGCAGGAGTTCCCCGGCGGCGAGCACACGTTCGTGGTGGAGCGGCGGCCGGCCGCTGGGGGCGTGCCGGACCACATGGCGCTGTGGCTGCAGGAGCGGCCCGACCGCGTGGCCAGGGTGCGCGTGCAGGAGGGCTGCGACCGCCTCAGGACCACCACCTTCATCGGCTCCATCTCCCCGAAGTTCTACAACTGTGAGTACACTGCGAGAATAAAGTTCGGAAAAATTACGGAACATGTCTGGTCAATAATTTGCCCGGCGGACCGTCTGTACCTGACCTACTACGGAACTTCCCTGTACCTGTACTATTTTTCTGCACCTTGTTACGTAAGTTCTTATGGGACAAAAACGGACGTTTCGTACTTTTTAAGCGGTCTTGCTACCGCTTCTAGCTCTGCATCCGATCCCACTCATCCCATCCCATCCATCCATTCAGCGCGCTCGGAGGGGACTGCACGGTCGTGGTTCGTCGTCGTCGGTCGTCGTCAGTCGTCGTCGCCTGCGCCGCCACGCCGCCTCGCCGCGCCAGTCCCCACTCCTCACAGCCACCCCCTCCCTCCTTGCCCCCTCTCTGCCCGGCCTCCCCTGCCGGTCCACGGCAAGACCGCTTTGCTAAGCTTGCCTTGGCGGAACTTTTTTAGTGTGACGCAGTGCCCTTTCTTTCTTTTTTGAGGGGGCGGGGCGGCAAAGTAGCACTTTTTGCCTACTTACAAGGGCAAAGTGGCGCTTTTTGCCTACCTTTCAGGCGGCTTTCTAGGGGTGGGGGTGGGACGATTGTCCTTTTGCCCCCCCCCCCCACCCTGTGGATCCGCGATTTGGCATGCTTGCAAGCACACACTCTTGCCGCGAGTGTGCTTGCAAGCATGCTCTTGGGAAGAGCGTGCTTTGTGGTTGACTCCTTGAGGGAGCATGCCATGCACTCTCATCAGTGTCTAGAGTAGCCCTGAAGCATCGTGTCGTTTTTTCCAGCGGGAGGGGTCTGCGGGCACCAGGGCATGGTGCTGCCCCCCGGCAGCAAGGTGCGCGTCGGCGTGGACGTGCAGAGTACCGACCTGGGCTTCCAGCTGGTGATGCGGCGCCCCCAGGACGCCGCCGAGGCGAGCAGCGCGGTCGCCGTAACGGGCATCGCGGATGACCGCCGCGCGTGGGGCTACTTGGCCAGGGGGCCGGACGGCCAAGTCGTCAGCAGCGTAAGTTAAGTTGGCTCGAGGCTTTGGTAGCGTTGGGCCAACCGTCGGCGTCATCAATGGCAAGAAGCTAAGGATTCTGTTAATCTTTTTGCGAAGATTCTCCGTAGCCCTTTTGTCAGTATGCTCCGTGGGACCAGGGGGCGGCAACGGCCTAGGAAGCGCGTGAAGCCATGCGCGAGCGAGGTGCAGGGGTTACTTATTTTGCTTCGATTGCAAGATCTAGGCCGTTGATTGCAAAACGCGCTTTGCACAGATCAAAAGAGCACAAAATTTGGGATGCATTAGGCCTAGTAGACTGCTCGATACTTCCAATTCAACCGAACACAGGCGCGGAATCATTTACATAAACATGGCGCATGCGAGTCTTTTTCCTACATTTTATGATTCCTGGTTTTTTTCGTTGTTTTCACTGCACCTTAATATTAGGTAAAAGGGGAGTTTCGAGAAGAGCAATAAGCCTAATGCACCCTAAATTTCAAGCCCTTTCCATCGGTGCAAAGCGTTTTGAAAAACACAGTCTAGTTTTCATAATCTCGAACAAGTGCTTAACCTCTGCACTGACGGCGCGAGCATCGCGTCACGCGCTCCCTACGCCGTTGCCACCCCCTGGTGGGACCGTACAGTCTTCTCGGTAGGACCTAACAGTTTTCTGAAAGACTATTGAGCCCTGCGGAGAACACTGTACGGTCCTCCGGAGAATACTGTGAAGTCCTGCGGCGGAGAATACTGTAAGGTCATACGGAGAATATTGACAAGAGGGCTACGGGACATCATCACAAGTTGTTCACAGAATTTTCCTGATCTTTTTTACCGTGTATGTCAAAGTGTACCTTCAGTGAAAACCACGTTTTTTAAAGTTGCGACGTGGCGAAATCGATTCACGTTCGTTAGAATGAGTTTATTACGACGAATGCGTCCTAACGTTTCTCCTATTCTCTCTCTCTCTCTCTCTCTCCCCCTCTCTCTCTTTTTTCAGGGGTTCCGACGAAGGAGGACCCCTATTGTTTTGGACGGCTCAGATTCTTTTCCTTCCGCCAACGCAAATCGAAAAATGGTTCCCGCCAAATTACTCGTTATCATAATCAAATAAAAATTCCTGAAAATTTCGAAAATTTATCGTGAGAATTTAACGTTAACGACTAAAACATAAATTTGCAACAATCAAGCACCCTTATCCGTTCACATTTTTCAGAAACGTTTCAAAAAGAAAATGTGCCACTCCTCATAACTGAACCTCCTGCCTCATCAAAGTGACAAGAAATCATCTGTGTTCTGAGAAAATGGTTAAAACATGAAAAAAAAGTCTCCATGGCAACGACACGGTACCATCGTACCAACTGTCAAAATTTAAAGTCGCTGATAAAACGAAATCAAAACGCCGTGAAATTCGAAAATGCCAATGCTAACGCATTGCACGGTGTCCCAACGTTGGAACATCTTTGAAGTCTGTCAGTAAAAAGTTCGTAGCAGAAAAGACGCAATAAATTAATTTTCGGGGGTTGGCAACAATTTTCTCGGCGTCTGCGCCCTTTCGAAAATCGCGAGGCTGAGAAAACGAGTAGTCGCGCATTGAAACTGCCCCTCCATTGTTGCTGAGGTTGGATTGTTTGGCTTGCTTTTAAAGGTTGTGATTCTCTTGTGATGTTTTCCTCAATTCTGTAACCAGCACGACGGTTGGTTTGACAAACTTTATAAACTCGGCAGGGGTGGTTTCGGAACGCAGATGATTTTCGTTTGACGAACATTAGCACTGTAGATCGCGAGATGGACTGAGATGGTCATTGTGTTAACTGAACCAGGTTTAAGGATGTAAAAATACCGGTAGGATTCAAAGTTACGCAAATAACGGTAAAATTAACGTAGTTAACGTTTAGACGACAGACTTCAAATTGATTTCCACAACCGGAACACCGTGCAATGCGTCAGCATTGGATTTTTTTTTGTTTGTTAATCTATTGCATGGTGGCTTCATGACATCCTTGCGAAGTATTCTCCGGCATTTTGTTACGAACTCCCAAAATATTTTTTCCGCATTGTGGATTATTACTTTGTAACTTGAACGGAAAATGCTTTGCAACGTTCTGGACTTCGCAACTCACTAACTTTTTCTTTGCGATGCGAAGAAAAAAGTGAGCAGGAGTGTTCGTAATGCAAAGCCGGAGGAAACTTGCTACTGTGAAATATTTTCCCAAGCTTTGAAAGCTTTCGACAGCACTCTTGAAAGCTACGAAGCATTTGATTCATAACCACAAAGAAACTGAAGGCATTGTGGAATTGCTTCTATCATGAAGAGATGCTTGCATTACAAAGGATTTTGCCATTTCTTCGAAAGATTTTTCAATGCCTTCATTTTCTCCGTTTTACACTCTGAGAAAAAATGACGGTAAATCCTGGATAATTTTTTTTGCCAAACTTTACCGTACTTCAAAACCCAGTATCCACCGTACTGTCTACAGTTTTTACCGTACTTGTTTTACAAAATATTCCGTAGTTTTTTAACAGGAGTTACCGTTCTTTCGTACAGTCCATGCCGTAGGAAGGATCAGATCTGGTCCCATCAAAGGCCGCTCCCAAGAATTGTCCACATCAGGATCTCGAAAAAAGGGGGTCGACCGACTGAAAAATTTTATTGCACCTTTCGATAGGTCTCGTCAAGACCTTTTCAACGAGTGGTCGGAAGGGGGGTCCAGGAGTCCGATTTCAGCAGTTACGTACATCAGGATATTGAAAAACAAGGGTCGACCGACAATAAAAATTATAGCAGTTTTTGATAGGTATTAAAAGTACGGGACTGCCGGGTAAAAAAGTACGGGATTCCCTGTAAAAAAAGTACGGCGTTGCCTGTAAAAAAAGTACGGTATTGCCTGTAAAAAAACGACGGTGTTGCCTGTTAAAAAAAGTACGGTGAAGTCTGGAGTAATCAGTACAGGATTTACCGTCATCTTTTATCGCAGTGCACGAAGCGATTCTTCGTAGAGTTTTTACTGAGAGAGCGCCCTTTCCTCCGCAGGCGTACCTGCCCAGTTACCGAGACCCCTTCGGCCAGCCGCAGTTGACGCCCCGCCTGCCGGACGGCGAGCACGTCTTCGTGGTGGAGCGCCGGCCGGCCGAGATGGCCGTGTGGCTCGAGGCGCGCCCCAACCTGGTGGTCACGGCGCCCGTGCTGCAGGGCGAGCCGCTCCACCTCGAGCTGCACGCCGCCCTCAACCGCGTGCTGTACGACAAGGCGTGACCAGAGCCACGGCCGGCGGCTGGAACTGGGGTTCCCAGCAGTTCGTGATGGTGGTTCGAAACGGACAAAAGTTTTCAGCCATCGGCAGATTGGTTCCAGAAGTGTATTTGATCCGCTATCGTATATCTTGTGAGCGGAAATATGGTCTAAATATGAAATTACATATCCAGTGCAAAAAAGAAACTGCGTCTTTCTTTCTACAAGGTGGGTGTACGCCACACCGTGTCTCGTCGTAACAGGCTTCGCGATGCGATGCTGCGCCTGTTACGACCTACTCCTGGCGTACCTACCTTCGCCTGCGGCGCTCCCTGCTTGACTTCGGCAAGCCCTCTCAGAAACTTATGTTGAAACAATGAGTAGAGCACTCCGTGTTGAAGAATTTGAAAAAGGCTTCATGATGGCAAATACCCACATTTGCGTTTCATCCGAGGCCCTGCATAAGCGCCAAAAACGAGTTCGTGGCACCGATTGCCACAACTCAATTGGTCGGGCCCCTGGACTCCTCTTCTGACCCCTCTCGCTGGAAAGGTCGTGGTACTCTACAAACTGAAGAGTGTACTCAGTATACATCTACACATGCATACTTAAAAGTACACACCTTCAGATGCATACCTAGCTGAGTACACATGAACAAATGCATACCTGATAAGTATGCATCTGTAGGTGCATACTTGGCAAGTAGAAGGTGTGCACTTGTCACCATGTAAATGCCCAGTATCAAGTACACATTTTCAGATGCACACTTGGCTGAGTACACATCTACAGATGCATACCTCTCAAGTATACATCTGTAGATGTGTACTCAGCCAAGTATGCATCGGCACTGGTAAAACTAAGTTTAACACTAACAAGGTAGGTTTACGCCAGACCGCGTCTTGTCGTAACAGGCTTCGCGATGTCTCGCTGCCTGTTCCTCCAATCCGCGCCTGGCGTACCTACCTTGGCCTGCGGCGCTAGCCTGCCTTCGGCAGGCAATGGCTTGTCCATCGTCGGTTACTTCTAACTTGATGCATGCTGGGGGGCTCCGCCCCCCAGACCCCCCTTCATTCTAGATCCCTTGTAACTTTCTAACTTGTCAGGGCTGCGGGGCTCCGCCCCCCAGACCCCCCTTCTTCGAGACAGAAGTGATCTGCCTGCAGAAAACTCGATTTTTCGCCGTTTTTTAGGTGTTTTCCGGCTATAAAAACTGAACCAGTTGAGCTAGGATAGTAAAATTTCGCGTGTGTCGAGCCAAGGACATGCCCGAAAAGTGTGCAAAATCTCACCGAGATCGGCTGAGCCGTTCAGGAGGAGTAGTGCGGACACACACACACACACAGACAGACGGACAGACAGAAAAAACTTTTCAACCCCAATGGAGTAACAGGCTTCGCTATCGCTCACCCAACAAATTTGTCCTTGCTACAATAATGACACATACACCACAGTCCACCATCCACCCGCTGACACGTGACAGCACACAAACTTTCTTACTGATTGCTTTGATGTGCCATCGTGAGAAATCGCCTCTGCACACAACTCCTTGGCTACTTGCTCCACAGCCTTCCCCACAGATCTATTATGGCGCTTCCGCAGGGACTCCCAAACATTGGGAATGTTGAGTGCTGCAATGAATGAGTTGACTTGGTCACCGCCAAGAAAAGTATCAATACATCCTATGAACACAACGTAAGGGAGAACTTACTTAATTTTTTCTGTGACTACTTGAAACAAGCACGGGAGAGGCGGTCGTGGTAGGACTAGCCTTCCAGGATCGTGGCGGAATCTCCACGCGATCTCTCCTGGGAGGGTGCGGCAAATAAGTTAACTAGATTGAGGGCTTCCAGCTTACGCTTGAATGCTTGTTGCATGACTGCCTGCACCCCTGCTAAGCGCCGAACGCGAACAAATCGCAGGCGAACTAAGGAAGTGAACATGGTATAATGCTGGTTATCTTGTTGCATGGCTTGAGTGTGACAACGGAGAATCCAATCAGCCTGGACAGGGTTGCCACGCACCTGGAAAACAGGGAAAACCTGGAATTGTCAGGGAAACTGAAACCGTGTCAGGGAGAACCGGGAAAATCTGGAAATGTCAGGGAAATTTGTGGAAGACAGGTCAAAATCTCAACTTTCTTGCCAAAAAGTCAAAAAGTGCCCATCCGCCAGATGGGATATCCTTTCCAAGCGCGACAACTCCCTTGAAAAATTGCCCAAAATGTCAGGGAAAATGACAAAAATTGTCTCTGAAAAACCTAGAAATGTCAGGGAAATCCGGCGTGGCAACCCTGGTGAAGGTCCACCACAGCAGGGAGGGAGGACGAGGCGCAGCGAGGACCCCAAGGCCCAACCCAGAGGAGCGGGGACGGAGCAGGTGGAGTCAAAGGAGAGGAAATAAGGATAAGTGAATGCAGAAGTAAAGTAAAGGTTTATTGGCCAGGTGAGCGATAAGCAAAAATAACAAGTAGACGGTAGGGCCTTACATTTAGAAAACTAGACAGATAGGATAGCGGTTACAACATGGATCAATCTCAGCAATAACAGTCGCAATTGCAATGCCTGGGCGGCATGAAGGGCTAGCTGCTCAGCAGCATAGCTGTCGTAGGTTGTGGCGGCGTGCTCTGCCGCCGCGGCCTCTCTTGCCACGTCCCGCGCGTCGGGAATCTCCTCCACGCGGAAGCAATGGCAAGGGCTGTCGTGGTTGAAGATACTGCAATCCGAGGGGGTATGCGCTCTCTGAACCTGTGTACCGACTATTACGCTATTACGCTCTATTACGCCACAAATTAATCGGAATATAGCTAAAAAGGGCCTCAAACACACCAAAATTGATAAAATTTTGACAATTTCGGCTATTACGCGACTATTACGCGTATTATTACGCGTGTTATTACAGATAGAGTGTACCGACTAATACGCGAGTGCATACCCCCTCGCTGCAATCGCTGTCACTCCAACTGCGCGTGGCGTTGGCCTCCGACCATGGTGACGCTTGTGAGCGGCCAGAGGCGCCAGCGCGAGGGACGCAGCTGGGGGACGCCGACGTGGAGCGGGAGGGCCCTGCCTGGGGCGAACTGGGGGGCCCGGGGTGCGGAACTGCCGCGGGGGAAGATCCCTGACACGCCCGCAGCGGAGGGCCCAGCGGCTGGAGCCGGGGCGGGCTGGGGCACGGCGACGGGGTAGGGAGGCGCCGGTGGAGCACCGCCCGGAGGCCCTGACTGACAGGGACCCCGGGGAGAGTCCCCTGGGGCTCCGACGGCGCCGTCGCCGGGTGGGTCGCACGCCGTGAGCCGCTCCACTGCTTACTCGGACAGGGCGGCCATAGGTGTTGTGTAGGCTGCACACACAACAACAGACAGGGAGGGCTGGGGGGCGGGCTTGGAATGGATGCCGGCGGCGGGCTGTACTCACGCAGATGGTCGGCCTCCCTCAGAAGCAAGGCCAGAAAGGAGCTGGCCCAGAAGGGGTCGTGGTCGAGGCCCAGAACGAAGGCACCCAGGCGCCGGGCGGGCAGCCCGCTGAGAGCCCGGTGAAGCCGGATGCCCCCACGTGTTGATGCCGCCCGGGACCGAGACGGCCACTGTAAACACAGGAGCCGAATCAGCGACGCTGGACTCTGGGCCCTGGGCAGGGGGGCACTTGGCACTCACCTTGGGTGCCGGGTGGAGCAGCTTACTGATTCCGAAGGATGGTGGCGGGTATTTGGAGAGGCCCGTCGGGCACGCGTGGGCGGACCATCTGGCGTCGCACGGCAAAAACTTTGTCGTGTTTTACAAGGACCGGTCACCTCAGCTAAGGTTCTTGGCCCCTGGTCCTTAAGTAAACCCGTCTGGCTAAGGTAGCTCCTTAGGCAAGCGTTTGTTTACATGTCCGCCATGTTGAGCCTATAACCTAATTACCGATGCTTCACACTCAATAAACGAATTTAACCGCGAGTAAAGGTAGTTTCAGAAAATACCAAGGTAAAATGTGCGATTTTTCCATTTCGAGTGCTCGTTTGCCTCTGGATGATCTGGTTCATTCACGTTCGTGAAATATGTGGTCGGCTGAGGGAGCGCCGTAGCATAAACGTAATCCAAATTTCTTTCAGCAATCCTTCCTTCTTTTTGAAAAGCGAGTACAGAATCAGGTTCAGCGTTAAATTTTACGTAAGCAAACATGTTACGTTGTGTTTCATTAGTTAATTTTCTGCATTCCTACAATTGGCAAATTTGAGGTTAAAAATGGCGGACGTGAAAACGAACGCGCTGGGCTAGTTTGGCTAAGAAGCTACCTTAGCCAGAGGGGTCTCCCTAAGGATCAGAGGCCAAGACCCTTAGCTAAGGTGACCGGTCCTTATAAAACACGACAAAGTTTTTACCGTGCGGGCAGGGGGTGGCAACGGCCTAGGGAGAGCGTGAAGCGATGCTCGCGCCGTCAGTGCAGAGGTTGCGCACTTGTTCGAGATCATGAAAACTAGATGGTGTTTTTCAAAACGCTTCGCACCGATGGAAAGGGCTTGAAATTTAGGGTGCATTAGGCTTATTGCTCTTCTCGAAACTCCCCCCTGACTTTATAATGAGGTGCAGTGAAAACACCGAAAAACACGAGAAATCATAAAATTCAGGAAAAACTCGAATGCGCCATGTTGATGTAAATGATTCCACCCTTGTGTTCGGTTGAATTGGAAGTATCGGGCAGTCTACTAGGCCTAATGCACCTTAAATTTTGTGCTCTTTCGATCTGCTCAAAGCGTTTTGCAATCAACGGGCTAGATCTTCCAATCGAAGCAAAATAAGTAACCCCTGCACCACCCTCGTGCATAGCTTCACGCGCCTATAGGCCGTTGCTGCCCCCTGCATGCGTCGGGCTATGTACTGGTCGGGTGATCGCTGCTCGGGCTCGGTCGGCGGTGGTTTGGGGTGGGGAGAGGAGGGGAGAGGGGTAGTAGTGGTCGGTGGTCGTCGGGCCGGGTCGGAGCTGGAACACACACACAGGTACCGGTGAACGTTACGGATGCGGAAAGAGTAGTTTGGACGTTGGGAGTGTAGAGTGTGGCAGACAGCGAGGACAGAGCGACATAGAGCGAAGTGAATCGGTTATCTGCAGTCTTCAATCTGATCAAAGAAGGAAGAATCGTCGTTTGCGATGGGTAAGACTCATTATTCGGCTTTTATCTCATGCCATTTTCTACCCGCCTTGCCTTTTTCTTCCCCTCGATGTTTGCGGATTTCGAGTTGTGGTTCGCCCGGGCGACCCTTGAGGGGGTTACATTACTACATTCACCTGAAGTTTTTCCCAAGTGAAAAATAAACAACAATCCATGCCATCTGTTACCCACGACGGTTTCGATCGTGCTCAGACTAGCTTTTCGTGCGGTTCCTGGCTTTGGCCAGCTTAACCTCTTCCTCGTTGGCCTCGTGTTTCAAAATATCAGCCATTCCTCTTGCTCCCCACTTTCCTCCCATGCCTACTCGGGTTGCAGTTGCAAATGTCTCAAAACATCGCCCACAGCTATTTCACACGGACCCGTTGAATTCGTGCCGATTCCCAGTGGTTTCCTCGTTATGATAGTGCCGCTCTATGGCATTCTCTCCCGCAAGAGGCACATGTTTTGGATCATTCGGAAAAGATTTGAATGAACTTTTGTCGAGAGCTATAAACCGAGGGGTTACGCTCTTCGGGAATCGTGTGTACACTCGGTCGGTAATGATGAATGTTGTTTGCTTTTCAGCTGATGCTGGAAATCCTTCGGACTCCCAATGGCAGCGTTTGTTCCATATTGTGGAGGGCGACGTGGAGCTCCTGAAGGGCACAATATTCACCCTGGTGGCAGGGTTAGGACTGACAGGAAGTGGGAGGAATTGGCAACTCAAGTCAATGTAGCTGATCACTGTTTAAAAAAAGTCGAAATTTTCAGACTTTTTAGGATGAAGTCAATTTTGAGACCCCGTGGTCTGAATTTTCACACCCCCGGACACTCTGAATTATTGGACACCCTGTCGTCTGAATTTTCAGACTAGCATGTACTTTGAATTTTACGACTACAAGGTAGTCTGAAACAAACTCGTGTTGGGGTGAAGTAAGACGACGTTAAATGCGAAGTATGGAAACTATACCTGTTGTAGTCGCTGAGAAACGTGAGCGTGTACGAACAGAGGACAGACAGACGCACGACCAGTCACTTTTCAGCGCGCCCAAACACGGCAAGGTCTTCGCTATCGCTCAGCCAAATTTGTATATTTCTCAGTGTTCTCATAGTCAACCTGGTAGGCACTCCGGTCGCGTGGGTGGCCTATCCTAACCTACTAATCCCGAAGCTCGGATTTCGGAGGCTAAAGTACGGTGACATTCCCACGCAGTTCGTTAAATCCAAATTGTTTAGGCGTACCTCAGACACGCCAGTGTTATAGCCTGACACGGGTTACCCTTTCCAGGACGGACTACGGAGTTCCACCCCCACACTCTCAATGGAAAATTTTAGGAGACAACAGCTTCTGTCTGTTTAATCATAAAACTGTTGTGATCCTTCTGTGCGTAACCTCAGAGTTTCTTTCATACAATTTCGCCTCTAAGCAACACTGTATCCGAATTAATTCTTTAATATTTGAACTAGTACATAGGATATATTTCACTTCGTGATTGATGTCGATGACTTGATATTTAATTGTAATATCTCTGCTTTCTGATTTTCAGCCATGGTGCAAGGCAGGTCCAGGCGGGCCGGAAGACGGGCGCGGCCCCAAGCCCCTCCTCATCCTCATCCTTACCCAATGAATTACAATCCCCATCAATATGCTCAATTCAACCCGCCTCCCCCTCCTTATCATTTCCCACCCCAGCTTCCTCCATTCTATCCCCAATACCAATTGCCGTACCAATATCCCATTAACCCTTACCAATATCCGTTCCAGCCATACCTTGTACCACCCCATTATCCACAATATCCCCAATTTGATCCTTATCATGCAATTGCGGTGCATCCACCCATGGCAGCAGAGGAGGAAGGAAATGATGCGAGTTTTGCTCAGATGCAAAATGTAGATTATTGGCTGAGCGATAGCGAAGCCTGTTACTCCAGTGCGGTTGAAAAGTTTTTTCTGTCTGTCTGTCTGTGTACAATACTCCTCCTGAACGGCTCGGCCGATCTGGCTGAGAAAATGCAGGCTTATTAGGTATGTTCTTGGCTCGGCACACGCGAAATTTCACTATCCTAGCTCGCGTGGTTCAGCTTTTTTAGCCGAACAAGCCAGGGCCCGCCCTTCCGTCGAACCGAGTTGCCAGCTCCGCTTCGCTGCGCCGGCAACTCGGTTCGACAGGGGGCCGGCCCAGGTTGGCCTGCCGGCGGCCTTTTCTCGGGCCTTCGGCCCTCGCATCAGACCCAACTTGGCCAGTCGAAGGCCCGGGCCTTCGGCCCGCTCGCATCACACACACCGTGAGCGGGTAAAGCAAAGTTATCGATGTACCATCGTGACTTAGGCCCGCCCTTCTATTCACAATATGCAATAGTCCTTACACTTTTTACTCCAACTGTCCTTAGAATATGCCCATTTCATTTGTCTCTTCACCCTCATTTCGAAAATACCCATATTTGCCATGCTACTGCAACTCCTTGCAATAGAGGCACAGCAGGAGCGCAAAACGAGTCCGTCGCACTTTTTCCCATAACTCTTGAAGGCGGGCTCCTGGACCCCCCTTCCGACCCCTCGTTGAAGAGGTCTTGCCAAGACCTATCGAAAACTTAAGTAAAAATTTTCAGTCGGTCGACCCCCTTTTTTGAAGATCCTGATTTGACTAATAGACGAAGTCGGGCTCCTGGACCCCCCCGACCCCTCGTTGAAAAGGTCTTGCTCAGACCAATCGAAATCTGCAATAAATTTTTTTAGTCGGTCGACCCCCTTTTTTGAAGATCCTGATGTGACTAATAGACGAAGTCGGGCTCCTGGACCCATTTTCCGACCCCTCGTTGAAAAGGTCTTGCTGAGACCAATCGAAATCTGCAATAAATTTTTTTAGTCGGTCGACCCACTTTTTTGAAGATCCTGATGTGACTAATAGACGAAGTCGGGCTCCTGGACCCATTTTCCGACCCCTCGTTGAAAAGGTCTTGCTGAGACCAATCGAAATCTGCAATAAATTTTTTTAGTAGGTCGACCCCCTTTTTTGAAGATCCTGATGTGACTAATAGACGAAGTCGGGCTCCTGGACCACCTTTCCGACCCCTCGTTGAAAAGGTCTTGCTGAGACCAATCGAAATCTGCAATAAATTTTTTTAGTCGGTCGACCCCCTTTTTTGAAGATCCTGATCTGGCCAACTTGTAAAAGCGGCCGATGGGGTCGGGACCAGGTCCATTCATCTTGTCTCGTCGCCCCGATTCCAAAAATACCCCTATGTGCCCTGCTAGTACCAATAATGGCGGAAATCCCCCTCCCGCTCATGTAAACCATGATGCACCTGCAGCAGCCCTTGTGCGACCCGGACGGGATTTGCACCACCGGATTATTTGTTTGGACGGTACTCCTGAAGTACCCTCCAAATCTGGTTACTCTAGCTCAACTCCTTCCTTGTACACAGACGCCAACAACAACAACACACAGACACAAAGGCAAATGCATAGGCCCTCCCCCTATTTTTTGAATAGAAGGGCGGGCCAAAAACACCTAAAAACCGGTGAAAAATCGAGATTTCTGCTGGCAGATCACTTCTGCCTTGAAGGAAGGGGGGGTCTGGGGGGCGGAGGCCCCCAGCCTCGACAAGTTAAAAAGCTACAAAGGTCAAGTTCGTGTTATCTATAGATGCAGCAACTCTATCTAGAATGAAAGGGGGTCTGGGGGGCTCTGCCCCCCAGTATGCAACAAGTAAGAAGTAATCGACGATTGACAAGCCATTGCCTGCCGAAGGCAGGCTAGCGCCGCAGGCCAAGGTAGGTACGCCAGGCGCGGATTGGAGGAACAGGCCGCGAGACATCGCGAAGCCTGTTACGACAAGACGCGGTCTGGCGTAAACCTACCTTGTTATTAGGTTGATCTTAATTTCAAATTTTTGGCTTGTGTTAGGTTGACGAAGACATGCCTGCACAGGCCCCACCCGCCTCTGTAGATGACATCAGAGAGTCCTCCCAGGATGACATCCCGGTCTTCGACCCTACTCTTCAAATCGAAGAGTGTACATGGTATGCTCTAACTGGAGCATGCCTGCAAGCACGCTCTAACTAGCGCATGCCTGCCAAGCATGCACTTATTAGTGCATACATGCCATGTACACGCTTCCTGATGCAGAAAACTCCATATCCCTTATGCACTAGATGCATGCTTCAGTTAGCGTGTACATGGCATGTATGCACTAGTTAGTGCATGCCTGGCAGGCATGCGCTAACTAGAGCGTGCTTGCAGGAATGCTCCAGTTAGAGCATACCATGTACACTGTTCGATTTGTAGAGTACCCCACCAACAAGTCCTGGCAGGGATGTGAATGTAAGTTTGAAGAAAAGGAAATGTGTGGGACGTGCAGTTTAATAAGCAAGATGTAGACGTTTGATTACATTCAAAATGTCTCTAATTTAGATTTCAAAAATATTTAAATTTTGAAATTACCATTGTATCTCTGCTACTGACGCACTTATTGGCTGAGCGATAGCAAAGCCCGTTACTCCAGTGCGGTTGAAAAGTTTTGTCTGTCTGTCTGTGTGTGTGCACTACTCCTCCTGAATGGCTCGGCCGATCTGGCTGAGATTGTGCAGGCTTATTAGGTATGTTCTTAGCTCGGCACACGCGACATTTCACTATCCTAGCTCACGTGGTTCAGTTTTTACAGCCGAAAAACACCTAAAAAATGGCGAAAAATCGAGTTTTCTGCAGGTAGATCTCTCCTGTCTTGATGAAAGGGGGGGCTGGGGTAGGGATGTAAAGGCCGGTAATATTACCGGTAAAGAACGGTATAATACGGTAAAATACCGTATTTTACGGAGACCCCGGTAAAATTGGTATTTTTCAGTAATTTTGAAATATTGACTTATTTGAACTTCTTTAGCTTCCATACGATTAGACAGGACGTACGGACTGAAAATAGCGCTTCTTTTGAACTCTTGGTTTGTATCTGCCCCTCGTGCCACCCCGTGTACGTGTAAGACGTCTAGCCACTTAAAATTTATGTGAAGTTAATGTTCTCTTCTTTGGCAAAACTTGTGGAAATCAAAATCCATTTACGCGACCCAAATCTCCGAAAGGCAAATCAAAAACCTTTCTTTGTTGCCAAGGTTCATATAATTTTAACTAACTTAAAATTGAAAAGAGGTAAATCTAGGGGTAGATATTTGTTAGAAATTTGAGCTGAAAAGTGTAATGAACATTGGTATGGTTGTTGGACACCTTGCAGCCTTTAAGGAAAAAAGTTTCTTCATGGAATTGAGACAACTTACTTGGATTACGAGAAAAACGGCGCCCGTTTTGTTAATTCTTAAGTATATTTGGGCTGTTAACTTTGCTGCTCTACGCATTTCTTAATCCAGCCCCGTAGGAATAAGTGAAAAGCAGTCAGATTCAAAATTAATTTGGGAGGGTCTAGTGGGAGAATAGTTCATATTTTTGACCCACAGGGTCTTTCGTCCTTGTCTATTTCAAATATGCGACATTGTCCTTGAGTCATGATGGTTTGCAACCATGTTTGGAACGATGCGGCCGATGATTAATGATACACCCTCACCCAAATGAACCTCTTTTCCCCCTATTTCACAAGAAGAACCACAGTTACTTCTTTAAGTCAAGAAAAATCAATTTTACCCAATTTTACCGTATAATACGGTTAAATACCGTATTTTACCGTAATTTACGTAACTTTGAATCTTACCGGTATTTTTGCATCCCTAGCCTGGGGGGCGGATACCCCCAACCTGACAAGTTGAACCCCAACCTGACAAGTTGAACCCAACCTGACAAGTTGAAAAGTTACAAGGGTCAAGGTCGTGTAATTTGTAGATGAAGCAACTCTATATACAGTGAAGGGGGGTCTGGAGGGCGGGGCTGGGGGGCATGCAACAAATCAGAAGTAACTGATGACGGGCAAGCATTGCCTGCCGAAGGCAGGCTAGCGCCGCAGGCCAAGGTAGGTACACTGTCAGAAAATTCCGAAAAAAATGGAAAAATCATGGAGTTTTTCCGAAACTTCCGCATGGAGCTCTCCATAAATGCAAATTCTGGGCTTTCTCCGAAAAATTTCGGAATTTTGAACAAAAATGCATGCTGCACTATCACAAAAACACGAAAAAAAGGTTTGCAACCAGTTTAAAATTGAGGGAAGGGTGACCCCTACTTTTTGAGCTCAGTTTTCATAATATAAAGGGAAAGCTACAGGATATAAGTCAAATGAGCTCGAATGAGGTTGTCCCTTCTTTGACCATATCAGACCAAAAAAATGCTTCAGCGAAGTCCTCTTTAATATATTTGAGGAAAGACTTCCATTTTACCTCCTATCTGGACCCAAGGAATGCTCCGAAGAACATCTATATAAGCGCTGAGAAAATCTCTCCGAAAAAAAATGGAAAATGAATGGAGTCTCCATGAACGTGATTATAGGGTTTTTCTCCATAAAATTTCGGAGCTAATTTCTAACAGTGTACGCCAGGCGCGGATTGGAGGAACAGGCAGCGAGACATAACGAAGCCTGTTACGACAAGACGCGGTCTGGCGTAAACCTACCTTGTTACATGTCAGAGAATATATCTAAAAAGTGCCTGTTATGTTTTTAGAATCACCAGTTCACTGTTCGCCAAATTTTGCCTGAGAATTCATTCCTTTTTTGTCCTGAATTAAATAGCAGAATTATTTCCCATGTGAAAATTGATATTGGTTGAAATTTTGATTGGCACAAGCTTAACCTTTCATCAGGGCGTAGTTGAAAAATTAGACAAATTGTCTTTTTCTGTTGTTTTTCCTCTGAACGGTGGCACTCGGGAAATTTTCCCGTCACCTTTTGGGCGAAATTTCCATTTTAATGTTCGTTTTTCCGAAAAAACCCAAAAAGGGAAAAAGACGTACTCCAAGGAACCGTTTTGGGGAAAAGGTTGGGGGGCGGAGTCCCCGAGTGGGACAAGTTAAAAAGTGCAACTCAAAACTGTTATCTGCGATGACGCACCCTATCAGAATGACGGGGGCCCGGGGCCCCCAGAGGTAACAATCAAAAAAGACAATTTTAAACCTTCCGCGCGGGTGCTACAGGATATAAATTGGAGGGACAGGAGCGAGTTCGCAAGCCAACAAGAGCGGTCTGGCGCCTACTTGTAAAAAATTAAAATTTTTTGCAAACAAAAGTTTTTAACAACAAACAAGGCTCTTTACCGACACTCTGCTCCCACCTTTCGGAGGAGAAAAATGCTTTCGCTTTTGTCTCCAATCCCCGATACCGGCCTCGGAGTTAAATTTTTAGTGGGTTTAAACTTTTAATGTGAGTTAACCCAATGTTAGGTTGGAAGAAAGTTGTCCAATTTTCTCTCATGTTTGAACATATTTCAGAAAGTGGTCTGAATCCGAAATTCAGACTCTTGAGGTCTGGGAAGTCTGACGCAAGTTCATATGAATTTTGAGAATGAGTACAAATATTAAGACACTTCGAGTCTGAACCAAGCTTTCAGACAAAGCGTTTAAGAACTAAGACAAAAACTCTGATTTTTCAGAATTTAGTCTGATTTACAGATTCAGACCGCTAAGTCTGACAAAATTGGTCTGAATTTTCAGAATTTTTTTAACAGTGTTATATTCGCCCAAATTTGTGCCACTTAAGAGGAATCTCTATTCCGTTTTAGAATTGTCCTGCATATTTAAAAGTAAAGTAATTTTTTATTCAACTAGTTGTTGTGATAAAATGTTTGATATTGTTTGTTTTGATAATGTTTGATTGGCTGAGCGATAGCGAAGCCTGTTACTTCAGTGGGGTTGAAAAGTTTTGTCTGTCTGTCTGTCTGTCTGTGTGTGTGTCCGCACTACTCCTCCTGAACGGCTCGGCCGATCTCGGTGAGATTTTGCACACTTCTTGGGTATGTCCTTGGGTCGGCACACGCGAAATTTCACCATCCTAGCTCAACTGGTTCAGTTTTTATAGCCGAAAAACACCTAAAAAACGGCGAAAAATAGAGCTTTCTGCAGTAGATCACTTCTGGCTTGGAGAAAGGGGGGTCTGGGGGCGGAGCCCCCCAGCCTCGACAAGTTAAAAAGTGACAAGCGTCAAGATCGTGTTATCTGCAGATAAGACAACTCTATTCAGAATGTACGGGGGTCTGGGGGTGGAGCCCCCAGCATTCAACAAATCAAACCGCAATGGACAACCATTGCCTTTCGGGAAGTTATGCCAGGCCATAGTACGCCATTGTGGATTGAGAAGGCAGCTATTCGCGAAGCTGTCCTGCAATAGGTCTGGCGTAAACCTACTTTTTATTGATAAATTTAGACAAAATTTTGTTTTGTTTGTTTTGAAATTTGATGCTTGACGTAGCAACCTATTCAACCAATGGATTTCAATCTATGTCTACCTGTTGTCTCCTTTCCTGCAATTTTTTTCCCACACTTACAAGGTAGGTTTACGCCAGTCGCGTTTGTGTAACAGGCTTCGCGATGTCCTTGGGTCGGCCTGTGAATTTCACCATCCGGGCGTACCTACCTTGGCTTTGGCGCTAGCCTAAAACGGCAGACAATGGCTTGTCCATGTCGGTTAGTTTCACTTGTTGAAAGGGGGGTTGCGGGCCCCAGACCCCCCACATTCTTCGAAGTTTAATCTACAAGCATACGATTTTGTTGTCACTTTAAACTCTTTAAAGCGGGGGCGGGGGGCGCCAGCCCCCCATTCTCCAAGCAGAATGATCTATCTGCAGAAAGCCATTGCCGCCTTTTTAGGGGCTAGGCTAAACCAAAGTACCCTAGGTGTTGAAACGGTCCCGAGCCAGGACCTCCAGACAGTGCAAGTCTCCGAGATCGCCTTGTTTCAGAGGATTACCTGACTGATTTATTTTCAAACCAAGAAGCATTCACACATTCAACAGACAGACAGAATATCCAAAACTTTTCTAACCTGGTTGGGCAACCTGCCTTCTTTCGCTCACCATTTTACACGTTTTACGTATGGTCTTATTTCGTACTGAAAACAGTGCATCCATTTTCTTTTGATAATCTTATATATCAGGATGGCACTTTTGAATGTGCTCCAATAAACGTTGCCTTTTACCATACAGAAACTGCTTTGAACAAAAAGGCTTGGGACAGCACAAAGCCTTCCTGCCTTCAGGTCTGGTAGGCACTTCAGGAAAGATGCTCACTGAGTTTGATGTCTTGTCCACCTTGTGCTGTTCCATCCTATCTCCAACATGGGCCATGTTTCCGGTATCCTGTGCAAGCATTAGTCCAGGTTAGAAATTAACAAGGTAGGTTTACGCCAGACCGCGTCTTGTCGTAACAGGCTTCGCGATGTCTCGCGGCCTGTTCCTCCAATTCACGCCTGGCGTACCTACCTTGGCCTGCGGCGTTTAGCCTGCCTTCGGCAGGCATTGGCTTGTCCATCGTCCGTTACTTCTTACTCTTTGCATGCTCGGGGGCTCCGCCCCCCAGAACCCTCTTTATTCTAGATGGAGTTGCTTCATCTACAAATGACACGATCTAAACCCTTGTAACTTTTTAACTTGTCGACGCTTGGGGGCCCTGCCCGAGGGGTGAATCACTAGTGTACTCATGTGTACAGATTTGCCCGTACTCAGTGTACTCACAAGGTTAAAAAGGGCGAAATTCACTAGTTTTTCGACCGATTTGGCGTCGAGTGTCGTTTAAAACGCTAAATTAAGCCTTAATTTGTTTACAAATGTAAAATTTATGAGTAAAGGAAGGTGTACTCACGCGTACTCATGTACTCATGTGTACACCAGAACGCTGAGCTATTCACCCCTCGGCCCTGCCCCCCTTTCTTAAAGACAGAAGTCATCCACTGTGGCAAAAAGCTACGGAAAATCCTGTAAACAGCTTGTGGTAATTCTCCGTAGGCCCCTTATCAATATTCTCCGTAGGCTCTTACAGTATTTTCTGTAGGACCGCACAGTATTCTCCGTAGGACCGCACAACGATCTCCGTAGGACTATACAGTCTTCGAGGTCCTACGGCGAAGACTGTGCCAACCCCAGCCAACTCCAATGGGAGCTTCCGGTTGCCAGCGGCCTGAGTCGGCCTCGGATACTGCCAATCTTGCCGTCACAAAGCGATGGTCTAATTTAGACAATTTCAATCTATCGACCGCTAGAAGGAGCTCTAAATTAAGTTTTAACGAACTAGAAGCAGACAAGTGATCAGTTTATAGAGGTTATCCTACTCCCTTCTCATTCGAAACTTCCAGCTGTTCCTTTAGTATTTTAGTGCGTTGAGCTCGAAATGTTGGTACGACACGGTTAAGTCGGAGACAAGAGGCAGGCAAGTTCTGCTGGGTTCCCAGCAGCCGCCGTAGAGTAGTGGTCAGAGGCGTTGATAGCAGACCCACAGGTCCCGGGTTCAAAACCGGCCTAGTAGTAGGGACTTCTGATATCTGGTGTTCACTCCTCCGATTGTTTATTTACCTTCTGTGGGAGCGCGCGAGAAGTTTGGTTTTCTCAAATCCCTTTGGGCAGGGAAATTTCTCGTTTCATGTTTCCTATGTCCCAGGCCGACTGAGCGACAGGCGACTCGGGCAAAGCACGGGAGTTGGCTGGGGTTGGACTGTGCGGATTTACAGAGAATACTGTGCGGCCCTACGGAGAATACTGTAAGAGCCTACGGAGAATATTGATAAGAGGGCTACGGAGAATCCTGGCAAAAAAATTAACAGGATTTTCCGTACCTTTTTGCCACAGTGGATCTGTCTGCAGAAAACTCGATTTTTCGCCGTTTTTCAGGTGTTTTTTGGCTATAAAAACTGAACCACGTGAGCTAGGATAGTGAAATTTCGCGTGTGCCGAGCCAAGGACATACCTAATAAGCCTGCAAAATCGCAGCCAGATCGGCCGAGCCGTTCAGGAGGAGTAGTGCACACACACACACACACAGACAAACAGACAGACAAAACTTTTCAACTGCACTGGAGTAACAGGCTTCGCTATCGCTCAGCCAACAAGGTAGGTTTACGCCAGACCGCGTCTTGTCGTAACAGGCTTCGCGATGTCTCGCTGCCTGTTCCTCCAATCCGCGCCTGGCGGTGCAATATTGGGTTCTGCCAGCTTCACGGAGGTGCCCGATGGTACTGGTACCTCGACCATGAGCCGGCACCTGGATTGTGTCCTAAGATTCCTCGGGCCAACGGAGTGCAATTTGTTCGTATTGAGGCCAAAATTACTTCCAAAGAAGCTTTAACTGTGGCTGCAGCGCAGTTTTGTGCTTACACGATGCCATCACCTGAGTCACTGCATAAATATGGAGCAGAAAAGCTGATACAAACTTGCATCGACATCGGGGTGACACAAAGTGCAGTCATTGCATCAAGCCTGACTAAGGCACCCACAGACAATTATGAGGAGTATTCACGATCAAGCTAAAGACTCTATGACTGCAGCGGCTGAGCAGTTGGTGAAATACATTAGGATGGCCCGAGAGGATGACCCGAGTTGCTGTTACAACGGTCAACGGACACCTGTACCCAGCCAGGCCTTTTCGAAACTGAAATTTATCGGTGCCACTGGCCACTAAATTACTGATGACTGGGTGCTGCTTTGCCGATTCTTGTTCTGCCTCGAAAGAGAACACTTTTTTCTTTCGGAAAAGACCCTTCGGTAGATTTTGTGGCCAGCAGGTTCCGAGGTCCCAAAAAGCCCCAAACCCTCAAATACAGCCATTTTTAGGGGTTTCTGACCTCGACCTAAAAGCCAATCGGTGTGGGATCCGGCCTTACTTGAGTTTCGGCAATTCGTATTCACTAGAGGAACCTCGAGAGGAACCAAAAAAACCGGGAGGGAGCCAGATCTGAGGTGGTCCCCGGCCAAGTGTTTTATTTTTTTCGTGTCTGGAGCTGCTTAAAGCAACAGCGTGTTCTTGCGGTCAAGGAAGGATCAAAACAACCTTCTGAAGTGTAAGCAGATTCATTTCTCGCACATTATCGGAGTGAGTGCCAAAATACAAAAAGTGTCACTAGGTGCGGCACCCTCCCTTACCTGGAAGACTGTTGCAAGACTGCCCAGTGCCGCCTCTGCCAATCAGCATCAGTGGACCCTGTGAGGCGCACCTCCTGAGGGAGAGAGTGGGGAGGCAGCACCATGTTCTCCTTACCAGCAAGCTCTAGATACGCCTCTTTGAAGTGGATGATGGCACATTATTGTCATTAAGACAGCCTAATATAAGTGAAATTAAAATGTAAAAAACTCTTGCACTGTAAAAATTAATATCCGGAATAAACGACGGATCCTTCGGCAAAAAAATTGCCAACGGTTTCTTCGTTAATTTACGAAGCTCTTCGTATATTTACAAAATCCTTCGTTATTTTTTTGAAAGATCTCTGCTGATTTCCCAATCACAATGGAAATTTACGAAGCACCTTCGTGAATCTACAAAGATCCTTCGTAAATTTTCAGGAAACCTTCGTTTATAAACAAAGAAACTTCGTTAATATACAGAGATTCTTCGTAATTATACGTCTGGAATTAACGACGGATCCTTCGGCAAAAAAATTGCCAACACTTCCTTCGTTTATTTACGAAGGTCCGCCGTAGATTTACGAAGACCCGTCGTAGATTAACGAAGCCCGTCGTAAATTTACGAAGCCCTTCGTAAATTTACGACAGATTTTGTAAATTTACGATTTTTCGTTGTAAATTTACAAAGAACCTTCGTAAATTAACGACGAACCTACGTTGATTTACAAAAGATCCTGTAGGAAAGAAACATTTACAGTGCACTTTTGGACATTCCCAAAAACCCTTCGGAAAATATTCCGTCGTAAATTCACAACATATTTTTTACAGTGTGTTTACAAAAATGAAGTATTGCACTACCTTTATCTACAAACCTACAATTTGAAACTTCACTGTAAATCCAAAGGCAATAATACTTTCAGTACTTTTTCGGCGATAGAATTGAGTATCGCCAACATACGGCCTTACGGAAGAGGAGAAATAGCGGTTCAAAGTATGGGCACGGTAGTCCGCCCGCCCAACAGGCGGGTGATTCCGTGCGTAGGGGGTCATTTCAGGTCACCGGGGCCTTGAGCCTGAACTGAGGGTGATTTGGTAGCTTCGGTAATTCAAATTTGTTTTTGACTGAGCGATAGCGAAGCCTGTTACTCCAGTGGGGTTGAAAAGTTTTTCATGTCTGTCTGTGTGCACTACTCCTCCTGAACGGCTTAGCCGATCTCGGTGAGATTTTGCACACTTCTTGGGTATGTCCTTGGCTCGGCACACGCGAAATTTCACCATCCTAGCTCTACTGGTTCAGTTTTTATAGCCAAAAAAACACCTAAAAAACGGCAAAAAATAAGCTTTCTGCAGAAAGATCACTTCCGGCTTGGAGAAAGGGGGGTCTGGGGGGCGGAGCCCCCCAGCCTCGACAAGTTAAAAAGTGACAAGGGTCAAGATCGTGTTATCTATAGATAAAACAACTCTTTTTAGAATGTAGGGGGGTCTGGGGGGCGGAGCCCCCCACCATTCAACAAGTCCAAAAATAACCGACAATGGACAAGCCATTGCCTGCCGCAGGCAGGCTAGCGCCGCAGGCCAAGGTAGGTACGCCAGGCGTGGATTGGAGGAACAGGCAGCGAGACATCGCGAAGCCTGTTACGACAAGACGCGGTCTGGCGTAAACCTACCTTGTACTAAACGAAGACCATGTCCTCATGTGGATAAGTCAATCTAACTTTTGATTTTCTAGGTTTTGTAAGCTGCTAAATTGTCGTTTTGAAAGTTCCGTCATAGTCACCAACACCTATAAGACAACATTGCCATGCTGTAGTATATGACTCAGCCACATCAAAAGAAAACTGGCTATTTCACTCTCTTCCGGGTGATTCCGTGCGTAGGGGGTCATTTTAGATGTACCAAATGTTCTTTTTTAAAGTTCAACTTTAGGGGCTAAATTTGGTGTAGATGGCATACATAGTACCCCACAGTACCCCTCTGAGCGTGGCAGCGCTACAAGTTGACTTTTATTTTCACTCCCTATGAAATACGGCGGAATTTACAGAAATAATGACGGAATTTACAGATTACGGAATTTACTTAGCGAAGTTTTTAGTCTCCTGAACCGCTGGGTTACAAGATAGGAAAAAACTGTTGACGGTGTCATTTTCAGCATCCAAAATAGCATTTTTCAGCGAAAGTTGTGGGAACTTTCTCCCTTAGATGCAGGAGCTGCGGCGCGAAACGGAATTTACATCCATTTTTACACCCCTACCGTTTTGAACTCTTCTGACGGCCTGGAAGCGTCGTTTGACCGCCCCAGGTCCCGTGGGCACGGGCTTCTGGAAGTGTTTTTTATGTTCTTTCGATCCCAAGTGGTCGCGAGTTTCTATAACGAAAAGGAACCCCAGTAGACCGTCAGTTGTGAAAGCAGCATAGGTCACATGGTCACACGGTGGACATTTTCCCAAAGGCTGTTTCGGGTTCAACAAGTGATGATACAAAGGTCACCCTCCGTAATTTTGTGAAGAATAAGTCAGGGGAGAGAGTGAAATAGCCAGTTTTCTTTTGATGTGGCTGAGTCATATACTACAGCATGGCAATGTTGTCTTATAGGTGTTGGTGACCATGACGGAACTTACAAAACGACACTTTAGCAGCTTACGAAACGCAGATAAACAAATGTTAGATCGACTTATCCACATGAGGACACGGTCTTCGTTTAGTAAAACAAATTTGAATTGCCCAATGTCACGGACTATACTAGGAGGAGCAGATTCTCACAAATCTTGGGCGGAGTAAGGCGGGGTTCTTCTTCTGCGTTGATTCCCCCTCTTGAAGCCGGTTGACAAAATAAAAACAAAGGGGTACAGTGAGTGGAATAAAAAGAAAGAAATGTGCAGTATGGGGTTATAATTCACAAATAAAGAAACTGTTATAGACACAGGTGCAGAACTGGTGCGTTGAACAATATAAGACAAACAGTAAATAAACTATTTATAGGATTTTTGAAGATAAACAGACACTAAGTATAAATCTCAGAATTGTTAAACTTTATAGAACTTTTGCAATTAAATTAATTACAGAGATTATTTAGAAATAGTTTAGAACTATGCAAGTGTCAAGGAAACATTGTACCAAACATACAATCCAAACAACTATTTTGAAATAAAATGATTTGAATCACAAAAGGTCAATAGTGTTATTTATGAAACCAAAGAATTTTTTTAAACCAAAATATAGTAATGACTAGAGTAGTTTAAAAACTAAGTATTCACGAGGAATTTAATTTAATACTACTATTTGGTTTAGTTGCAAGAATAGACCAAGCAAATAATAACGGTACACTAGCAAAAACTTTTCTCGAGTAAACAAGATTAGCGGAAACAGAGAAAATCAGCAAGTAAATAAAGTCAACACATTTTCCTAGGAACTACATGCAAAAATCAAACACTTTATAGAAAGATTAACAACAAGCACACTGACAGTAGAACACAAGAACTGCACCAAACAAAAAACATAATATGAAAACCAGTTAGACTATTTAAATGAAAACAATACCCAACACTAAGAATTGATTTGATAATATTTACTTTATAAAGGGGCGTCCCCCAGAATACAGCAAGAAACTATGCAACAAGATTTAAGTACTCAAGTGTTCAAGGAAATAATAATTTAAGTTAGCAGACAAACGCACAACTAGATAAACAAAACCCTAGCATCATAAACCGATGCAAAATAAACAAGGAGGAATTTATCGACTCCAACAGCAATTAGTGACCCATAAACAAGGGCTTGCAATAACACAACACTATAATTAAATAGATAATGACTGGAACACCTTTACAGAGTACTAATAAATTTAGAAATAAAGATGTGATACACTATCAAATTTACTGAGCGCAGACAAACACTTTCAAAGTCCTACAACAAGTAGATACTACAGAAACAAGAGACAGTGTACCACCACCTGGGCCCAGGAAAGATAAAGAATAGAATGGAGTGCACTCACCAAAATAAATATTACTCACACAGCGACTGAGCAATACTGTAGTAACATAGGCTTGAGGGGCGCCTCCTCAAACCACACACACACTTATTTACAATAAAATTTCACTACACATGGCGTCAATACGTCCATGGCAAAGGAAAAATGATCACATTTCACTTCACAAAGCGGCGAACCGCATCACTTCACTATGTCACTTCACAGCTGATGGGAGTGACGTCACGCCAAGCCGGGTGGCGTAGCGGAGGTGGGGGACAGATGGCAGGCCCACACGTGAAGTACATCTTGGAGAACGTGACGGTCATGGCGAGGATGGTGATGATGGGTGGCAGCAACATGGACTCGGAGGCAAGGCGACGGCGTGAACTTAGCCCATCATGTCGGCAGGCAGACGCCGCGGACTAGAAGCCCTGTGAGAAGATGACGTCACGGTCAAATCGACTGCCAAACAACACCAAACCATTCCGAGGCTTCTGGGTGGAAACAAACCTTGCGGGCGACGAGAGCGGGTTTGCACGCATGATGGCACGACGATAGTCAGCAGGTAGATGAGGCGAAGCACGACACCAACTTCATTAACTTGAGCAAACGCGGAAACCCGGAGCGAACGCGTGGACTCTGCGTTGCGGGAGCGTCAGACACGGGCTGTGCCTCGCGTGGTGCCGGCTGGCTGACTGACGTTCGCTCAGCTCCTCAGCTGCGGACTGACGGCTTCCGGTAGTCAGGCGGAGATGGATTCGCTGGTGGCGCTGCGGTAGCGTCGTCTGCTGGACCTACACTGCAGAATCGCCGAGATGGCCCGGCGGCGGCGATGCGGCGCGCACGGGAGGTTTGATGGGTTGCCTAACGCCACGGGGTTGGCGCGTTGCGACGCGACATTCTCCCCCTACCTCGCCAAGAAAAATTCTCAAAGCAGAATTTTTCAATAGTTCTTGCCAAAATGTCTCTTCAATTGATCAACATGCCAAGGGCCATCAGGTTTTCCCTTTTCATCTTCAAGAAGGTAAGAAACTCTTCCAACTTTGTCTTTAACCTTGTAAGGACCAATCCAGGGCTTAGCTAGTTTCTTGCTTATGAACTTCTTCTTGTCGGACTTCACGAAGTTTTTCCTGAGAACCATATCACCGGTCGCAAAAACTTCAGGTTGTCTTCTTCGAAGATTGTATCTTTGAGCATTCAACTTCTTGGCAGTCTGGATTCTGATTTGGAGCTCTTCAAACAACTTCTGCCGTTCTTCTTGGGTTTCTTCGTACTGCTCAGCACTGGGCTCTTGGACTTCAGGATCTTCTGACTTGCCGTCGTATTGACGCTCCCTTCCGTCAAGGATGAGTGCGTCGCCGAAGAGGACCTGGTGAGGACTGAGGCCAGTAACAACACTTGCTGACGAGTTGAGGGCAGAAGTGAGTTGGAGAAGATGGAGGTCCCAGTCACGATGATCATCTTTGATGTAAGAACATATCAGAGTCTCCAGGGTCTGATTGACTCTCTCTGTGGGATTGTTGCGTGGAGTATAAGGGATGTTACAACGCAGCTTGATGTTGTATTGGCCACACAGATCTCTGAAGAGATGACTTGTATACTGACTTCCATTATCCACTTGAATCTGACAAGGAGCTCCGTGCTTCAGGATGATGTCTTCGAAATGAGAAACAACAGCAGCAGTGGTGGCTTTTCTCAAAGGTCGAACCCAAACATATTTGGAGAACAGATCAGTAACAACAGACAGGAAGGTATTGCCCTTCTTGGAACGAGGCAATGGACCAATCAAGTCTCCAGAAAGAAATTCAAGTGGTTGAGAAACAATTGACTTGGAGTACATGAATCCCGGAGGCTTTCTTCTGTCCTTCTTGGTGCACTGACAGATTTCACAATTCTTCACCCACTTCTTTACATCTTCACGCATACTGGGCCAGTATCCTTGGAGACGAAGACGATTGAACGTCCTAAACCAGCCTCCGTGGCCGCTGGTTGGATCATCATGGCACAGGAAAAGCAAACGCCCACGACCTTCACGGGGAACCACCTGGACCCAGCGTAGAGGGAGATAAGGACTGACAGTGATGAGCTTGTAGAGGTATCCTTCATGAACCTTAAACTTCTCATTGGCTGAGCGATAGCGAAGCCCTTGCCGTGTTTGGGCGCGCTGAAAAGTGACTGGTCGTGAGTCTGTCTGTGACTTTGTACTCACCAACGATTCTCAGCAACTACAGTAGCTATAGTTTCAAGATTTCGTATTTAACGTCACCTTAGTACCCCCCAACACGAGTTTGTTTCAAATCGTTGTTTAGTATCGTTTGAAATATTCAAAACATACTTTTGAATCAGGTTATTAGCATGGTTAGGTTGGCAGCACTCAGCACTCACGAATTTCTCATACCTGCGGCCGCGGCTCTCAAATACGGGACAGAAGCAAATAAGCAAATAAAACAAAATAACGAGCAGAAGGGTTTGGAAATGAGATCGGCCATAGTTTTTCCACATTCTAGAATGATTAAAACCCTTTTAGGGTATCAACACAGCGAAATATGGAGAATGGCCGTGAAAATGATTTACGTGTTTCGTTCCCCTCTCCCCCCTCCCCCTTTCGAGGGGAATCTTCTTCAGGTCAGTGCACTTTGACAGAGCAGTGTAAAAAGAATGTTTTTATTTTGACCTTTTGTATTGTGGGCATCTACTTGTTTCATTTTCTATAGTGTCATCCTCTTTTTTTTTAATTCTCATAGTAGAGGAAATCAGGGAAATGCAAATAACTTGTGTTGAAATTAGCAGGCATACTTAGTTTGGACTCGAGAAATACATTCTATTGCAATGCTGCAAGCTGACAAGAGTGCAAAAGTACTAACATGTGTTTATTAATAGAATCAATGTATGGTTGTGTATATTTAATCCTAATAGAGTTTGAATTGATATTGGGTTCAAAGAGACGACTCAGGTTTTGAGCGGTGAGTGAATTAGTGAATGGATTTAATGAGACGATTCCTTTCACTTCACTGAAGTTAATATAACTGGTACTACTCAGTATTGCATACCTGAGTAAGATTAATTGTGTCGGTTCATTAAGCCTTGGGTAGCCTTGGCATTGGACTCTATATGACGAATCACTGGATTTGACAATAATTGGTCCCCGTTAACTGGTTCAGATCAGCCTACCCTAAACTGACTCTCTTAATATTAACTGTGATAACGTATGCCAATCAATATTGTTTTATTCACTGGTTCACAATGAAAGAATGACAAAATGTTTCATAGATATTACTTATAAAATTGAGAATTCATTAGTTAAGAAAAAAGAGATATCGAATAGTGACCCAATCATACGAGTAACCAATTAAGCGATTCAATGCTGGCAATTGAATGTTACTCGACTGAGGGATTCACATTGGTGTGGCATCAGGGAATTGGTGATAACAGAGGGTGCTTCATGAAGACAGTGTAGGAATGTACAGAAATTGAGTCTAGATAGTTGTTTGTAGATTTCAGTGTACTAGTCACAAAAGCTACATTTATTTCAATGCCAAACCTACACTTTCACCTAGAGCTACGCAATTTGGGGCAAAACTTTCTAATTTGAGAGTCATGCGTTTCCCTGCAGTTTTCAGTGCGCTGACTTCAATATTGACTTCTAAATTGTCCCCAGACCCAAAATTTAACCGATTTTGGGTCAAATTTTTTAAATTGAATTGCACATTGATTCTTGCAGTTTTTTGAGTGCTGATAGCAAAAATCACTTCCATTTAGACATCAGACTTATATTTTCATCCGAAACGAGGTCATTTTGGACCAAAATTTTCAAGTCGAGTCTTATATTATTTCCTGCAGTTTTTGGTGTGCTGAACTCAAAAATGACTTCCAAAATTTTCCCAGACTCACACTTACCCGAATTTTGACCAATTTTGGACCAAAATTTTTAAATCGAGTTTGACATTGATCCCAGCAGTTTTTGGTGTGCTGATAACGAAAATCACTCTCATTTCGACTCCAGACTTATATTTTCATCCCAAATTAGGTCATTTTGGACCAAAATTTTCAAGTCGAGTTTTATATTGTTTCCTGCAGTTTTTGATGTGCTGAACTCAAAAATGACCTTCAAACTTTTCCCAGACTCACATTTAACCGAATTTTAACCCATTTTGGACCAAAATTTTTAAATCGAGTTTGGCATTGATCCCAGCAGTTTTTGGTGTTCTGATAACGAAAATCACTTCCATTTGTACCCCTGGTCTAAAGTTCACTGAATATGAGTCCTTAAGATGCACATTTCGTCTTCTCAAGCAAAGTCCAAAGTGCACAAACCATGTCAATTCGCATCGCTCAGCCACACTACGCGCCCAGACTAAACGGCGCGTACCCCTAGTATGAATCAGGATTTTCAGAGACCTTCTTCATGAGTCCAGTGTACCATTCATCTGATATCTCAGCGGGAAGAGGCAAGTCAATAAGGGAAACTTGAGGGATTTCTTCAATGGATGAATCAGCACCATCAGGATCAGGAGCAGGATTCCTGGACAGAGCATCAGGAGCCTTCATTGCAGAGCCCTTGCGATGCACTATCTTCATGTTGTACTGTTGGATCTGGACTGCCCACCTTGCAAGTCGACCTGTTGGATTTTTCAGTTTGTACAACCATTGCAAGCTGCTGTGATCGGTGACCACTTCAAATTTGTAGCATTCAATGTAAGGCCTGAAAGCTTCCAGAGCATGGAGAACAGCCAAACATTCCAATTCGGTAGCTGAAAAATTCTTCTCTCTTCCTTTCAAGGTTCTGCTGTTGTAAGCAATCACATGTTCTCCATCCTCGAATTCTTGCACAAGGATGGCTCCAGTACCAATGCAGGAAGCATCAGTGTAAATACGGAAAGGAAGACTGAAGTCAGGATTTCGGAGCACAGGCCATTTGCACAGCAGTTCCTTCAACTTGATGAAAGCAGCATCTTCTTCTTCTCCCCAAACAAATGAAGCGTTCTTCTTCATCCTATTGTAGAGAGGACGAGCAATTGAAGCATAACTTGGCACGAAACGGCGCATCCACCCCGTCAGCCCAACAAACTGCCTAATATTCTTGACTGTTTTTGGAACAGGGAAGTTCATGACTGCAGCAATCTTGACTGGATCAGAGCGAACACCAGCGGAATCAACAACATAGCCCAAGTACTTGACAGACTTCTTCCCAAAGTTGCTTTTGGCAAGGTTAATGGTAACGCCGGCCTTGGTTAGAGCAATGAAAACTCTTTCCAAGAGATGCAGATGATGATTCCAATCTTCGTCTTCAGACCAGACAATGATGTCATCCATGTACACCATGCAACGAGGCTCAGTTTCAGTAACTTCAGCTAAAACTTCTTCAATGGTGCGCTGCCAACGACTTGCTGCGTCCTTCAAACCAGCAGGCATGCGACGAAACTGGAACTGTCCTCTTCCAGGGACATAAAATGCAGTGAGAGGACGAGACTCTGGAGTAAGTTCAATCTGAAGATAAGCATCAGAAATGTCGATGGTAGACATAATTGTAGCTTTTCCTAAAGATGAAATCATTGGGCTAATCTTTGGGAGAGGATACGATGAATCAGGATCAAGAATCAAGGAGTTAAGCATTCTGAAGTCAACAACCCATCTCAAACCATTATCCTTCTTGGGTATAATAAGCAAGGGAGATTGAAAAGGAGAATCAGCCTTTTCCACTACACCTTTCTGCAAACGACCATCAAGCTCTTCATGTACTTGAGACATAACTCGTGGGTTGACTGAGTAATAGGTGAACTTGAAAGGTTTAGCATTCCCGATGTTGATTGAGTGCTGTACTCCTTTCACAAGTCCAAGCCGTCCAGGTTCCAGAAGAGGACGATATTTGTCCAGCAGAGTGGTAAGTTGTTTCTTCTTATCTTCTGTAAAGTCTTCATCTGCAGGAGGATCAATCAAGTTGACGGTGGTGCCAGAAACTTCTACTCGAAGTTCATTGAAATCAGGAATAAGATGAAATCGTTTGAAGAAGTCTAATCCAAGGGTTAAAGCATTGCTGATGTTGGGCACATAGAGAACAGGCACAACACGGATAAGACTTCCAACTTGAAAGGGCACGGTGAACTCTCCAAGAACTGTATTGATTCCAGCGTCGGCTACGTAGATCTTCCCATAGCGAGAAGGTTGAAGTGTCAAATGAAGATTCTTCAGGAAGCCATATCCCTTCTGGTTGACTATGGTGACTCTAGAACCACAATCAAGTAGACCAAGCACGGGCCTAGACATGATAGAAACTTCCAAGTACCCACGCTCATCCTTTCCTAGCTCAATATCAAGAATTATTTTCCTTTGCCCTGAGGCTTGTTGTTGGTCCTCTGAGCAGCGTGTGGTATTGGGGGAGGCGGAACTGAAAATGGAGACATCACCACCGCCGGAGCTGAGCCTCCACTTCTGTTTTCCGGTGAAGGGTGCTTCTTCCACAAGCGAGCTAATTCAGCTGCTTTGCATCGCTCACAGTCATTTGCAGAAGTGTTGGGAGCACCGCAGACCACACAAAACCTACGGTTGGGACAAGAAATGGCGTAGTGACCAGTTTCTCTACACATCCAGCACACAATAGCGTTGCTACCTGGTACTCGGATGGCACTCACTGCAGGCGCACCTTCACCATTATCTTCTTCAGAGTCAATCTGTGCAATTCCTGAAACTCTAGGATGCCTTCTGCTGTCTCGCCGATCTTCCTTTTCATCTTTCTTCTTTTCCTTTTTCTTCTCTTCTTTCTCCTGTTTCATGATCTGTCCCTTATCTGCTTCCAAGTCTCTGCATTCTCGGCGGAGGGTCCGGAGAGAGTCAATATCTCTAGACTTGATTCTAGATTTGTAGTAGAGATGAAGGCCTTTGTAGATTTTCCGCAACTTCTCTGCTTCAGAAAGAGGGCGATTCAAACGTTGAAACATTTCGGCGCACCTAGCCTCAAAAACAGCAAACGTCTCTTCACTTCGTTGGCGAAGACCAGAAATCTTTTCCAACAATTCTTCATCGTTGTCATCAGGAGTGAAAGCATTGCGAATCTGAGTCTTGAAGACATCCCAGCTACCAATCTTGCTTCTCTTTTGCCGATGCCAAACCTTGGCGTCTTCTTCGAGTAAGGCACCAACTCCACGCAGTAACTCATCTTCAGAGACGTCATTGGCATCCATGGCTTCCTCAATGTCTTCAAGAAAACCATGCAAGTCCTGCGAACGCGCACCACCATACTTGAAGTTCCAAGAAGTTACCGGATTTCTTCTCCTTCGAGAGTGACTCTTTTTCTTCTTAACTCGCAGACCTTCTGAAGAGGAAGAGGAGCTAGAAGACGAAGAATCAGAAGAAGTGTCAGATTTGTAGTGTTTCTGCTCTCTGTAAGTTTCGCGGCTCTTCCTTTTCTTCTTCTTTTCTGTTCTTCTATCTGAGTCTTCTGTTCTTGATTTTCTTTCATCTTCCTTGCTTTTCTTGTATTCTTCTTTAATTTTCTTCTCATCTCTATTATTCTTCTTTTCAGACTGCTTATGAGATTCCTTCTCCTTTGTACTTTTCTGGGTCCTCTTGCTGTCACTCTTCGAAACAACACTGGCTTCAGTGTGATCACCGGATTCAGAGTCACTCTTCACTTTGGACGATTCATGTTCTTCCCATGCTTTCCTTCGCGCTTCTCGAGCCTTCTGCTTTTCAGCTTTCTCAGCTTCGCGCTGACGTTCAGCTAACTCCTTTTCTTCTTCCGAAGTGTCTTCATCAGGGTCATAGACTTTGGGAAAGATAAGATCAGGGTTGTCTTCAGCAAGTACACATTGTGAGAGGTTGATTTTCTTCGCTAATTCTTGGAACTGTTCAAAATAGACGGCATTCTTGAACATCAACCTGCGGATCCTTTCCACAACATGCACATACAGAGTGCAGGCTCGCTTCGTCCTGGTCCTGGTTTGGGCTTCCTTAACGAGAGCGCGGAGTTCAGCGACCTTCACCCTCAACACTGCCAGTTCAGCGAGGACGTCAAGTTCTGCAATAGCGTCAGGCTCGGCGCCTTCAGGAGAATGCTCATCCAACAAGGTGATCTTCGCTGCCCGGGTTGTAGCGCCTTCAAGAGGCACTCCCCGGATAGTCAGCTCGTGGTCGAGTTCGTCTATTTCAAGGGCGGAGTGATCCATGTACGCAGGTTGTTGCCCTTCCAAAAACTGTTGGTCATTCATCTTCTAAGTATCGAAGCACTAAACTTGAAATTTCTACTATAATTTCACTAACTCTTCACTACCACAGTAAATAAAGGCAAAGCCTTCAAAGTTCAGAAATCAATTAAAGTGAACTAAAAGTTCAACAAAAGGCAATTATCAAAGATGATAATTTAAAGTCACAAATCAAAACACTAACACTATCGATGAAAATTCACTAAAACGCCTTGCCTCAGGCCAAAGATGCTGCACACACATGATGATCACACATTCACAAACACCAAAAAAAATGAAAACAATACACAAAAACATTACCCACACACAAAAACAAACAAACAAAACCATCACTGCACATTTTTACAAAATAAACCAGAGGACAGGGGCCTAACTCCATTAGAATCAAAATTGCTTGATGCATCTTGAAGTCTTCAGTAAAGATAGCCCCACGTTGGGCGCCAATTTGTCACGGACTATACTAGGAGGAGCAGATTCTCACAAATCTTGGGCGGAGTAAGGCGGGGTTCTTCTTCTGCGTTGATTCCCCCTCTTGAAGCCGGTTGACAAAATAAAAACAAAGGGGTACAGTGAGTGGAATAAAAAGAAAGAAATGTGCAGTATGGGGTTATAATTCACAAATAAAGAAACTGTTATAGACACAGGTGCAGAACTGGTGCGTTGAACAATATAAGACAAACAGTAAATAAACTATTTATAGGATTTTTGAAGATAAACAGACACTAAGTATAAATCTCAGAATTGTTAAACTTTATAGAACTTTTGCAATTAAAATTTAAATTTCAGAGATTATTTAGAAATAGTTTAGAACTATGCAAGTGTCAAGGAAACATTGTACCAAACATACAATCCAAACAACTATTTTGAAATAAAATGATTTGAATCACAAAAGGTCAATAGTGTTATTTATGAAACCAAAGAATTTTTATAAACCAAAATATAGTAATGACTAGAGTAGTTTAAAAAATAAGTATTCACGAGGAATTTAATTTAATACTACTATTTGGTTTAGTTGCAAGAATAGACCAAGCAAAAAATAACGGTACACTAGCAAAAAATTTACTCGAGTAAACAAGATTAGCGGAAACAGAGAAAATCAGCAAGTAAATAAAGTCAACACATTTTCCTAGGAACTACATGCAAAAATCAAAACTTTATAGAAAGATTAACAACAAGCACACTGACAGTAGAACACAAGAACTGCACCAAACAAAAAACATAATATGAAAACCAGTTAGACTATTTAAATGAAAACAATACCCCAAAACTAAGAATTGATTTGATAATATTTACTTTTTAAAGGGGCGTCCCCCAGAATACAGCAAGAAACTATGCAACAAGATTTAAGTACTCAAGTGTTCAAGGAAATAAAAATTTAAGTTAGCAGACAAACGCACAACTAGATAAACAAAAACCCCAGCATCATAAAACCCATGCAAAATAAACAAGGAGGAATTTATCGACTCCAACAGCAATTAGTACCCATAAACAAGGGGTTGCAATAACACAAAACTATAATTAAATAGATAATGACTGGAACACCCTTTTCAGAGTACTAATAAATTTAGAAATAAAGATGTGATACACTATCAAATTTACTGAGCGCAGACAAACACTTTCAAAGTCCTACAACAAGTAGATACTACAGAAACAAGAGACAGTGTACCACCACCTGGGCCCAGGAAAGATAGAGAATAGAATGGAGTGCACTCACCAAAATAAATATTACTCACACAGCGACTGAGCAATACTGTAGTAACATAGGCTTGAGGGGCGCCTCCTCAAACCACACACACACTTATTTACAATAAAATTTCACTACACATGGCGTCAATACGTCCATGGCAAAGGAAAAATGATCACATTTCACTTCACAAAGCGGCGAACCGCATCACTTCACTATGTCACTTCACAGCTGATGGGAGTGACGTCACGCCAAGCCGGGGGGCGTAGCGGAGGTGGGGGACAGATGGCAGGCCCCCACGTGAAGTACATCTTGGAGAACGTGACGGTCATGGCGAGGATGGTGATGATGGGTGGCAGCAACATGGACTCGGAGGCAAGGCGACGGCGTGAACTTAGCCCATCATGTCGGCAGGCAGACGCCGCGGACTAGAAGCCCTGTGGGAAAATGACGTCACGGTCAAATCGACTGCCAAACAACACCAAACCATTCCGAGGCTTCTGGGTGGAAACAAACCTTGCGGGCGACGAGAGCGGGTTTGCACGCATGATGGCACGACGATAGTCAGCAGGTAGATGAGGCGAAGCACGACACCAAATTCATTAACTTTAGCAAACGCGGAAACCCCGGGGCGAACGCGTGGACTCTGCGTTGCGGGAGCGTCAGACACGGGCTGTGCCTCGCGTGGGCCGGCTGGGACTGACGTTCGCTCAGCTCCTCAGCTGCGGACTGACGGCTTCCGGTAGCAGGCGGAGATGGATTTGCTGGTGGCGCGCGGTAGCGTCGTCTGCTGGACCTACACTGCAGAATCGCCGAGATGGCCCGGCGGCGGCGATGCGGCGCGCACGGGAGGTTTGATGGGTTGCCTAACGCCACGGGGTTGGCGCGTTGCGACGCGACACCAAGCTACCAAATCAACCTCAGTTCAGGCGCAAGGCCCCGGTGACCTGAAATGACCCCCTACGCACGGAATCACCCTTCCCTGACTTATTCATTACAAAATTACGGCAGGTGACTTTTGTATCATCACTTGTTGAACCCGAAACAGCCTATGAGGAAATGTCCACCGTGTGACCATGTGACCTATGCTGCTTTCACAACTGACGGTCTACTGGGGTTCCTTTTCGTTATAGAACCTCGCGACCACTTGGGATCGAAAGAACATAAACAAGGTAGGTTTACGCCAGACCGCGTCTTGTCGTAACAGGCTTCGCGATGTCTCGCTGCCTGTTCCTCCAATCCGCGCTTGGCGTACCTAACTTGGCCTGCGGCGCTAGCCTGCCTTCGGCAGGCAATGGCTTGTCCGCCCCCCAGGCCCCCCCTTCATTCCAGATGGACTTGTTTCATCTTCAGATAACACGATGTTTGGGCCATCCAGACCCCCCCTCCTTCGAGACAGAGGTGATCTGCCTGCAGAAAACTCGATTTTTCGCCGTTTTTTAGGTGTTTTTCGGCTATAGAAACTGAACCAGTTGAGCTAGGATACTGAAATTTCGCGTGTGCCGAGCCAAGGACATACCCAAAAAGTGTGCAAAATCTCACCGAGATCGGCCGAGCCGTTTAGGAGGAGTAGTGCGGACACACACACAGACAGACAGACAGGAAAAACTTTTCAACCCCACTGGAGTAACAGGCTTCGCTATCGCTCAGCCAAAAACGCTTTCAGAAGCCCGTTCCGCCCACGGGACCTGGGGCGGTCAAAGGACGCTTCCAGGCCGTCAGAATTGTTCAAAACGGTAAGGGTGTAAAAATAGATGTAAATTCCATTTCGGGCCGTAGCTCCTCCATCTGAGGGAGAAAGTTCCCACAACCTTCGCTGAAAAACGCTATTTTGGATGCTCAAAATGACACCGTCAACAGTTTCTACCTATCTTGTAACCCAGCGGGTCAGGAGACTAAACATTTCGCTTTATAAATTCCGTAATCTGTAAATTCCGTCATTATTTCTGCAAATTCCGCCGTATTTCATAGGAGGTGAAATTAGAAGTCAACTTGTAGCGCTGCCACGCTCAGAGGGGTACTGTGGGGTACTATGTATGCCATATACACCAAATTTAGCCCCTAAAGTTGAACTAAAAAAAAAAAATTGGGTACATCCAAAATGACCCTTTACGCACGGAATCACCCGCCACTGTCTGGCGTACACCTACCTTGTTTACAGAAAAGATGATGTGACCTCTTCACCTTGTGGGATGTAATTGAAACGCTAGAAAGCCAATATGATTCCTGTGTTGAATCTGCTTTGAATACTGAAGATGTTTTTCAGTGTACAGCAGGTGAGAAATATAATTGATATATTTTATCATTTTTCAGCATCATGATAGTTTTTGGAATCTTAATTTTCAGACGAACGGTGTTGCTCTTGATGGGAGTCACCAATGGGATGCTTACATAGATGGTGTTACATAGGATTCAGATTCTGTCAAGCCAAATTTCTACATCGCATCTCAGTATTGATGTATGTACAATTTAGAATATTATACTTTTTCTGTTTCCTTTCTGTGGAGTTCCTCTTCTGGATCTTCACTAAATTTTTCCCTCTCTTTGCTTAAGGAGTGTGTTCAAACATTACAATCTATGCTCCGCTCACTGGACTGCTGTGTACGCTGATAAAGCTATTCACATCTTGAAATTCTCACCTGGAAATGTGAAGGTGCTGCAACGGTCTATTTACCTGAGGAAAGATTACAGAGGGTTGGGCACATTTCCATGGCAAGGAGCTCCACACTGATCATCATTTTAAGGAAGTAGTAAATCAGATTAACTAGTTGGTAGTGCAGTTCTTCTTGCAAATGCTGTGTGTAAAGATCTTTGAGCGGGGGTTCAAACCTTCTCGCTACACTGACACTACGCTGCATGGCAATTGACAGGGACATTGAGGAGGCCACATAAGATGAAATTCAACCCAGTGTGGCCCTGGGTTGTTCAAAAACTTGAGCGGGAAAACGTGCCTCCTCCTCGGGAATAGTCCAACAATCCAGACATTATTGCAAGAGGCTGGCAGATATTCGACGACCAATACTTCGATGACTTTCTCGACAAACAATTTCTTGGAAGAAGAACTTGATATGGCTCAGCCACCGAAGATCAGACGAATGATAATTTACAATTTGTTTTTGCACTATTACAGAATGTGTTAACAACCTTTTTTTAATTCGCAATTTTAGGCAATCCCCATTTCCATGGTGTCCTCTTCATAGATCGTAGAGACGTTCCAGGTACCTCACACCAAGTAGATGCCATGATTATCACGACTGAAATACCTCAAGACGACGTCGAGCTAAGAGATTTGGTCATTAAGTGGCAAATTCACAAACCATGTCAGGAAGACGAAACATTACGATGCCGTAAAAACGGACCCTGCAAGGAAGGATATCCATTCTGCTTGCAAGACAGTACAGTGATCTCAAACAGAGGAGTTTTCACCGGACGACGACCGGGACCATTCATGCAAATGCCTTCGACATGGCTGTTGATAATCGATGGGTGATTCCACACATTAGAAAACGGCTGGAACGATACTTGTGTTCACAAGACTAGAAAATCTTCCGCGATGAGGGTGCATTTCGATATTGTTTTGGGTAAGTCGCATTTGGAATAATTAAATACTCCCGTATTGATTTCATTCCTCAGTTTCTTTTTCCATCTTTAGTAGGTATATGACAAATGCTGCAACGGGAAAGAGAGGACAACCCAACTTCAGGACCTCCTCCATAGAGGAAGGTTTGGAAACAGCCGTAATAAACTGGAGTGGTGTGGGGTATGTGCAATCTTTCAGAACAATGGCAGGGCCTGCGGCTGTTCGGCACATTCTGGGACGAAACAGCTTACTTAAAAATGTTTACTTTGGACACGATCTTGAACAGCTACCAGTACAGGATTTCGTTCTTCTAAAATTACCCAAAATTGAAATCTGCACTACAAATCCCCAAAGGTCAGACTTCTCGCCACTCCAGGGGCGAGACAGATCTAAAAGTCTCGCCAAAATTTGGTAAGCGAAAAAAAAAGTTCCGCCAAGGCAAGCTTAGCAAAGTGGTCTTGCCGTGGACCGGCCGGGGAGGCCGGGCAGAGAGGGGGTAAGAAGGGGGGGGGGGTGGCTGTGAGGAGTGGGGACTGGCGCGGCGAGGCGGCGCGGCGTGGCGGCGCAGGACGACGACAGACGACGACGACCACCGACCCCGAGCGCGCTGAATGGATGGATGGGTGGATGGGATGAGTGGGATCGGATGCAGAGCTAGAAGCGGTAGCAAGACCGCTTAAACTAGGGGTACGCGCCGTTTAGTCTGGGCGCGTAGTGTGGCTGAGCGATGCGAATTGACATGGTTTGTGCACTTTGGACTTTGCTTGAGAAGACGAAATGTGCATCTTAAGGACTCATATTGTGTGAACTTTAGACCAGGGGTACAAATGGAAGTGATTTTCGTTATCAGAACACCAAAAACTGCTGGGATCAATGCCAAACTCGATTTAAAAATTTTGGTCCAAAATTGGTTAAAATTTGGTTAAATGTGAGTCTGGGAAAAGTTTGAAGGTCATTTTTGAGTTCAGCACACCAAAAACTGCAGGAAACAATATAAAACTCGACTTGAAAATTTTGGTCCAAAATGACCTAATTTGGGATGAAAATATAAGTCTGGAGTCGAAATGAGAGTGATTTTCGTTATCAGCACACCAAAAACTGCTGGGATCAATGTCAAACTCGATTTAAAAATTTTGGTCCAAAATTGGTCAAAATTCGGGTAAGTGTGAGTCTGGGAAAATTTTGGAAGTCATTTTTGAGTTCAGCACACCAAAAACTGCAGGAAACAATATAAGACTCGACTTGAAAATTTTGGTCCAAAATGACCTCGTTTCGGATGAAAATATAAGTCTGATGTCAAAATGGAAGTGATTTTTGCTATCAGCACTCAAAAAACTGCAAGAATCAATGTGCAATTCAATTTAAAAAATTTGACCCAAAATCGGTTAAATTTTGGGTCTGGGGACTTTTTAGAAGTCAATATTGAAGTCAGCGCACTGAAAACTGCAGGGAAACGCATGACTCTCAAATTAGAAAGTTTCGCCCCAAATTGCGTAGCTCTAGGTGAAAGTGTAGGTTTGGCATTGAAATAAATGTAGTTTTTGTGACTAGTACACTGAAATCTACAAACAACTATCTAGACTCAATTTCTGTACATTCCTACACTGTCTTCATGAAGCACCCCTGTCATCACCAATTCCCTGATGCCACACCAATGTGAATCCCTCAGTCGAGTAACATTCAATTGCCAGCATTGAATCGCTTAATTGGTTACTCGTATGATTGGGTCACTATTCGATATCTTTTTTTCTTAACTAATGAATTCTCAATTTTAAAAGTAATATCTATGAAACATTTTGTCATTCTTTCATTGTGAACCAGTGAATAAAACAATATTGATTGGCATACGTTATCACAGTTAATTTTAAGAGAGTCAGTTTGGGGTTTGGCTGATCTGAACCAGTTAACGGGGACCAATTATTGTCAAATCCAGTGATTCGTCATAAGAGTCCAATGCCAAGGCTACCCAAGGCTTAATGAACCGACACAATTTATCTTACTCAGGTATGCAATACTGAGTAGTACCAGTTATATTAACTTCAGTGAAGTGAAAGGAATCGTCTCATTAAATCCATTCACTAATTACTCACCGCTCAAAACCTGAGTCGTCTCTTTAAACCCCAATATCAATTCAAACTCTATTAGGATTAAATATACACAACCATACATTGATTCTATTAAAAAACACATGTTAGTCTTTTGCACTCTTGTCAGCTTGCAGCATTGCAATAGAATGTATTTCTCGAGTCCAAACTAAGTATGCCTGCTAATTTCAACACAAGTTATTTATGCATTTCCCTGATTTCCTCTACAATGAAAATTTAAAAAAGAGGATGACACTATAGAAAATGAAACAAGTAGATGCCCACAATAAAAAAGGTCAAAATAAAAACATTCTTTTTACACTGCTCTGTCAAAGTGCACTGACCTGAAGAAGATTCCCTTCGAAAGGGGAGGGGGGAGGGGGGAACGAAACACGTAAATCATTTTCACTGCCATTCTCCATATTTCGCTGTGTTGATACTCTAAAAGGGTTTTAATCATTCTAGAATGTGGAAAAACTATGGCCGATCTCATTTCCAAACCCTTCTGCTCGTTTTTTTGTTTTATTTGCTTTTGCTTCTGTCCCGTATTTGAGAGCCGCGGCCGCAGGTATGAGAAATTCGTGAGTGCTGAGTGCTGCCAACCTAACCATGCTAATAACCTGATTCAAAAGTATGTTTTGAATATTTCAAACGATACTAAACAACGATTTGAAACAAACTCGTGTTGGGGGGTACTAAGGCGACGTTAAATACGAAATCTTGAAACTATAGCCACTGTAGTTGCTGAGAATCGTTGGTGAGTACAAACACACAGACAGACAGACAGACAGACTCACGACCAGTCACTTTTCAGCGCGCCCAAACACGGCAAGGGCTTCGCTATCGCTCAGCCAAAAATCTCGCCACAAAACTGTCACACACAAAAGCGAGGGGAGAACAGCAACCCACATTCATTGTACTAAATTCGACCACTCCACATTCAGGAGGCAAAAACGCCTGTAAGTAGGCAAAATGTGTGACAAAAACGCCAGAAATCTTGCACATTCTTGCACATTCACACAATCATTGTACACAAAATTTTGCAGTGGGTCACTCCTCGCACTAAAGTTTTACCACAAAGTGGCGAGACTTTCGTGTCCGACCATGGTCTAAAGGCCGTAACCGTCCGGCGCATTATGGCCTTTAGGTAGCGGTCAGACACAAAAGTCTCGCCATTTTGAGGTGACACTTTTGTGTCTGACCGGTTTGTGGCGAGACTTTTTTGTCTGACCAAATTTGGGCGAGGTTTTTATGCCTCGCCATAATTTGGCGCGAAGTCTTTCCATCCTATTTGCAGTGTGCACTGCCAATCCAAGTGTGAGACAGTCTCGCACTATTAAGTGTGTACCACGTTGTCTCACGCTTTTAACTGTGAGCCACAAGCTTGCAAGTGTGAGACATCATTTGTCTCACACTTTAAAGCGTGGGACACGATCTGTCCCACACTTATTGCCTATTGTTGCCCTGTGGTTTAAAGCCACAGGACACGCTCGTACACTGCAAAAAATCAGTGTCAGATACGGCATGCTACGGCGTTCCGTATACCCCCTGAAATGGTGATACAGCCATCTGCCGTATCACTTTTCCCATAAGAGCCTGTGCTTTGTAAAGCGTGGTACGGAAATGTAACGGAAAATGTACCGCTAATTTTACACCGGAGGTTGCCGTTTCGGTTTTCCGTTTGTGAAATAGTCCAAAATGCTCTACGGACAGTGAGGAACGGACGCTCCGTAACGCAAGGGTTCTCGGACGAAACGCATGAAACGGTCACTCCGTAGGGATACGGACTGGCCGTTACACGTTATCCGTTATAGAAATTTGAGTTACGGAGTGTCCGTTCCTCACTGTCCGTAGAGTATTTTGGACTATTTCACAAACGGAAAACCGAAACGGCAACCTCCGGTGTAAAATTAGCGGTACATTTTCCGTTAAATTTCCGTAGCACGCTTTTCAAAGCACAGGCTCTTACGGAAAGAGTGGTACGGCGGATGTCCGTATCACCATTTCAGGGGGTATACGGAACACCGTAGCATGATCCGTATCAGACACTGATTTTTTGCAGTGTAAGTGTGAGACAAACCGGGTCGCACGCTTGCAAGCGTGAGACATCGTGGTTCACACTCAATAGTGTGAGACTGTCTCACACTTGGATTGGCAGTGTCCATAGTGCATACGAATTTGCATTCGTCTTATCAAGACAAACACAAAATGTTATCACATGTCATAGCTTTGGATGTGAAATTTGTGGGGGACCTCCCAAAGACCTACCGTTTCGGACGTCCCTAAGTGCTCCGAGAACCGACTACTTTGGGACGAGCGACCAAGGCGCGCTCTGGCGACGAGCGCTGGCACCACACACTACACTGATAAAAATATTGTCGTAACTTAGCGACAAGATTTGTTGTGCAACGAATAGCTTGTTAAACCATGGTCGTATTGGAACTAAGTGATAATTTCACAATGACTAACTTGTAATAACGCACCAACAATAATACATCAACCGACAAGTATTGAAAATCCAAAAGAAATTTTGTAATGTCTGCGACAATATTTATAGAGTATTTTGTCGCTAAATTTATTTTGCATGTTTTTTTAACAATAGTAATTTTCCTATGACTTAGAAGGACAAAATAGATGATTATTCATAATATGCTTTAATTGAGCAGATAATTGCAAAAGATGTTGTTTCCACACAAATTGTATCGTTAAGAGTGATAACAAGAATTTTGTTCTTCAACGTCAAAATGTCGCTTACTAGACTCAACGACATTTGTTTCGCTTGGTTCATGATGAAATTCTATGTTTAAGAACGACTAAATTTTCACTCATCTGATTGTTTCTGTACAACCATTTTTGAACAGGGCACAGTTTCCCTAAACACAGAAAGAACATGAAAGCATTATTCCAGTTTGATAAATAGAATCCATGGCATGGTTAGCCAGAGTTCAAGTGTGGTAATTAAGCCTCCTACTAAAGTACGTTAGTAAGGAGATACGAAAGAAAATTCAGGAAAGAAAGACGTACCACAGTGACTCTTTTGGTTGGCTGCTTTGAGGCTTGATGGAACTCTAAGGATTCATCATCCGTGCTGTCATTTTCGATATCTATGTCCCTTCTAGCCTTCTTAGTTAGTGCAATGGCCTTTTTACCCTCCGGAGGGTCAGCTGTGATCTCTTCATCACTATCATAAACTACGACACTTGACAGCTCTTCGGTTTGGTCGAACAGTGTACGTCCCCGTGCGACGTACGAGAGAGCTTCATTTGTAGTACGTTTAGGGAGGTCCCGAAGAGCTCGCAAAACCGACTTCGTCGGGACGTCCGAAAGACGTCGGATTCCAGACATGTAGTAGTTTTGTTCACGGGGCTGGCAATGTGAGAGAACAGCAGCAGACTGCTACTGCTGGCTGCTCTCACTGGGACAATTCAGAAGATAAGACGTCAGACACTGACAGTCAGGAACAGGAAGTGGTCCATTCAGCAGCAACTTTACTGGAACAACATCAGGTAAGATTCTGCGTACAATTCCATTTAATGTAGCTCCTCGAGGTCCTTTCTGTGCCACTACTTGTAAATTGTTGTCTTACTATATTTACAAGGTAGGTTTACGCCAGACCGCGTCTTGTCGTAACAGGCTTCGCGATGTGTCGCTGCCTGTTTCTCCAATCCGCGCATGGCGCTTGGAGTAATACAGTGGGGAGTCCTAACTGGCGCGGCGGTGGGCCGAGCTGTCCTGACGAATGCTAGAGAGAGAAAACCACCCGGTCGGAAATGCACCCCATGAAACCGACCGAATTCATCGATGGTGATTACATCCCGTCCATCTTCTTCGCCTTCTAAATCCATTTTTCAAAACCAGAACCTTCTAAGTTGCCCCAGTCAGGAGCTATATGGTGGCAAAGTTCGGAAACTATCTCTTTCTCTCTCTACGATTCGCCGGACACCTAGTGCCACGCACAGAAACGCCCTGAACTCCGGAACGGTATGGGTTAGCTCCAATCTGTTTGCATCCCGTAAATCCTCACTCTTTTTGTGACAAGATGAGCTATTGGAAAAGTCTCTAAGTTGAAAATCAAGCCTTCAGGGCGTTGGCAAACAGAAAGGTGCAGCTCTAGTTAGGACTCCCTATCAGTATTACTCCAAGCATGGCGTACCTACCTAGGCTTGCGGCGCTAGGCTGCCTTCGGCAGACAATGCTTCACTGTTAAAAAAATCAGTTGTAATTTTCATAACATTGGTTGGCATTTTTTTTTCACAAACAATTGTTATGAAAATTAAAATTACAAATGATTGTAAATTGTTTTACAATCACGTTATGAAAATTCATATCATGTTATGAAAATTCATATTCGCGTTTGCGAGGTCATTTTAGAGCAGTTAAGCAAAAGGACAACTAAGTGTTCATGTATATGAACACCCAAGCGGCCTTATGCCATTTATTGAACCGATTCTGCTTTTGATCAGCGGGTTTCGAACCCGGGATCTTTGACTTGTGGTGCACGCTCTTTACCGCTGTGCTACCACGACCCACGGGAGGCGGAGGGTCAGCTACTGATGACTCTACCAGCGCCCCTTGGCCACGCCTCTTGAGCTAGTTATGAAATTTACAATCGGATTCGGAAAATTACTATTGTGTGCTCAAAATCAACATTTAAGATTCGCAATTTTCAGAACATGGTTTTAAAATTACCAACAATTGTCAATTTTACGAAATTGTTTCGAATTTTCGCATCAAGTTATGAAAATTGCAATGTTTGTAAAATTCATATCCGTATTCGTAAAATTGTCATCAAAATTGCTTTGAAAATTCATAACTTTTTTAACAGTGTTGTCCATCACCAGTTACTTCAGAACTGTTGCATGCTGGGGGCCCCCAGACCCCCCTTCATTCTAGATAGAGGTGCTTCATCTACAAATTCCACGATCTTGACCCTTGTAACTTTTCAACTTGTCGTGGCTGGGGGGCTCCGCCCCCCCAGACCCCCCTTTCATCCAGACAGGAGAGGTCTACCGACAGAAAACTCGATTTTTCGCCGTTTTTTAGGTGTTTTTCGGCTATAAAAACTGAACCACTTGAGCTAGGATGGTGAAATATCGCGTGTGCCGAGCCAAGAACATACCTAATAACCCTGCGAAATCTCAGCCAGATCGGCCGAGCCGTTCAGGAGGAGTAGTGTACACACACAGACAGACAGACACACAGACAAAACTTTTCAACCGCACTGGAGTAACAGGCTTCGCTATCGCTCAGCCAATCAATTTTATTCTAGGCACGTACTAAACTAGGGTCCGGAACGTGAAACCTGTGCCGGGTTGTGGCAGGTTGCTGAGGTATATTTTGTAAAATCCAAGAAGGAAATACCAATGGTTCCGACCATACAGAAGAACATGGTAACCCAGGATTTGCCGGAAAAAGCACGGAACACCCGGAACCTGCCCTCTGTTTCGGACCCCTGGTGCTAAACCCAAGTGCAGTGAACCCAGTCCGCAAAACTAATGCTTGACTTGTCCAGCACTGACCAGGCACTAGTGCGCGTGCGACCTACTCCAGTATGTTCCTTGACGTACGTCCGTCGCACGCGCCAGCACGCGCCGCAAGGTTTGAGTGCCATCGGGAACGTGCCCGGCACGCCTGCCTGAGACTCAATTCCGAACAGCATGCTGACGTTACATTCCATCAGTATGATTTCACGCTCGTGCACAGGGCAAGCTAGCGGGGGCGTGCACAAGACGTCCTTCGAAGTATGGGTTCAGTGCAGCACGTCCTGACTACGTCCCGCTACGCCCCTGCAGTCATAGTCCTTCGTGGAACGTGTGGGTCACGTGGGCCAACGATGTCCAGCCATGAATGTGTGATGCACGTCCTCTTCTGTTTCCCATGCGTTTAAGTCCGTAACTGTACCTCTGAAAGTTGCTATAGCAAGAGGACCACAAGTCCGATTCAACATTTAATCGCACCAATCGACTGCAACCCGAAAATGTGATCCATGACGCTTTCGGCGGCTTTCGGCAATATGAGGACGATCCTGTAAGGGAGAGTGGGGCGATTTGGAACGGGGGCGATTCGTAACAAATTCCAGATTGATCCAATGGAGTGGTACAGTCTAGATGAAGGGCCAGACTGCCCAACTGGCACAAGTTTGGATCCGATAGGCAGAATGTTCTTTATTTTGTATAGAGAATTCCGAAATCTGTTACAAATCGCCCCACTCTCCCTTATTAGCACTTCTAGACAGCAATGTAACCCTCAAGCGCGCTCGTTGACCCAGGTTGACCCAGGAAACGTGCCTGGGACGTTCTGCGCGGCACCAGGGGGCGGCAACGGCCTGGGAAGCGTGTGAAGCCATGCGCGAGCAAGGTGCAGGGGTTACTTACTTTGCTTCGATTGTAAGATCTAGCCCGTCGATTGAAAAACGCTTTGCACAGATCAAAAGAGCACAAAATTTAAGGTGCATTAGGCCTAGTAGACTGCCCGATACTTCCAGTTCAACTGAACACAAGGGCGAAATCATTTACATCAACATGGCGCATTCGGTTTTTTTCCGAAATTTTACAAGGTAGGTTTACGCCAGACCGCGTCTTGCCGTAACAGGCTTCGCGATATCTCGCGGCGTGTTCCTCCAATCCACGCCTGGCGTACCTACCTTGGCCTGCGGCGCTAGCCTGCCTTCGGCAGGCATAGGCTTGTCCATCGTCGGTTACTTTTCACGTGTTGCATGCTGGGGGACCCCCTTAATTCTGGAAACAGTTGCTTCATCTACAGATAACACGATCTTGACCCTTGTAACTTTTTAACTTGTCGAGGCTGGGGGGCTCCGCCCCCCAGACCCTCCTTTCTTCAAGACAGAGGTGATCTACCTGCAGAAAACTCGATTTTTCGCCGTTTTTTAGGTGTTTTTCGGGTATAAAAACTGAACTAGTTGAGCTACGATAGTGAAATTTCGCGTGTGCCGAGCCAAGAATCAAGAACCTATAAAGCCCCAATCCGACTGACTCACTGACTCACTCATAGAAATGTTTAGGGTGAAGGAGTGGTCGTAGAGACTTGCGGTTTTTTCCATTCGATTCCAAATTTTATGGGAAAATTGGGAAAAATCCCAAAAGTTGAAAATTCCTCACCGTTTCCGAGAAAACGTACTTTATCTACAAAAAAGGGGAACAAATTTCTCACCGTTTTCGAGCAAACCTACTCAATCTTCAAAAAAGGGGACCGACCGACTAAAAATTTTTATTCGCCCTATCGGTAGGTCTGGTCGAGACATTTCCGAAACTGTGCCGCAATCGGGTCTCCGTCACTGGCAACATTCTCAAAAAACGATTAAATAGGCCTAAATTCAACAAAATCCACTCAATCTTAAAAAAAGGGGACCGACCGACTGAAAATTTTTATTCGCCCCATCGGTAGGTCTGGTCGAGACATTTCCGAAACTGTGCCGCAATCGGGTCCCCGTCACCGGCAACATCCTCAAAAACGATTAAATAGGCCTAAATTCAACAAAATCCACTCAATCTTCAAAAAAGGGGACCGACTGACTAAAAATTTTTATTCGCCCCATTGGTAGGTCTGGTCGAGACATTTCCGAAACTGTGCCGCAATCGGGTCTTCGTCACTGGCAACATCCTAAAAAAAACGATTAAATAGGCCTAAATTCAACAAAATCCACTCAATCTTCAAAAAAGGGGACCGACCGACTTAAAATTTGTATTCGCCCCATCGGTAGGTCTGGTCGAGACGTTTCCGAAACTGTGCCACAATCGGGTCCCCGTCACCGGCAACATCCTCAAAATCAATCATCAATTGTCATCAAGAACCTATAAAGCCCCAAAATCCGACTGACTGACTCCCTCACTCATCAATCAAGAACCTATATAGCCCCAATCCGACTGACTGACTCACTCACTCACTCATAGAAATGTTTGGGGTCAAGGAGTGGTCGTAGAGACCTAAGGTTTTTTTCCTTTCACCTCTATCCTTGTCAAAGCAGTCTTCAATTTTTTCCGGACCTTGTATGCACCCATTGACTGCCACAGTAGCCAATGCAATACAAGCTATGTATTTGGGCAGTAAAAGTAGCCTTATTATATGGTCAAAAGCGGTTAAATAGAGCTTTCAAAGAAGCAGGACATTTACTTCCTTAGAAAATTTGCCTTTGCTCACCACGGACTTACTGAAAATACTTCGGCACGCGCTCCACACATGCGGGGGTCTGGGGGCGGAGCCCCCAGCGAGCAGCGCGAGTATACCTTATAAGCCTGCAAAATCTCAGCCAGATCGGCCGAGCCGTTCAGGAGGAGTAGTGCACACACACACACGCAGACAGACAGACAAAACTTTTCAACCGCACTGGAGTAACAGGCTTCGCTATCGCTCAGCCAATGATTTCTCGGGTTTTTCGGTGTTGTTACTGCACCTTAATGTAAAGTAAGGGAGGATTTTCGAGAAGAGCAATTAGCCTAATGCACTCTAGATTTCAAGCCCTTTCCATCGGTGCAAAGCGTTTTGAAAAACACAGTCTTGAAAAACACAGTCTAGTTTTCATAATCTCGAACAAGTGCACAACCTCCACACTTAAAACTCTACAAAGAACCGCTCTTTGTAATACGAAGAAAACGGCGGCTTCGCAGCCTGCGAAGGAAATCGTTTGTAATACGAACGATTTTCTTTGTAATACAAAGGAAAAATTCTTCGTAGCCTACGAAGAATTTCTTCGCAGCCTGCGAAGGATTTTTCCTTTGTATTACGAAGAAAATCATTTGTATTACAAACGATTTCCTTCGCAGGCTGCGAAGCCGCCGTTTTCTTCGTATTACAAAGAGCGGTTCTTTGCAGGAATTTATCTGTGTCTGCACTGACGGCGCGAGCATCGCTTCACGCTCTCCCTAGGCCGTTGCCACCCCCTGGCGGCACGCTGCAAGGACGTGCCGTCGCAGTGCCGCACAGTGGGGCGAATACGGAAAAAGTCGCACGAAATTACTTTCTACACCAAATAGGGTACTTCGGAGGAAACCTAGACCTGAAGTCAGCGGCAGAACGGGAGAAACAAATGAACGTCGCGCGGCCGTGCTGAGCGGTGGTGGGGGGTGGAATCGGCGGAGTGGGGGTAGCATGCGCGCGCCGCCTTCACCCCCACTCCGCCGATTGGCCCCCCCCACCGCTCAGCACGGCCGCGCGACGCTCTTTTGTTTCTCCCGTTCTGTCGCTGACTTCCGGTCTGGGTTTTTCTCCGAAGTACCCTATTTTGTGTATAGTGTATTAAGGGGCCGCTGAATTCATTTCTGACGAGATTTGAACGTGTAAAGCACCCTACACTGTGAGAAAAATGTGCGGTATTCGCCCTTAATTTATTAACAGGATTTGCCGTACTTAAAAGTACGGTGTTTACCGTACCTGGAAGTACAGCGTTTACCGTACCCTTGGAGGTACGGTGTTTACGGAAGTACGGCGATTCCCGTAGTTTGTACAAACACGGTATAAGTGCCGCCTTGAAATCCAAGGGGATGTCTTGTTTATTTCCAAGGGGTTTGAGTGAATTTTCAAAGTGGTCCGAATCAGGATCTTCTTTTAGATATGGATTTGTCTCGACAAGACAAACAAAAAATGAAAATCATTTCTGAAGAGATAAGAAGACGACTAAACGCGCCTCTTGTGCCGCCTATTGATACTGGCTGCACCCGAGGCCTGCGTAACGATGCATGTCTTGGCGTAACAGCATGACCACGGAAGTTGTAAGTAATCACTATCAGTGGCAGCCCAAAACGATGTCTGGTGGGGCACAGTGTCTGGCAGAGCTGGCTGGAGTAGCCAGCACGCATAGCGCCTCTGCCGTCCTCTCCCGAGGGCGCGGTGCGGTAGCGGCGGCGTGGCGCGGCGAGACGAAGTCGCATGTTTGACGTCGATTTGAAGGAAAACGGCATCGAACGGCATCGCCGGACGAAATGGACATGAAAGTGGGGTCACCATACTATCTCACCACGGTGCCCGACCGGTTCGCAAATGTTCGCAACTCGACTTATGCCTCGTCAACAAAGTCGCAGACGACGATTTTCGGAATCATTTGAAGACCCGCAGTTTCCACACTTTTCGTTTGAAACCAATTCCACACTGTGGCGAAAAGCTACAGAAAATTCTGTAAACAGCTTGTGGTAATTCTCCGTAGCCCCCTTGTGAATGTTCTCCGTAGGCTCTTACAGTATTTTCCGTAGGACCGCACAGTATAGGGTACTTTCGTAGATCCCTGAGCCGGAAGCACACAGACGCCATGTTGGCGGAAGTAGATCCAAACTTGACATGGAAAAGAGACGTTCGTCAAAGGTATCGGCCACACTTGAACATAAATAGTCGTTTGATACTTGTTTGCAGTGCATATGTGTTTCGGGAGCAATATTTGTACAGCTCGGCTATAGTTTTGGATCCGAAGAGAGGTTAGTTTCCGGCCAATTTGGCGTCTGCTGGTCTGCTTGCTTCCGGTTCAGGATTCTACGAAAGTACCCTATTCTCCGTACGACCTTACAGTGATCTCCGTAGGACTACACCGTCTTCCAGGTCCTACGGAGAATACTGTGCGGTCCTACGGAGAATACTGTAAGAGCCTACGGAGAATGTTGATAAGAGGGCTACGGAGAATCCTGGCAAAAAAATTAACAGAATTTTCCGTACCTTTCTGCCACGGTGCAACGAATGGACTGGACTGCTTGATTTTTATTTGCCTTTCCAAAAACATATAAAACATGTTATTTTGCTCTGCAACAGCGATAGGAGTGGCCTTTCTTACGCAACCCCTGCCAACTGTATCATTTTCTCGCGAAATTGCTCTACTTTGAGGTCGCTAAACGGCAAGTAGTAGTTATTTGAGGTGCAAAAAATGTTCGTAACTGCTTAGAATGGTCCGTTTTGAGTTCAAAAACGGCGGTCCCATCCCTCTGGGACAAAAACGGTGAAATAGGGTACTTTCGTAGATCCCTGAACCGGAAGCACACAGACGCCATGTTGGCGGAAGTATATCCAAACTTGACATGGGAAAGAGACGTTCGTCAAACGTATCGGCCACACTTGAACATAAACAGTTGTTTGATACTTCTTTGCAGTGCATATGTGTTCCGCGAGCAATATTTGTACAGCTCGGCTATAGTTTAGGATCCGAAGAGAGGTTAGTTTCCGGCCAATTTGGCGTCTGCTGGTCTGCTTGCTTCCGGTTCAGGATTCTACGAAAGTGTCCTATTGGACTAACGTGCGACTTTTTCCGGTTTCGCCCCACTGTGTGCCGCCGCCGGGAACGTCCAAGAAACAATCCGCCGCGCAGGCTGACGGTACGTTCCTGGCGAGTAGTGGGGCACCTAGTGACGTTTTTTTGATTTTGGAACTCACTCCGATACTGTGCGAGGAATGAATCTGCTTACACTTCAAAAGGTTGCTTTGATCCTTCCTTGATCGCAAAAACATTTTGTGGCATTTTGACAACACCTATTTCTATTATTTACACAGCTTCCCGCAGACCTCTGCACTTGTCACTTGGTGCCGCAGCCCGGGGCATCTAGTGACAGGTCATATATCTCAAATTACCAGCATAGAGCGACGCTCCAGCTAATTGAAAATTGTCCGTTTCAGGCTCTTTCAGCTTTTTTTAAAATATCGAACCATTCTGAACGGCGCCATTATTTCGCAAGAAACTGCATTTTACTACTTACATTGCCAATCAAATTCAATGTTCTACGATATTGTCGTTCAAAGTAGTCTCATTTATGTTTCGTTGTGTGACAATCGGTGATAATTTACTTCGCGGTTGCCAAATCGATGTTTTGTAACGTTTAAATCGTTAAAATACGGTAAATAAAGTGTGACTGTCACTACCTGCCCCGGGGGCTCTTTTTCGTTCACAATTTGATGTCAAGCAAATGAAATCATATGCTTGAGCTGGTTCAGCGAAAACAACTTACTAAAGGTCCTTATTATTGATTAAAAGTGCCAGAATGACCGGCAGTGCCGTTTACTGGAAGAATGGCGAGAATACATTTTGTAATAAAGTCGTAAAATCTGTGATTTTGGGTAATTATTTTCTTGGTTTGATTCTAGGTGCTAAAATATTTTGTTCAAAGTCTCACCCTCACTTGAACATGATTCCACAGCACAAGACCTTTAGATTAGCCACCTCAAGATGTCTGAAAGTGCCATAGGGTGGCCAGGGCACCCCTGTGTCACTAGGTGCCAAAACACGTTCCCAGGCACTAGGTAGTTTTCCCTTTTGCACGTGTCAAGGAACGTGCAGGATGACAAGGAGGTAAGAATGCAGTGTCCATTACTAAGACTACCATTACACTGTTTAAACTCCACTGTAATATTACACACAACCACCCACAGTTATGCAGTTGAACAACAACAACAGTATTGTTTTGTATCTGAACGGGAAACCCATCCAGAAACAACACTTTCGCTTCATAACAACTTCCTTGTCAAGTAACAATAATGTAATCATAATTCATAACAGTTGTGTTGTCGTTGAACAGGTTTCACGTTTAGAAATAGCCTTTTGAAATCGTAAGACATATATTGTTGTGGGGTCACAAGGGTCTTGTTTAACAACAGCACGATGAAATCAACACAAATGTTGCGAACACATCGAAGACTTCAAAGAAGTATTGTTTTATTACAAGGTAGGTTTACGCCAGACCGCGTCTTGTCGTAACAGGCTTCGCGATGTTTCGCTGCCTGTTCCTCCAAACCGCGCCTAGCGTACCTACCTTGGCCTGCGGCGCTAGCCTGCCTGCGGCGGCGGGCAATGCTTGTCCACCCACTGTGGCAAAAAGGTACGGAAAATCCTGTTAATTTTTTTGCCAGGATTCTCCGTAGCCCTCTTATCAATATTCTCCGTAGGCTCTTACAGTATTCTCCGTAGGGCCGCACAGTATTCTCTGTAAGTCCGCACAGTCTTCTCCGTAGGACCTCGAAGACTGTATAGTCCTACGGAGATCACTGTGCGGTCCTACGGAGAATACTGTGCGGTCCTACAGAAAATACTGTAAGAGCCTACGGAGAATATTGATAAGGGGCCTACGGAGAATTACCACAAGCTGTTTACAGGATTTTTTTGTAGCTTTTTGCCACAGTGCCGTCGGTTACTTCTAATTTGTTGCATACTGAGCCCTCCAGACCCCCCTTATAGAGTTGCTTCATCTACGAATTACACGATCTTGATCCTTGTAACTTTTTAACTTGCCGGGGCTCCAGACCCCCCTTTCATCAAGACAGGGGAGGTCTGCCTGCAGAAAACTTGATTTTTCGCCGTTATTAAGGTGTTTTTCGGCTATAAAGACTGAGCCAGTTGAGCTAGGATAGTGAAATTTCGCGTGCGACGAGCCAGGAACATACCTAATGACCCTGCTCAATCTCAGCCAGATCGGCCGGGCCGTTCAGGAATAGTAGTGCGCACACACACACAGACAAAAAAGGTTTTTTAACCCCACTGGAGTAACGGGCTTCGCTATCGCTCAGCCAACAATCGAACTGTCAGAAAACAGCACCGAAGGCTATAACATGCTTGTAAAAAAAACAAGACGTGTTGCTGTCAAACTTAACAGCTTAAGTGTTTCCCATCAGCAGTAACATGGCTTACAATCTTCAGTTTCTCATGATATTTAATGCTCGATTTCCTTCAAAGCGATGTCTCATCTTCTGAATTGTTCCAGTGTGAGCAGCCTGCATCAGCAGCCTGCTTGTCTAGAATCAATAACAGGAAAAGTAGCGATACACATCGGCAACTTTGGCCCGTCCCGTACATCGTGCATTAAGAAATGTGCGAATTTTGCCTATGTTAAACCCTTCCGGGATTTAAACCTGAGGCTGGGCCAAAATAGATGAAATTTTCGTTATCAGCACCCTCAAAAACATCAGAAAAAATGTAACAACTCGAATACAAAGAATGTTCAAAATAAACCCCACGGGGATTTGAACCCGGGTCTATACTTCTCTGATTCGCTTGAAATCGGCACCGTTGGTTTTGTCTTGTCGCCCTGATTCCAAAAATACCCCTTCATGCCCTCCTAGCTGTATCCGTTGCCGAAATCCTCCTCGACCCCATGTAGACCGTGATGCACCTGCAGCAGCGCCCCCGGGGCTCGGATCGGATTTGCTGCCACCGGGTGGTTCTAAGGGTCACCCAAGGAGGCTGCAGACCAAATTTGGTCAAGATCGGACCACAGGAAGTGCTCGGACGGACGGACGGACGGACGCACAGCAGGGATCATACTATATGCCCGTCCTTCCGTCATTTCTTAACACAAGGTAGGTGTACGCCAGACCGTGTCTGGTCGTAACAGGCTTCGCGATGCTGCGCCAGTTTCGACCATCCACGCCTGGTGTATTCACCTACCTTGGCCTGCGGTGCTAACCTGCCTCCGGCAGGCTGCTTCCCTAGGCAGGCCGTAGAGATGGGCGTGATCCTCTCAAAAAATAGTATTTGGTCATCAAAATCTACACCAATGGGATTTAACTTTCGGTCGGTGGCCCAAACGGGTTCTATTTTCGTCATCAGCAGCCTCAAAAACATATGAGACGATATGAAACTTGTCAAAAAGTTGAAAGTACCAAAAAAGTTGTCTTTTTTCTGTCGTTTTTTAAGTGTTTCTTTGGCTAAAATGACCGAATGGATTGAGATAGAAAGCTGCATTTTGGTGTGTGGCGAGCCAAGGACATACCTAATTACCCTGCAAAATCTCAGCCAGATCGGCCGAGCCGTTCAGGAGGAGTAGTGCACACACACACACACACACGCACGCAGACAGACAGACAGACAAAACTTTTCAACCCCACTGGAGTAACGGGCTTCGCTATCGCTCAGCCAAAAAAATAAACGGGACGGGCCTAAAACCGTGCTAAAGTACGCGAATTCACATGCCCGGGGTCACCGGGAACGTTCCAGTCTGCACGTTGCTGGACACGTGCAAAAGGGAAAAATACCTAGTGCCTGGGATGAATTTGGCAAAAGACGGCTGCTAATTCCACAAAGATGCTGTTTGGCGTGCACAGTCAACTTCTTTTTATAGTAAACAAGGTAGGTGTACGCCAGACCGTGTCTTGTCGTAACAGGCTTCGCGATGCTGCGCTAGTTTCGACCATCCACGCCTGGCGTACCTACCTTGGCCTGCGGCGCTAACCTGCCTTCGGCAGGCTGCTTTCCTAGGCCGGCCGTGGAAATGGGCGTGATCCCCTCAAAAATAGCATTTGGTCATCAAAATCTACACCAATCGGATTCAACTTTCGGTCGGGGGTCCGAACGGGTTCTGTTTTCGTCATCAGCAGCCTCAAAAACACATGAAACGATATGAAACTTGACACTAAGTTGAAGGTACCCAAGAAGTTGTCTTTTTTCTGCCGTTTTTTATGTGTTTTTTGGCTAATATGACCGAATGGATTGAGATAGAAAGCTGAATTTTGATGTGTGGCGAGCCAAGGACATATCTAATGACCCTGCAAAATCTCAGCCAGATCGGCCGAGCCGTTCAGGAGGAGCAGTGCACACACACACACACACACAGACAGACAGACAAAACTTTTCAACCCCACTGGAGTAACGGGCTTCGCTATCGCTCAGCTAACAAGGTAGGTTTACGGTAGACCGCCTCTTGTAACAGGCTTCGCGATGTCTCGCTGCCTATTCCTCCAATCCGCGCCTGGCGTACCTACCTTGGCCTGCGGCGCTAGCCTGCCTTCGGTAGGCAATGCTTGTCCACCCTCGGTTACTTCAAATACACTGATGGACAAAATTGAAGCGCCACTTTTTGTTTTCCGCGCCAAATCTGAATGAGCCGGCCGATTTCCGTGAAACTTCGCTCAGTGGTGGTCGAAAGGGTTGTCCACACGTACCCCAAACGGTGGGACCGCGGGTCGCAGGGGGTGGCGTCAAAAGGGCCTAAAGTGCCGCGGGGCAGAAACGACCGCTGGGTTAAAAAAAATGAATCGCGTATAACACACTTTCGGTGAGGGTATGGGGTCCTGCACCTCAGGATGCGTTCAGAGGGACGTCCTCAAAGCATCCCCGCGAAAAGATCCGCCACCGAAAGCTTCATCCCCTTAGAATCCACCCCTAGACGTAAGGACGGTTACTTAGGCCCCAGGGTGTGCCCCACTGCCGAGAATGGGCTTTCGTGGCGTCAGGTACCCCGTTTGGTGTCCCCAAGCACCCTCACGAGAGGGCGAGAAATTTGGAACAACCCCCACCCCTTTACGAGGGTGGGGGTAGTGAGGCCCTTCTGGATTTTGGTGCAAAGGGGTGGAAAAAAACAGCGGCAAATGTTGAGAAATGATTGATGGGGCACAATCTACCCCAGACTAACGTACAAACCCGAGTTAAACACCGCGCACGCAGCAGCAGCACCGTCAAAAACCACCCCCACCCCCTGTGTGCACTTAGGCCCCACCGACGTGGTCCTGGCGTGCCGCACTGATGCAGCACGGCAGGGGAGGCCTGCAGGCATCACATTGAGTCCATTCCGCAGCGTCGCAGCCCTCGAGAACGCCTCTGGGGCCCCAAAATGATGAGGGGTTGAAAAATCAACCCCCAAGTTCGGAAGGGTGCACAGGGTGAACCCGTGGGCGGAAAATTTTGATACAGGGTGGCAAAATGACTCGAGACCTTCCACTCATTGGCCGCAAAGGCCCACACCTGCAACGCGTACCGGAAGGGTTCAAGTCGGCCCTCGCGCAACACCCAACCTTTCTTTCCGTCTCGGGCAGATGCCGCCCGCGCCGTGGAGGTAGGCAACCCATTCGTCAATTTCCTAGGTTATTCCTTTGCTTGTGATGAAAAAAGAGTCTTTAAGCATTAAATTGTGGTCCGAACTTGATTGATGTCAAAATTTTTGCATTCCACAACCAAAACAATGGAATTTGCACGAAGTTAGTGGAACTGTGACAGATGGGTTGCCTATCTCCACGGCGCGGGCGGCATCTGCCCGAGACGGAAAGAAAGGTTGGGTGTTGCGCGAGGGCCGACTTGAACCCTTCCGGTACGCGTTGCAGGTGTGGGCCTTTGCGGCCACTGAGTGGAAGGTCTCGAGTCACTTTGCCACCCTGAATCAAAATTTTCCGCCCACGGGTTCACCCTGTGCACCCTTCCGAACTTGGGGGTTGATTTTTCAACCCCTCATCATTTTGGAGCCCCAGAGGCGTTCCCGAGGGCTGCGACGCTGCGGAATGGACTCGATGTGATGCCTGCAGGCTTCCCCTGCCGTGCTGCATCAGTGCCGCACGCCAGGACCACGTCGGTGGGGCCTAAGTGCACACAGGGGGTGGGGGTGGTTTTTGACGGTGCTGCTGCGTGCGCGGTGTTTAACTCGGGTTTCTGCGTTAGTCTTGGGTAGACTGTGCCCCATCAATCATTTCTCAACATTTGCCGCTGTTTTTTCCACCCCTTTGAACCAGAAGGGCCTAACTACCCCCACCCTCGTAAAGGGGTGGGGGTTGTTCCAAATTTCTCGCCCTCTCGTGAGGGTGCTTGGGGACACCAAACGGGGTACCTGACGCCACGAAAGCCCATTCTCGGCAGTGGGGCATACCCTGGGGCCTAAGTAACCGTCCTTACGTCTAGGGGTGGATTCTAAGGGGATGAAGCTTTCGGTGGCGGATTTTTTCGCGGGGATGCTTTGAGGACGTCCCTCTGAACGCATCCTGAGGTGCAGGACCCCATACCCTCACCGAAAGTGTGTTATACGCGATCCATTTTTTTTAACCCAGCGGTCGTTTCTGCCCCGCGGCATTAAGGCCCTTTTGACGCCACCCCCTGCGACCCGCGGTCCCACCGTTTGGGGTACGTGTGGACAACCCTTTCGACCACCACTGAGCGAAGTTTCACGGAAATCGGCCGGCTCATTCAGATTTGGCGCGGAAAACAAAAAGTGGTGCTTCAATTTTGTCCATCAGTGTATGTTGAGTGCTGGGGGACTCCGCCCCTCAGACTCCCCTTAAGGTAGGTCTCTTCGGCAGGCATTGGCTTGCCCATCGTCGGTGACTTCTTAGACCCCCCTTCATTCTAGATAGAGTTGTTTCATCAACAGATTTCACGATCTTGACCCTTGTAACTTTTTAACTTCTCGAGTCCCCCCTTCCTTCAAGACAGAAGTGATCTGCCTGCAGAAGACTCGATTTTTCGCCGTGCTTTAGGTGTTTTTCGGCTATAAAAACTGAACCACGTGAGCTAGGATAGTGAAATTTCGCGTCTGCCGAGCCAAGAACATACCTACAAAGCCTGCAAAATCTTAGCCAGATCAGCCGAGCCGTTCAGGAGGAGTAGGGTACACACACACACACACACACACACTCAGAGACAGACAGTAAAAACTTTTCAACCGCACTGGAGTAACAGGCTTCGCTATCGCTCAGCCAATAAGCCAGCAGAATCTCAGCCAGATCGGCCGAGCCGTTCAGGAGGAGTAGTGCACACACGCACGCACACAGAAAATGTTTTTTAACCCCATTGGATTAATGGACTTCGCTATCGCTCAGCCAAAAAAGAAGTCCTGCTATACCTGCCGCCGCCGAACCAAAAATGTGACCAGTCAGTATGTTTGAGGGATGAATCTTCTGGAAAACGAATTGTGAGTTTGCCATTGATTTTAGTTATAAGATTTTTGATGTATTTTCAATGACGGATCCTCAAATTTATTGGGTTTTTTGAATCGGTTTATTGTTTACCAATCAGTCAGAATGGAGACGTTTCTTGGATCAATTTCTTCAATACCAAAATCCTCTGCCACATTTTGAGACTTCTTGCTTATCTCTGCTTGTCTGGTTTTCCTTATTTTTTGTTCCTTAATGAATGTGCTAAATGCAGCACATTTCATTTGGTCAATCTGTGTGGCGGAGAAGCTCTTTGACTAAGTCTCTGTGTGTTTCACAGTCGACCCACTCCAGCAGGGATGTTTTTCAGAAAAGAGGTACTTGGTTATTCCCATCAAATTTTGTTCCCACCCTGTTTCATTCCATTTCCGGGTAACAACTTTTTTGAGCAGTCAAGTAGAAGTTGGCGAAATGTTGAGACGGTTTATCTAATCCTGATGTTTTGTCCAGAATCACCAGGAGAGTGCAATTGGGCGAATCTTCATTTGAGCTCCAATATCGGAAACAATTTTTGCACCTCTCTGTGGCTGCAAGAATTTTTGTGCACATTGTGGCACAGTTCAGAGATGGTGCCTGTCTAACTAGTTTGTTGCCCAATGTATTACAAGGAAGGTGTGCGCCAGACCGTGTCTTGCCGTAACGGGCTTCGCGATGCTGCGCCAGTTTCGACAATCCGCGCCTGGCGTACACACCTCCCTTGGCATGCGGCGCTGCGCTAGCCTATCTTCGGCAGGCCTGCCGAAGTACCCGGGTACTAACGCAAACAAACCGTAGATGTAGAATTGGGCGTGATCCTAACGAATAGCTTTTGGTCCTCAAATGTTTATCAATGGGACTTAGCTTTGGGTCGGGGGTCCGAATGGGTTCTACACACTAAACTTCTTACGGTTACATCCTATCTGTATTACAGACATTTTTGTGCAATTGCAATTACGGATAGATTTCGCTTGTAATAGACGAAAATATCCGTATGGTACAGACGTAAAACTCTTTGTAATACGGATGATTTCATCCGTATTACAAGCAAAATCTATCCGTAATTGCAATTGCACAAAAATGTCCGTAATACAGATAGGATGTATCCGTAAGAAGTTAAGTGTGTACAGCAGCCTTAAAAACGAAGGAAACGGCATGAAACTTGGCAAGAAGTTTAAAGCACCAAATAAGTTGTCTTTTCTCTGCCGTTATAAGTGGTTTTTGGCTAGTATGACCGAATCATGGATTGAGATAAAGAGCTGAATTTTGGTGTGTAACGAGCCAAGGACACACCCAATGACCCTGCAAAATCTCAGCTGAATCGGCCGAGACGTTCAGGAGGAGTAATGCGGACACGCGGAGAGGCAGTCAAACAGACACACAGACAAAAATTTTCTACCCCACTGGAAAAACAGGCTTCGCTATCGCTCAGACCAAAGATCTGTGCCGCACACACTAAATGTTTTTGTACAAATTTTGAATGACTTATCACAGTTTTTTGTGCACACGAACTTTTCATACAAAAATTAGACGAAAATTTTGTGTGCACAAAAAGCTGTGATGCCTCGTACAAAATTGCACATAACATTTAGTGTGCAAGGTCCACCCGCATCTTGTTGGCACAAGTGTGAGTATTGCAACTTAGATGTTTGGCATATTCCCTCAGATAAGACAAGATACTTTATTGGTTCACATAGCAAACAAGTCCATAGCACATGTACAAAGGGATCAGCAGATGCTAAAACAGATACAGAGTTAAATTACTCAACAAATTCTTTTAGACTAGAGCACTCTGTGTCAATGAGATACTTTTTGAGATTATATTTATCTCATCTAAATTAAAGAACTCAATCATGATCATTGCACAATTTGTTTCAGCTCGTCTTCCAGATCCGAAGATGGAAGATTGTTTCTCATGCTTTTCATGACATGGGGAATATCGTACACATAGGTCTCTTTGTGTGGCGAGTGTTTGTCGAAGGCAAGCTGGCGCCGCAGGCCGAGGTACATGTAAACGCCTGCCGTGGAGTGTTGGAACTGGCGGAGCATCGCGGAGCCTGTTACAAGCCATTACACCTACCTTGTAATATGGTAGCAATCACACACACATACACACAAAATCTATGGTGAACGCAGTACACACTTCTAGGTGCGTGCTTACAAGCATGCAGTTCAAGGTGTGTACTTGTCTAAGCACGCACCTGAAAGTGTGTACTCAGTGAGTACACACTAGCAAAGTGCATGCGCGGCATAGGGAAAATGCATGCACTTCTATGTGTGTACTCATTCAAGTACACACTTTAATACGAGCTCAGAAAGAACCATTGAGAACAGTTTCGCTTCGTACTCAGAGCTAAGAGCATTAAATATACTTCTTGAAACAGAAGTCAGATCACTAAAATCAAGAATAGATAAGCTAGAAAAGACAGTGGAGACACTCATAAAGGATTCCAATATAAAGGCTCTAGAAATGAACAGTAATAACTTGAAACCTGTCAAAACGGACAGGCAACGTTAGCTACCAAGGATATCCAACTTCTCCAACAATGTGATTTACTTAACTCTCCGACCCATGTCAGTATCGCCCATTGTGTTGCTGCTGATTTACTGATGTCTGATGGCGTAGCCAGGAACACCTAACAACACTTTAAGGTGAACACAGAAGAAACTGCGGACCAGGCTATGGTTGGTAGGGCTATCCTCCAATACTCTACAGGAAGGAGTTTTTTGCATAATGCACTGTGAGAAAGAAGTATCCAAAAAGTACGGAACATGTCTGGTCAATAATTTGCCTGGACCGTCCGTACTTGCCAACTACGGAACGTTCCGTACTTTTTTTCCGTTCCTATTTACATGTATTCATATGGAGCAAGTACGGAACGTTCCGTACTTTGCTCCGTACCATATTTTTCTGTACCATTTCCGTACAAAAGTACGAAATTTTTTACAGTGTGTGAGTAAGCAACAATCTAAGGAAAAGCCAACAAAGAAGAATTTTAGGATGTCCGTCTACCATATGGCTTAAGTGTGTAAGAATAATGGGATTCAAGAACTCGCCATGCTCCTCTTGGAAGGCCTTCCTGGAGGGGGCAGCTCGTCGAGCGGTGTCTTCCTGTTAAACATGATGCAACCCCCCCCCCCCTCAAAAGAACATGAGCGCGTCACCACCGTACGGCGTCTTCGCCCGGAAGGCCGCGCCGTCGCCACACCTTCTGCCGGCCGTCGTGTATTTTGACAGGGACGCGGACTTCGTCCGTGAACATCACACGCCACCAGTGTGGTTGGACGCGCCACTCTCCGTAACGCTCCACGCACTAGCGACTTGCGCGGCGGTGCCCAGGGGTGAGGTCGGGGGCCTGCTTCGGCGTGCGTCCCCGGAGTCCTAGTCATGGTTCAATGTTTTAAAGAAACTGGGAGGACCTACAAATCAAGATAGGGTGGAGTAGGCTAGGGTTCTTCTTCTGTCTCTCCCTTCTTGAAGCCACACAAATAAATAAAGTTGGTTGAAATAAACGTAAAGTAGAACACAAGAGAAATTACATTTTTGACAGTGGTTTAATAGAAAAATAAGCTGATGGCAAAGCAACGATTTTACAAATACTGGCAGTAAATATATTTTGAAATTGATCAACAACAGAAATAAACTATGAAAGATTGTTAACTATTTGAGCAAGACTGTTTAGCACCAACAAATTTAAGGAATACAAAAACACAGCATTTAATTGAATAAGTTACTCAGCAAACAAATTTTACTTTAAGTTAATTAACGACAATGAATTTAAATAGAGATAAGGTTTTGTAATTAAATGTACTTTAGAGAGTTGAGCTGATAATACCAATAATACTATATGGCTTTAGAATATTACTGAATAAAGATAATGTAAGAAACCAAGTGGAAAAGATTTGCAACAAAATTGTACAGACAGTATCATAGAAACCTAATCACAACATACCAACCATAGCCGCAATACACATCACAATAACAACACTGTCACAATACAAACGGACACTCACTTTGCATTAACACAGAACACTTTACAAAACAACAACCCACAAAGCAAAATCAAAATTTAAAGAGTATCGACACTTTGGCAAAACTAACTTTGATAAATTTATTTTAGCGGAAAACAAAACCCAAAGATAAATAAAGAAGAGGCGTCCCTCTATTGGAATGAACTAGTAGAACAACACGAGTAGCATTAAACTTTGAAATAGAACTTGAATCGAGTCTAGGAATTTACTTCAGGCAAACTCGAGGACACTTAAAAAACGGCGAAAAATCGAGTTTTCTGTTGGCAGATCGCTTCTGTCTTGAAGTAAGGGGGGTCTGGGGGGCTCCGCCCCCCAGCCCGGACAAGTGAAAAAGTTACTAGCGTCAAGATCGAGTTATCTGCAGATGAAGCAACTCTATCTAGAATGAAGGGGGGTCTGGGGGGCTACAAGTTAGGAAAATCGACGATGGAGAAGCCATTGCCTGCCGACGGCAGGCTAGCGCCGCAGGCCAAGGTACCGTCAACGGGGGTAACTTGGGACACCGAGGGTAACTTGGGACACCGAGGGTAACTTGGGACAGTCTGCCCTGTACCACTTGTTGGTGCTGCCATTCAGCGACGGGGGTTCCTAGTGTCAAACCCGCGGCAGGGTTTTGTTTCAGAGGCCTCAAGGCACGCGCGAAAAGGTGGAAGAGGTGCATGACATCACTATTAGTATTTCAGAAACAGGAAACTGCATAATAGGGTTTTTGACAAAATATGTCAATCATTGACAAGTTGACCCTAGTGCAAGGAGTGAAATGCAGATTTGGCTAATTAGTCTCGCTGGGTTGTTAGATCATACACAGACAATAACGTTCGCAAAAGGGCATTGGTTATAGTTTTCCCATCTTCGGTCCAGACCTCAATTTATCAAAAATCGAAATTTTGCGGGGTAACTTGGGACAGTCTTTTCCGCATGTTTCCAGCAGTCCTAGCCTTCTAGGAGTTGACTGACCCGGTCCCTGACCTAACTTAAACTTCGGATATTACGCTGATGATGGAAAGAGATGCCTTGCTCTGCAGTTTTGTCTTCTGGTAATCCATATTTTGAAATTTTCAGAAAATGCTTCGATAACACCAGTAGAAAAAAGAGTTCCACGGAGAGCCCTAGATATAGTCCAATATCGGTCCTACAATAGTTCCTAGGCCTGAATTCTTGGTCTACATGATGTGACTTAAATTTATTATATACATTAACATCAATAGATGCATAGAAATGTAGGTAATTACCTACTGTCCCAAGTTACCCCCGGTCATGGGGTAACTTGAGACACTCTTTCGAGACCGCTGGGAAACGATATAATCGAGGCAAACGAACCAGTCAAGCATGAAATCATGGGGAAAGGGTCAATCTGTAACATAGTTGGGATCCATTGGTCTGGGTTGAGAATCTTGCCTCTGGCGTTCAAAAAACGTGCGAAAGTGTCCCAAGTTACCCCCGTTGACGGTAGTATGGGCTCATTCCAAAGATAGTATTTAAAATTGTGTATAGAACAAAATATATAGACCAATTAAATACAGCGAGCGGGCCGGTGTTGGTACTAACACTTAACGCGGACAACACGACTGACAATAACAGATGCATAATAACCTTCAGCTGCTCTTCATGTACTTTTTGAATTTGTAATTAGCCTTAGATCTCTTACGAGATTTATCTCGTCTTGAGAGAGGGGGAGTAGTTTCCGAATTCCTAACTGTGGGAGGGAGTGCAGGGTCTGAATTCATAACTGTGGGAGGGGGGCAGGGTCTTCATTCTTCCTCATGAACTTCTTAAATTGCATATTCCGTTTAGATCTCAGTTTAGCCTTCTGCCGCCGGCTTAAAGCACTGGGCTCAGCAGAAGGTGGAGAAGGTAGAGAATGTGAGTGAGGTAGGGAATGTGGGGGAGGTGGAGAAGGAGAGGACGTGTGTGAATGGATCTTAAGGCGTTTGTGACAAGAACCACCGTAGGTATACATTAGTAGCCTTTGTATGCCAGCGTTACCTGCAGGAGGAGGAGGAGGTGTAGGAGAAGGGACTGTAGGAGAAGGGGCAGAGAAAGGGGAGAAAAGCCGAAAGGGTAAGAGATGGGTGGGGGGAAAGGTGAAGAGTAGAGTTCTGGTGAGGGATGAGGAGACATGAGCAAGGGGTCAAGAAGGGTGGCAGGAGAGGATTGTGGAGGTTTGGGTTGCAAAGGAGGAAGGGTAGGAGAGCTTGGGGGAGTGGAGTGTGGCGAAATGAAGGTTTGAGAGGACTTGATGACTTCCTCCAAGTCTCCATCCAAATCGAAAGGCCTGTAAGAAAAAAGGAAAACTTTACAATCTTAAAATCACAAGAAAAAGTAGCTTTATTCTTATTGGCTGAGCGATAGCGAAGCCCGTTACTCAAGTGGGGTTGAAAAGTTTTTCCTGTCTGCGTGTGTGCGTGCGTGCGTGCGTGTGTGTCCGCACTACTCCTCCTGAACGGCTCGGCCGATCTCGGTGAGATTTTGCACACTTTTTGGGTATGTCCTTGGCTCGGCACACGCGAAATTTCACCATCCTAGCTCAACTGGTTCAGTTTTTATAGCCGAAAAACACCTTAAAAACGGCGAAAAATAGAGTTTTCTGCAGAAAGATCACTTCTGGCTTGGAGGAAGGGGGGGTCTGGGGGGCGGAGCCCCCCAGCCTCGACAAGTTAAAAAGTGACAAGGGTCAAGATCGTGTTATCTGCAGATAAGACCACTCTATTCAGAATGTAGGGGGGTCTGGGGGACGGAGCCCCCCAGCATTCAACAAGTTAAAAAATAACCGACAATGGACAAGCCATTGCCTGCCGGAGGCAGGCTAGCGCCGCAGGCCAAGGTAGGTACGCCAGGCGTGGATTGGAGGAACAGGCAGCGAGACATCGCGAAGCCTGTTACGACAAGACGCGGTCTGGCGTAAACCTACCTTGTTATTGGCTGAGCGATAGCGAACCCAGTTACTCAGACGGGGTTGGAAAGTTTTTCCTGTCTGCGTGCGTGCGTGCGTGTGTGTCCGCACTACTCCTCCTGAACGGCTCGGCCGATCTCGGGGAGATTTTGCACACTTTTAGGGTATGTCCTTGGCTCGGCACACGCGAAATTTCACCATCCTGGCTCACCTGGTTCAATTTTTATAGCCGAAAAACACATAAAAAACGGCGAAAAATCGTTTTTTTCGCAGGCAGATCACTTCTGTCTTGAAGAAAGGGCCAAGGCCCCCAGCCTCAACAAGTTAAAAAGTTCCAAGGGTCAAGATCGTGTTATCTGTAGATGAAGCAACTCTATCTAGAATGAAGGGGGGTCTGGGGGGCGGGGCCCCCCAGAAAGGAACAAGTTAGAAGTAACCGACGATGGACAAGCCATTGCCTGCCTAAGGCAGGCTAGCGCCGCAGGCGAAGGCAGGTACGCCAGGCGCGGATTGGAGGAACAGGCAGCGAGACATCGCGAAGCCTGTTACGACAAGACGGGGTCTGGCTTAAACCTACCTTGTTATTGTCTGAGCGATAGCGAAGCCCGTTACTCAGGTGGGGTTGAAAAGTTTTTCCTGTCTGCGTGCGTACGTGCGTGCGTGTGTGTCCGCACTACTCGTCCTGAACGGCTCGGCCGATCTCGGTGAGATTTTGTACACTTTTTAGGTATGTCCTTGGCTCGGCACACGCGAAATTTCACTATCCTAGCTCAACTGGTTCAGTCTTTATGGCTTGGATAAAAAGACTACAGGAGGACTCTGAGAAGCCAATTGCACCTCAGACTAAAGTGAAAGCTGTTTCGGCTCTAAATCTGCCGCAAAACCTTTAAGTCAAATTCTGAAGCAAAAAATTTTGAAGGAGTGAATATATTAGCTTCAAACTTAACAGAGAGTGGCTCTGAATTAAAATAAAGCTTCTCAAATGAAAATGGTAGTCAAAGAGTCAATCAACAGCTAAAAAAATTTGAGTTCCTCTCAAACACTAATATGAGACAAACAGTCAAGTATGTTATCAACATGTTAGCTCTCTATATCCTAATTTCATGCAAGCATGACTAACACTTGGATTTGAAACAAGAACTGAGAGTCTGGAAGGCCACTGTCAAAAGATATTAACGTTTGAAAATCTTCGGAAAAGGATAGGAAGAAGTCACACAGGATTGAGAACAAAAGCCCATAAATTTAATAAAAATATAATTAAAAAAACGATGATTAACAATAAAAAAAGATGATTACAGTCGATTGGTGGGCAAAAATAAAACAAGGTAGGTTTACGCCAGACCGCGTCTTGTCGTAACAGGCTTCGCGATGTCTCGCTGCCTGTTCCTCCAATCCGCACCTTGGCCTGCGGCGCTAGCCTGCCTTCGGCAGGCAATGGCTCGTCCATCGTCGGTTACTTCTAACTTGATGCATGCTGGGGCCCCCCAGACCGCCCTCCATTCTAGATCCCTTGTTACTTTTTAACTTGTCGGGGCTAGCCCCCCAGACACTCCTTCAAGACAGAAGTCGAGGGGTCCTATTCAAAAGATCTTATCTGCGCGTTCCCCCCAAGACAATCTTATCTTAAACGCAGGCGAATTTCACTCAGTTTGATCATTTAATACAGCTACAAATCAATATCATTTGTGATAAAATTCACTGAAATGTGGAGATGAAAGATCAAAGAAACCAAAAGTACATGTAAACATATATTCCGCTTACTCTCGTACGAGTCGCAACTGGTCAAACTGGGTGAAATCCGCATGCGTTTAAGATAAGATTGTCTTGGGGGGAACGCGCAGATAAGATCTTTTGAATAGGACCCCTCGAAGTGATCTGCCTGCAGAAAACTCGATTTTTCGCCGTTTTTTAGGTGTTTTTCGGCTACAAAAACTGAACCAGTTGAGCTAGGATAGTGAAATTTCGCGTGCGCTGAGCCAAGGACATGCCCAAAAAGTGTGCAAAATCTCACCGAGATCGGCCAAGCCGTTCAGGAGGAGTAGTGCGGACACACACACACACAGACAGACGGACAGACAGACAGGAAAAACTTTTAAACCCCAATGGAGTAACAGGCTTCGCTATCGCTCAGCCAATCACAGATTGATTAGTTCACCACAGACACAGGCAAACACACACTCACTCGCCAAAATACAACCCCATACAAAAAAATTTACACACTCGAAACTAAAGAATGATTTAAACCCCACGTCTCAACAAAGTTTTAGAAAAAACAGTCACTCTCACAAACATACTTCTCCTACATTCACTCACACATACACACACACTCACACCACACTAAAAAAGGAACACAACGAAACTTTTAGACAACACACTCACACAGCCACATCTACACAAACACAACCACACAATAATCACAGTTGATAATCACAAAATCAAAGAAAAATCAAAACAAATCAGCAACAGGGTGGAGGGGAGGGTGGCCCTCTGCGTCTTTCCCCCTGATAAAGATAGTGGCGACAGTCAGCCTTCTTTCGCTGACGGTGAGCTGGCCGCCTCTTCCCCAGCCTAGAGTGGACAGGCTGTAACAGAACACACACACAGAGTGATAGAGGGAAGAATGATGATGAAAAAAATACGATTTCAAGAAATCCTAGGAGTCACAAAGTCAATATGGTTATTGTGTAGGAGTGTGGAGAAAGGAAAAAAGTTGTGTAAAAGGGATAGGGGGTGGTTTGGGTACGAATGGCAGTGGTACCAGTGTGGTCGATGTGCCACCCGTCAAAATTTAAACTTGGCAACAAAAAGAAATCAAAATGCCGTAAAATTCGAAAAATTCCAATGCTAATGTATTCCACAGTGGAACATCTTTGAAGTCAATCATTATTTAAATGTTCGTGGGGGAAAGGAGGCAGTAAATTAATTTTCGCGGGTTGGCAACAATCTTCTCGGCAACTGCGCCCTTGCGAAAATAGCGAAGCCGAAAACACGAGTAGTCGCGCGTTAAAACTGCCCCGCCATTGTTGCTGACGTTGAATTGTTTGGCTTGTTTCAAAAGGCGGTTCTCTAGTCATGTTTTCTTCAATTCTGTGTAATAGTTCTCATTCACAACGTAACAACACCACGACGGTTGGTTTGACAAACTTTATAAACTCAGGAGGGATGGTTTCGAATCGCAGGTAAGTCATGTTCGAGGAACATGAGCACTGAAAGTCGCGAGGTGGAGCGATGTGGTCATCGTGCTAACTGAATGAAAAGAACCATCAAACAAAAACTAGAGCTAAGACAGAGCTAAGAAGTACTATAATTTTGTTTTATTGATTCAGTAAAGAGTTGACAAATGAAAAAATTGTTCTATTTTTTCAATATTTTTAAATCTTTTCTTCAACATGTGTCCTCAAAATATATTCAGATATAATGTCATAATTTAAACAGATTAATTTTGTGGTAGAAAATACACATTGAAAATAAAACAAACACAAAACTCACAATGAGTGTAGGTTTCCATGTTGGTATGACTGAGTAATGTTCCGCGCATGAGCAAAGACATTACCATTAAAAAATTTTCATCAGGCAGTGCCAATGAAAAGACTGAGTCCAAAAAACCCTCTTGTGCTATTGTTGGCTGAGCGATAGCGAAGCCTGTTACTTCAGTGGGGTTGAAAAGTTTTGTCTGTCTGTCTGTCTGTCTGTGTGTCCGCACTACTCCTCCTGAACGGCTCGGCCGATCTCGGTGAGACTTTGCACACTTCTTGGGAATGTTCTTGGCTCGGCACACGCGAAATTTCAACATCCTAGCTCAACTGGTTCAGTTTTTATAGCCGAAAAACACCTAAAAAACGGCGAAAAATAGAGCTTTTTGCAGATAGATCACTTCTGGCTTGGAGAAAGGGGGGTCTGGGGGGCGGAGCCCCCCAGCCTCGACAAGTTGAAAAGTGACAAGGGTCAAGATCGTGTCACCTGTAGATAAAACAACTCTATTTAGAATGTAGGGGGAGCATTCAACAAGTTAAAAAATAACCGACAATGGACAAGCCATTGCCTGCCGCAGGCAGGCTAGCGCCGCAGGCCAAGGTAGGTACGCCAGGCGTGGATTGGAGGAACAGGCAGCGAGACATCGCGAAGCCTGTTACGACAAGACGCGGTCTGGCGTAAACCTACCTTGTTACATCTGTTCTATCACGGTCGCGGAAAGTTTTTTATTCGAACGTCCTTTTTTAAAGAAGCGGCCGTTTTGGGGGTAACCTGTACACAAGCGAAAAGGAGCCATGCTATTGGTTGGGTTTGGCTCGGCTCCCCCCTCTCTCTTCCCTTTTCGTTGACGAGTCGAGCTTTGCTATGGAAACAGTGATTTTGGCTGCCGGGACCGGCAGCCAATCAGAGCGCAGGACACAAACCGGCACGGGCGAAATTGGTTTTATTTCGCGTTCGCGCGCGTATTGAATCGTTCCGAAGGGATCAGAATGTAGCGAACACTTGTAGAAATCGTCGCAATGCAACTTTTTTACTTCCTTCATTCAAATTTTATGAAATAACAAGGAACTTGTTGCGCCGACAATGGCTTTTGGGTTGGAGACCACACGGCGCTGCCGCTCATCGCGTATTTCAGATTTAAAGCAGATACATGGCATGAAATCAAATGTGCGAGGTGAAACATTTAACATGAATGATAGAATATGAGTGCGTCAGTCATGAGACAACTGAAAAATAAAACTAGAGAAAGAAACAAAGAGTCGGTTGACTGCCGCTAGCAGACAGCACCGCTCCGCATTGCGCGCATGCGCAGAGGCAGAGTTTCCGACCGAGCCGGTACACTGTTAGAAATTTTGTCGTAATTTAACGACAAATTTGTCGCTAATTTTTTTCTAACACGAGTTGTTTATAAACGACATGATTTGTTTAAAAACAACTAGTCGTAACCAAAAAGTTGTTTGTGAACGACAAATTTGTTTGGAAACAATAAATGATTAACAACTTCATCATCAATAAAAAAGCTCGTTTAAAAACGAGATCCCTGTTTTACAAGGTAGGTTTACGCCAGACCGCGTCTTGTCGTAACAGGCTTCGCGATGTCTCGCTGCCTGTTCCTCCAATCCACGCCTGGCGTACCTACCTTGGCCTGCGGCGCTAGCCTGCCTGCGGCAGGCAATGGCTTGTCCATTGTCGGTTATTTTTTAACTTGTTGAATGCTGGGGGGCTCCGCCCCCCAGACCCCCCTACATTCTGAATAGAGTTGTCTTATCTGCAGATAACACGATCTTGACGCTTGTCACTTTTTAACTTGTCGAGGCTGGGGGGCTCCGCCCCCCAGACCCCCCTTTCTCCAAGCCAGAAGTGATCTATCTGCAGAAAGCTCTATTTTTCGCCGTTTTTTAGGTGTTTTTCGGCTATAAAAACTGAACCAGTTGAGCTAGGATGGTGAAATTTCGCGTGTGCCGAGCCAAGGACATACCCAAGAAGTGTGCAAAATCTCACCGAGATCGGCCGAGCCGTTCAGGAGGAGTAGTGCGGACACACACACACACACAGACAGACAGACAAAACTTTTCAACCCCACTGAAGTAACAGGCTTCGCTATCGCTCAGCCAAAAATAACAAACTCGTTCACTAACGACAGAACTGAGCAGATCAAAATTTACATGAAAAAAAATTTTAGTTCACTCAAAAAGAAACAAAAAATTATTCCTTTGAAAAAGAATCTGAAATCTGCTTAAACATGTTCCCGGTACTCCACTGTCCATGCCCAGTTGCTTTGGTCCGAGTTGAATTGTTTGCCTACCGCTGACTGCGCACTGCTTGAAGCCAACTGACCTGCTATGTCGCTGATGAAGAGCTTGCTGCTGCACTCTGGAAGAGTGCATTCTGCCTTAGCTGAGCATGTTCTGTTTTGCTTTCTGCATGATGTCTCCACAAGATGCCTTCACTCTGCACTGCTTTGATTGTAAGAGCTCTGCTTACTGAAAATAGAACTTAAAAGCACTCAGTAGCTTAGTCAAGTGTGAGAACTAAATCTTTAACCTATTCTTGCACGTTTGTCTCTTATCACGTCCAGGAGACAACGAAATACACTGCACTTCGAAGTTTGTGTTGATGGCCATGGGGAACAGTAGGCCACTGTGAAACTTCACAACTTTCCATCAAGTTCTTTGTGGCAACACCAAAACAAACGTCCCGCGGGCGTGGAAACGCATGATAGGGCCAAAGGTAATCCATGGGGAGTGAAACAGACCTATATCCCCTCACAATTCAGCAAAACTTGGGGTGAAAACATTAAATTTGAGACAACGGCCACCAAAACAAACACACGCACACCGACCACCGTGTATGAAAAATTCAACATGAGAATAAATATGAGAAATTAGGGCGCTCCCCTCTTCTAGTTTCACTTTCATTTGTCAGCTTGTTGCATTTCTCATATTCATTCTCATGTTGAATTTTTCATATACGGTGGTCGGTGTGCGTGTGTTTGTTTTTGGTGGCCGTTGTCGTCTCAAATTTAATGTTTTCACCCCAAGTTTTGCTAAATTGTGAGGGGATATTGGACTGTTTCACTCCCCATGGATTACCTTTGGCGCTATCATGTGTTTCCACGCCCGCGGGCAGGGTGTGCAAACTTAACACTAATTGTCGGATTCGAGTTAAGTTCTTTGTTAAAAGTTATAACCAATAACCCTCAGTGCATGCTCGACCTTTAACGTTATCCATTTTAACCAAAAAATTTACGTGATTTTTTTTTGTTAGTTTTTTTAGAACGTATTTTAGTTTATCAAATCAATTTTCGGTAAAAGAATAACGATAATCCAATTCCAAAACAATTTACGTTAAAGAAATAACGTATTTTATTTTGACCATATTATGGTTTATTTTATTTGTTAAGATATCGTGGAATAACGTTAAATAGTTGTACCGATATTAAATGTTAGAACCTATAACGTTTATTAACGTTAAAATATCAGTGAGCAAAATCAACTAAGACGGACCACTTCTTCCGGTGACCCTCTCCGATTTGCCTGATTTTTTGTAGGCTTAATAACTAACTATAGGAGAGTCTTAAGCCAAAATATTAGGTCCGGCAAAAATTTATTGCCTGAGATATGGCCAACTTTAGATTAACTTTTGGAGAAAAAACACGAATTTGGGTATTTTGGACTAATTTTACACTTTTCATAGAAGAGGGCTAAAATTTGGTCACCTTGTGTAAAATTGGCCAAGGAACAAGAATATGACCTCAGATTTGACCACCGATGAATACCTGAAGAGTAAACCCGCCAAAACACCCTAAAAACACCTAAAAATACAGTTTTTTCTTGGGGTTTCTGGGAAAAATATGTGGACAAAAATTTCTGATGGTTTTATATTGTAGAAAATGACGCGACGGATGGAATGAGACCACGCGCAGATTTTTATGTCAAACCGTTTAGGAGATATAGCGGTTCAAAGTATGAAAATTTCGCCATTTATTTTTTTAAAAATGCAGGTTTTGAGCATTGTTTGACGTCTTTTGCCTCCTTGGTGCGCGTGGGTGTTCTCATATTGTGGAAAAAGACGCGCTGAATCGAATGAGACCACGCCGAGACCTGTATCTCAAACCGTTTAGGAGATATAGCGGTTCAAAGTATGGGCACTGTAGTCCGCCCGCCCAACAGGCAGGTTTGGCGGCTCTGCCTTGTCGGGTGTTTGCAGGAGCTCTCCCGTGCCCATATTTTAAACCACTATATCTCCTAAACGGTTCGAGATACAACTCTGTGCGTGGTCTCATTCGATTCAGCGCGTCTTTTTCCACAAGATGAAAACACCCACACGCACCAAGGAGGCAAAAGACGTCAAACAATGCTCAAAACCTGCATTTTTTAACAAATAAATGGCAAAATTTTCATACTTTGAACCGCTATATCTCCTAAACGGTTTGACATAAAAATCTGCGCGTGGTCTCATTCCATTCATCGCATCATTTTCTACAAGATAAAATTATCAGAAATTTTTGTTCACATATTTTTCCCAGAAACCCCAAGAAAAAACTGTATTTTTACGTGTTTTTAGGGTGTTTTGGGGGTTTTACTCTTCAGGTATTCGTCGGAGGTCAAACCTGAGGTCATATTCTTGTTCCTTGACCAATTTAACATGATGTTACCAAATTTTAGCTCTCTACTATGAAAAGTGTAATATTAGTCTAAAATACCCAAATTCGTGTTTTTTCTCCAAAAGTTAAACTAAAGTTGGCCATATCTCGGGCAATAAATTTTTGCCGGACCTAATATTTTGGCTTTAGACTCTCCTATAGTTAGTTATTAAGCCTACAAAAAATCAGGCAAATCGGAGAGGGTCACCGGAAGAAGTGGTCCGTCTTATTTGATTTTGCTCAGTTCAAGTCATGTACTATCCCTCGCGACTTGAGACGAGAGGGAGAAGAGCGTGGCACAGTGGCGCAGAAGACCGGTGGGGGCGGTCAAAAAATCCCGGGGGTTTTGAGCTCAGTCGCTATGGGACTCGAACCGGACGTGTGACCCCGACCCTACTAGTGGATTCCTCGTTCGGAGAGCAGTCCATTGGCGGGGTCACACGTTCGGTTCGCGTCCCATGTAACGACTCTGGAGCTCAAAACGCGTCTGGAGTTTTGTCCGGTTTTGTCCGCCTCGTCGGTCTTCTGGCCCACTGTGCGTTGGTGTCAGAGGGAGGACGAGGATTGCAGGCAGCATTGCTCAGACAGGAGACAGGAGTCGCACTATGCCCCTACTTCAACCCGGCCGCCGTCTACACTTCCAGTCTAAAACAATTTAAATGGAAGCGGTCGAATACTATGTGGCGAATCGTAATTATTTGGTGTGAGGAATAAGAAATGTAACTGTTCGCAGAGGAGGGCGCCGGCAAATAACTTTTTCTTTGGGGGGAGGAGGTGCCGGGGGCTGCAAGGGAAGATCCAGAGATAGGGAGGGGGGTCAAAGTGCAACTTTTTGCCTACCTCCCTCATTCCAGGGGTGAGGGGAGGGGGCGTGGGCATGGGTGGGCCCGGCCGGGTCCTTGTTGTACTTCGTGGTGCGTGCCGCTCTGCTACTGCTGCTACCCCTTTCATTCTCCGTTCCGACTTGACTTGACCTTGATTATCGCGACTATCGCCTGGGCGGCGATGTTTCTGGTGGCGTGGCTGTTGGCGCTCTGGTGCTAGCGGCCGCTCAGGTGGCAGGGCGGCAACTCAACCTCGGGCATGATAGGCATGCACAGTAGACGACCGATGGCAAACGGAACGATTGGGGTGGTTTAGGTTGCACGGCCTGGCCAAGCGAGAGAGAGAGAGAGAGAGAGAGAGAGCGTGCTGCGCCGGCGCCGCCGCGCCAGCCCGTCCGTCGGTCAGTGTCAGTGAGTGGGCCAGAGTGGGCCAGTGGGCCAGCGAGCGCAGAGACCTGCCGCAAGCAAAACACAGTCGCATCGTCCGAGTGTTGTGTTGTGCATGTGCACACCAGTGTAATTGTTGTCAATCGGATGTCAGCGACAACAACCAGGACTGTGCCGCGCCCGCGTCGTGGTCGTGGCGAAGGCGCCGGCGACTTGTCCGATGCCGACGATGATGGATTGGGGAGAGAAACAGAGACCAACGACCCTGCTGCGGATGTTCTCGGGCGTAAACGTCCTGGACGGCCACTGGGCGATTACAGGCACCCCGTCCACAAATTTTTCATTTATGTGAAAGCGGCAGATGAGTCCACCTGCACCATCCCAGGCTGCACTCGCGGGCGAGCTATTCCGGTAAGTGTGACTAGAATTATTTACTTTTCGGAAACCTTGCCTAGTCGTATCTTGTCGTGTTGTTGTTGTTGCCGGAGACCTATACCGGACAAATCATTTTTGTCGCCCTGTCTTCCTCGCACCTATACGCAACGCAATGCCGCCATGGGTGCGAGAGAGAGGGAGAGAGCGAGAGCGAGCGCGCGACGAAAACATAGATTGCTGGCGGACTGATTCCGAGAGTCGTTTTCGTCGCTCTCTCTCTCTCTCGCACTCATGGGGCGTCCTGTACAGGCGCGAGGGAGACAGAGCGATGACAACGACTCTCGCAATCAGATTTCCAGCAGACTGATTCCGACAGTCGTTTTCGTCGCTCTCTCTCTCTCTCTCTCTCGCACTCATGGGGCGTCCTGTACAGGCGCGAGAGAGACAGAGCGATGAAAACGACTCTCGCAATCAGATTTCCAGCAGACTGATTCCGACAGTCGTTTTCGTCGCTCTCTCTCTCTCGCACTCATGGGGCGTCCCCTACAGGCGCGAGAGAGACAGAGCGATGAAAACGACTCTCGCAATCAGATTTCCAGCAGACTGATTCGGATAGTTATTTTCGTCGCTCCGTCTCTCTCGCACATGGGCAATTCTCCGCCAGACCGTCGCCTCCCCCCCCCCCGAAATCGACGGTGGTGAAATTGGCCCAAGTAGGTGTCGTTAATCCACTCAGGATGGTTTCCTGGGTCACCCTGCAATATTTTTATTGCCCTACTCCAAACCGTTTAGGTTTTATAGCAATTTGAAAGTTTTGTCAACTTTGAATGTAGCAATCCTTGGCCACTTGGCATTTGTTGCCAGCAGACAGGGACCAGCCAGGTTTTATTGGCTTCACAAAAGACTACTCTATCCATAAACGTATAAAAATTTGAAAAACAGTTGAAAAACTTGAGAAATATTAAGAAAAACTGATGAAAATTTCACAAAAATTGAGCCAGTGAAAAAAGCTGGTCCTTCAATTTTGACGATACCTGGTTCAAAACTCACTTATCCTTAGTCGAACAAGCCCACAAAATATCAACTCTGACCCAGCTTTCTAACTATTGATAGGTCCACATTTTATACTTGCAGAGCTAAATTTGGTATCGAAACTTTAACGGCATAAACCAAGAGTGCTCGTATTCAATTTAAAAAATCACTTTTGAGCTTGGGGATGATCCCCAAACATCCAATTCAAATCAGACATTCCAGGTCCAGCGATATATTTTTGTGCTTTAGCCTCAACGGTGAGATTTTGGGTTAAAGAGTAAACTCATGTTTCCACCATATGAAAGTAGCCTTTCCCGACTGGGTATTCCCCTTGCTTCATTTTACTAACCTGACGAAGAATTCAACACACCAGTCAATTGATTCCATCAGTCCTTTATCAGGAGGAACGCCCTGACTGATATTGTAAATCACATAACATTGCCCACACCATGATAAACAAGAAAATCTTAACCTTTGAATCAAATGTTGTCCTGCTCACTACACTATTTACTTTTCGAATCGTCTGCTTGCGTCCCAGGTATGAGAAAATTACTGTGCAGTGCAACCAATTTCTCATACCAGGGATTGGAGCCGTTTCTCGCCGTTTCCGAGCAAACCTACTCAATCTTCAAAAAAGGGGACCGACCGACTAAAAATTTTTATTCGCCCTATCGGTAGGTCTGGTCGAGACATTTCCGAATCTGTGCCGCAATCCGGTCTCCGTCACTGGCAACATCCTCAAAAAACGATTAAATAGGCCTAAATTCAACAAAATCCACTCAATCTTCAAAAAAGGGGACCGACCGACTAAAAATTTTTATTCGCCCCATCGGTAGGTCTGGTCGAGACATTTCCGCAACTGTGCCGCAATCAGGTCCCCGTCACCGGCAACATCCCCAAAAAACGATTTAATAGGCCTAAATTCAACAAAATCCACTCAATCTTCAAAAAAGGGGACCGACCGACTAAAAATTTTTATTCGCCCCATCGGTAGGTCTGGTCGAGACATTTCCGAAACTGTGCCGCAATCGGGTCCCCGTCACCGGCAACATCCTCAAAAACGATTAAATAGGCCTAAATTCAACAAAATCCACTCAATCTTCAAAAAGGGGACCGACCGACTAAAATTTTTTATTCGCCCCATCGGTAGGTCTGGTCGAGACATTTCCGAAACTGTGCCGCAATCGGGTCCCCGTCACCGGCAACGTCCTCAAAAACGATTAAATAGGCCTAAATTCAACAAAATCCACTCAATCTTCAAAAAAGGGGACCGACCGACTAAAATTTTTTATTCGCCCCATCGGTAGGTCTGGTCGAGACATTTCCGAAACTGTGCCGCAATCGGGTCCCCGTCACCGGCAACATCCTCAAAAACGATAAAATAGGCCTAAATTCAACAAAATCCACTCAATCTTCAAAAAAGGGGACCGACCGACTAAAATTTTTTATTCGCCTCATCGGTAGGTCTGGTCGAGACATTTCCGAAACTGTGCCGCAATCGGGTCCCCGTCACCGGCAACATCCTCAAAAACGATTAAATAGGCCTAAATTCAACAAAATCCACTCAATCTTCAAAAAAGGGGACCGACCGACTAAAATTTTTTATTCGCCCCATCGGTAGGTCTGGTCGAGACATTTCCGAAACTGTGCCGCAATCGGGTCCCCGTCACCGGCAACATCCTCAACAAGCTAGGGCCCGCCCTTCCGTCGAACCGAGTTGCCAGCTCCGCTTCGCTGCGCCGGCAACTCGGTTCGACAGGGGGCCGGCCCAGCTTGGCCTGCCGGCGGCCTTTCCTCGGGCCTTCGGTCCTCGCATCAGACCCAACTTGGCCAGTCGAAGGCCCGGGCCTACGGCCCTCTCGCATCACACACCCCGTGAGCGGGTAAGCAAAGTTATCGGTACCATCGTGACTAAGGCCCGCCCTTCTATTCACAATATGCAATAGTCCTTACACTTTTTACTCCAACTGTCCAGAATGTGCCCATTTCTTTGTCTCTTAGCCCTCATCCGACAATACCCATATTTGCCATGCTTCTGCAACTCCTTGCAATAGAGGCACAGCAGGAGCGCAAACGAGTCCGTCGCACTTTTTCCCATAACTCATGAAGGCGGGCTCCTGGACCCCCCTTCCGACCCCTCGTTGAGAGGTCTTGCCAAGACTACCAAAACTAAGTAAAAATTTTCAGTCGGTCGACACCTTTTTTCAGATCCTGATGTGACTAATAGACGAAGTCGGGCTCCTGGACCCCCCTTCCGACCCCTCGTTGATGAGGTCTTGCCAAGACCTATCCAAAACTTAAGTAAAAATTTTCAGTCGGTCGACCCCCTTTTTTCAAGATCCTGATGTGACTAATAGACGAAGTCGGGCTCCTGGACCCCCTTCCGACCCCTCGTTGATGAGGTCTTGCCAAGACCTATCCAAAACTTAAGTAAAAATTTTCAGTCGGTCGACCCCCTTTTTTCAAGATCCTGATGTGACTAATAGACGAAGTCGGGCTCCTGGACCCCCCTTCCGACCCCTCGTTGAAGAGGTCTTGCCAAGACCTATCCAAAACTTAAGTAAAAATTTTCAGTCGGTCGACCCCCTTTTTTCAAGATCCTGATGTGACTAATAGACGAAGTCGGGCTCCTGGACCCCCCTTCCGACCCCTCGTTGAAGAGGTCTTGCCAAGACCTATCCAAAACTTAAGTAAAAATTTTCAGTCGGTCGACCCTCTTTTTTCAAGATCCTGATGTGACTTATAGACGAAGTCGGGCTCCTGGACCCCCTTTCCGACCCCTCGTTGAAAAGGTCTTGCTGAGACCAATCGAAATCTGCAATATTTTTTTTAGTCGGTCGACCCCCTTTTTTGAAGATCCTGATCTGGCCAACTTGTAAAAGCGGCCGATGGGTTCGGGACCAGGTCCATTCATCTTGTCTCGTCGCCCCGATTCCAAAAATACCCCTATGTGCCCTGCTAGCACCAATAATGGCGGAAATCCCCCTCCCGCTCATGTAAACCATGATGCACCTGCAGCAGCCCTTGTGCGACCCGGACGGGATTTGCACCACCGGATTATTTGTTTGGACGGTACTCCTGAAGTACCCTCCAAATCTGGTTACTCTAACTCAACTCCTTCCTTGTACACAGACACCAACAACAACAACAACAACAACACACAGACACAAAGGCAAATGCATAGGCCCTCCCCCTATTTTTTGAATAGAAGGGCGGGCCAAAAACGATTAAATAGGCCTAAATTCAACAAAATCCACTCAATCTTCAAAAAAGGGGACCGACCGACTAAAATTTTTTATTCGCCCCATCGGTAGGTCTGGTCGAGACATTTCCGAAACTGTGTCGCAATCGGGTCCCCGTCACCGGCAACATCCTCAAAAACGATTAAATAGACCTAAATTCAACAAAATCCACTCAATCTTCAAAAAAGGGGACCGACCGACTAAAAATTTTTATTCACCCCATCGGTAGGTCTGGTCCAGACATTTCCGAAACTGTGCCGCAATCGGGTTCCCGTCACCGGCAACATCCTCAAAAACGATTAAATAGGCCTAAATTTATCAAAGTCCACTCAATCTTCAAAAAAGGGGACCGACCGACTAAAAAATTTTTTTCGCCCCATCGGTAGGTCTGGTCGAGCGGTTTCTGGAACTGTGCCGCAATCGGGTCCTGGTCACCGGCAACATCCTAAAAAACGATTAAATAGGCCTAAATTTAACAAAGTCCACTCAATCTTCAAAAAAGGGGACCGACCGACTAATAATTTTTATTCGCCCTATCGGTAGGTCTGGTCGAGACATTTCCGAAACTGTGCCGCAATCGGGTTTTTGTCACCGGCAACATCCTCAAAAACAATTAAATAGGCCTAAATTTAACAAAGTCCACTCAATCTTCAAAAAAGGGGACCGACCGACTAAAATTTTTTATTCGCCCCATCGGTAGGTCTGGTCGAGACATTTCCGAAACTGTGCCGCAATCGGGTCCCCGTCACCGGCAACATCCTCAAAAACGATTAAATAGGCCTAAATTCAACAAAATCCACTCAATCTTCAAAAAAGGGGACCGACCGACTAAAAATTTTTATTCACCCCATCGGTAGGTCTGGTCCAGACATTTCCGAAACTGTGCCGCAATCGGGTTCCCGTCACCGGCAACATCCTCAAAAACGATTAAATAGGCCTAAATTTATCAAAGTCCACTCAATCTTCAAAAAAGGGGACCGACCGACTAAAAATTTTTTTTCGCCCCATCGGTAGGTCTGGTCGAGCGGTTTCTGGAACTGTGCCGCAATCGGGTCCTGGTCACCGGCAACATCCTAAAAAACGATTAAATAGGCCTAAATTTAACAAAGTCCACTCAATCTTCAAAAAAGGGGACCGACCGACTAATAATTTTTATTCGCCCTATCGGTAGGTCTGGTCGAGACATTTCCGAAACTGTGCCGCAATCGGGTTTTTGTCACCGGCAACATCCTCAAAAACAATTAAATAGGCCTAAATTTAACAAAGTCCACTCAATCTTCAAAAAAGGGGACCGACCGACTAAAAATTTTTATTCTCCCCATCGGTAAATCAAGTCGAGACATTTCAGAAACTGTGCCACAATCGGGTCCCCGTCACCGGCAACATACTCAAAATCAATCATCAATTGTCATCAAGAACCTATAAGCCCCAAAATATGACTGACTGACTTCCTCACTCATCAATCATCAAGAACCCATATAGCCCCAATCCGACTGACTGACTCACTCACTCATAGAAATGTTGGGGGTCAAGGAGTGGTCGTAGAGACCTGCGGGTTTTTCCATTCGATTCCAAATTTAATGGGAAAATTGGGAAAAATCTCAAAAGTTGAAAATTTCTCACTGTTTCCGAGCAAAGCTACTCAATCTTCCAAAAAGGGGACCGAATGACTAAAAAATTTTATTCGCCCCATCGGTAGGTCTGGTCGAGAATTTCCGAAACTGTGCCGTAATCGGGACCCCGCCACCGGCAATTGGGCAATCATCTTCAAGAATCTATATAGCCCCAATCCGACTGACTGACTGACTCACTTACTCACTCAAAGAAATGTTTGGGGTCGAGGAGTGGTCGTAGAGACTTAAGGTTTTTTTCCTTTCACCTCTATCCTTGTCAAAGCAGTCTTCAATATTTTCCGGACCTTGTATGCACCCATTGACTGCCACAGTAGCCAATGCAATACAAGCTATCTATTTGGGCAGTAAAAGTAGCCTTATTATATGGTCAAAAGCGGTTAAATAGAGCTTTCAAAGAAGCAGGACATTTACTTCCTTAGAAAATTTGCCTTTGCTCACCACGGACTTACTGAAAATACTTCGGCACGCGCTCCACACATGCGGGGGTCTGGGGGCGGAGCCCCCAGCGAGCAGCGCGAGTTATATGTTTATGGATAGAGTAGTCTTTTGTGAAGCCAATAAAACCTGGCTGGTCCCTGTCTGCTGGCAACAAATGCCAAGTGGCCAAGGATTGCTACATTCAAAGTTGACAAAACTTTCAAATTGCTATAAAACCTAAACGGTTTGGAGTAGGGCAATAAAAATATTGCAGGGTGACCCAGGAAACCATCCTGAGTGGATTAACGACACCTACTTGGGCCAATTTCACCACCGTCGATTTCGGGGGGGGGGGGGGGGCGACGGTCTGGCGGAGAATTGCCCATGTGCGAGAGAGACGGAGCGACGAAAATAACTATCCGAATCAGTCTGCTGGAAATCTGATTGCGAGAGTCGTTTTCATCGCTCTGTCTCTCTCGCGCCTGTAGGGGACGCCCCATGAGTGCGAGAGAGAGAGAGCGACGAAAACGACTGTCGGAATCAGTCTGCTGGAAATCTGATTGCGAGAGTTGTTTTCGTCGCTCTGTCTCTCTCGCGCCTGTACAGGACGCCCCATGAGTGCGAGAGAGAGAGAGAGAGAGAGAGAGCGACGAAAACGACTGTCGGAATCAGTCTGCTGGAAATCTGATTGCGAGAGTCGTTGTCATCGCTCTGTCTCTCTCGCGCCTGTACAGGACGCCCCATGAGTGCGAGAGAGAGAGAGAGAGAGAGCGACGAAAACGACTGTCGGAATCAGTCTGCTGGAAATCTGGTTGCGAGAGTCGTTTTCATCGCTCTGTCTCTCTCGCGCCTGTAGGGGACGCCCCATGAGTGCGAGAGAGAGAGAGCGACGAAAACGACTGTCGGAATCAGTCTGCTGGAAATCTGATTGCGAGAGTTGTTTTCATCGCTCTGTCTCTCTCGCGCCTGTACAGGACGCCCCATGAGTGCGAGAGAGAGAGAGAGAGAGAGAGAGAGCGACGAAAACGACTGTCGGAATCAGTCTGCTGGAAATCTGGTTGCGAGAGTCGTTTTCATCGCTCTGTCTCTCTCGCGCCTGTACAGGACGCCCCATGAGTGCGAGAGAGAGAGAGAGAGAGAGAGAGAGGGAGCCCAAAATCGACTGTCTAATTAGTCTGCCAGCTCCAGCGGACTGATTTTCTTTAAAAATAATTTGTTTCGGTTTGCATTTCAAATGATGTGACGTTACTGAAATGCTAATGTAAAAGAAAAGTAACCTTTTGCGATAGTTTTACATTTACTGTGGTCATGTTACAGGGTCACCATGCTCGCAATTTGATGGAACATCTGAGGTCACATCATCGTGAAACGCACAAGAATGTGGAGGCGGAACACGAGAAGAACAGAGCAGCGCCAAAGAAAAAGAAAACTGTGCCTTGTACCTCACTAAATGGAGTCAAAATGTCCCTGCCTGCATTGCAGGTGAACTGCTTGAGACTAGTGACGGAAAATGCATTGGCCTTCAGGGTTCTCGACTATCCTGCATTTCAGGATATTATCAGCCCCATGCTGAAAGCAATGCCTGAAGGGTAAGAGCACATTTTTTTTTGTTTGGCGATGACGCGTTTTCGGAGCATGTCCTTCGGGGCACGTCCTTTGTTATAAAGTTCTTTCTTGTGGTTGAGTTTAAAATTACAATGAGAAGTTTTTTGAAAATCGGTCGAATTGTCGCTAACTTTCTTTTCACAATTTTGTTGCAGGGCCGCCATCAATTCTAGGTCAATTCCACCTAAAATTGAGAAGACTGCTAACCTAACGCGCCAGAAGATAATAGAGGAGGTGCGGGGGAAAATGGTATCGGTCAAAGTTGATGGATGCACAAGGCAAAACAGGCACTTCGTAGGCGTCAATATCCAGTATACGGGACCTGATTCCAAACCTATCATTCGGACTCTGGCTGTTGAAGAGCTTTTGGTAGCTGCTACAGCTTCGAATCTCCGCACATTAGTCGAAATTGTTCTGAAGAGATTTGGTATAAGAACAAAACAGATTGTTTCTTTTACCACTGACAGTGGTGCCAACTACGTTTTGGCGGGCAAGCTTTTGACTGAAGCTGAGAGTGTGGAGCCAGACTACAACAACTATGATGAATGGATTGATGCCACTGTCCCCATGGGAACACCCACATCGAATTCACGTGGAATCGATGTGGAGGAACGACGTGGATGCTACTCGAGTATAGGTGGATTCCACGTGGATCCAGACATATCGAAATGTAATTTCCACGTGGATAAGAGATAGATATGTCGATTTGATAGGAACTCTTAAACCTGCTATCCACATAGAATCCATATCAGAAAATTCTCGATCCCCATCACATCGATGTTGATTCTTCAGCGACCATCTGCTGCCCATGGGGACATCCCTTACCCCAACTCGCCTTATCCACCTACCATCGCGACACCCCCTATCTACAACCGCTCCCAGGCTGCCTGGCTGGGAACAACGGCGTAGCTGCCGGTCCGCTGGGGACAAGCGCTTAGCGGCCGCCTCGTCGCCAACAACCGCTCAGCTCCGGCCGCGCTCCCGACAACACCTTAGCTCGCGTGGGGCTGCGGAAAACCACTCAAGTGTCTCCAGGCTGATTTTCGGTAGCAGTGAAATGAAAGTTTCACACCTGAGGACAACTCGAGGGTTTATTTATCAACAATGCCGATAGGTTTAAACGATAGCCTATACTTTACTCTACAGAATCGGATGTCTGCTAATGCCCAATTGTCAATTTTAGAGGTAAGTTGAATCAAAATATACAAGCTGTTGGGTTGACTGCTCCCCAACTAGCACTGTTTACAACATTATTTCTTATAACTTGCCCTGATTATGTGCTGATGAAACTGAAAAAAGGGCATAAAGAAACGAAGTTATCTGCAACACTATCATATCCCAGAATTACTAGATTGGTGGATTTAATGCTGTGTTTATAATTGCAGGTTAACTCATCCTCACCGATGATTTATTTTCATGAAGACATGCATAAATGGTAAACTTTCTATCCAGAGTATTGTTATTAATCTCTCAATGGATGCTGGTTGAAAAAAGAAGAAATTTATTTAAAGTGCGAAGCAAAAATTAATGTTCTGTTCAACCCAGTTAAGAGAAAAGAAGCCGGAACTTTTTGTCAACTTGATATGATCTTTGTGTTATTATGTTTGGTGGTATCAGCTGTGTTCTATAGAAGAATGTTTCTTGCCTGTTTCCATTTTATAATCTTATTCCTTGTCTTGTACTTTAGTGTTCTTTTACTTTGGTGTAGCTTAATAATGGCATCACTTTTTCTTTGTTCGCGCGTCATATCTTGTGTTGTCTAAAATGGTGTGTTGGTTTAAAGATAAATTAAGTGTCCAAAATAAATTAACTTCGGTAAATGTGTGTCAATGGTGGTTCATTTCATACGTTATCATGATCAGTACGAGAAGCCACTGAATAAAGTGAGCCTCTGGTCTTCGACATCATTGTGATTAAAACAACAGTTAGTTTGACAGTAAAATAAAAGTTAGATGAATATTTAAATGGAGGGTTCAACATGAAAGGTGGGACATGTTTCATGAATAAAATATTTATATTCAAAGCAAAACACTTACATAATCAGTTTTCTAAATTATGGCACATAAAAGAACAATTAAAGTTACAAATTTCAAATCTGTCATCAGTAAGCCATGAGATGAAATAACATACAATGAGTCATTACCTTAAAAGGATCAGTCTTGAGATGACATGAGGTAACATGCCTAAGACCAAACATTCAACTTAAAATCTAAAGAAATCTTTGGAATTTGGAGATCATCAAATAGTCATGAGTCAAACGCTTTCTTTTAAGAGACACACAAAAAAAAATTATTGCACATTCTATTCCATGCGCATGCACAGCATGATGGTTCATGAAAAATAGTATGATGAAAGAAAGCACACCAATGAAACAATTCAATCGTAATCATCTTCATCATCTTCATCTTCAGCACGTTCCTCATCTTCTTCTTCTCTATCTCCCTCACCCTTATTAGTCTCTTCTTCCAGTGCGTCACCAACACAGAGAGCTTCCATGGGATCATCCTCAACATCTGAAGCAGCATCTTCATCCGTTGGCCAACACCCAGCTAAGACATCATCATAAAAAGGCTGCTTCAATTCTGGAATGTCTTTTTCTTTACAAAATTTTTTTATGCCCGCAATGGTGGATGCAGGTAAGGGAATTGCCCCCTCATAGGCTTGGGGTGGCTGGTAAGTCTTCAAATTAACCGGTCGTCCAGGCTTGTTCGGATTAAGAGTTACCGTCTCACCATCATAATCATACTTTAAGTGTACCTTGTTGCCCTCTGCTCCATTGATGCAAATTTCTTTCACCTTTTGCCATTGTATTTTGTTACCTTTCATATCTTTTTCCCAAGTTTGCAGGGTCTCCACTAAAGGTTTGAAAGTGCGAACAAACCCTTTCTTAAAGGGTATCACTTCATATTTCGGCAACTCTTCTTTTGCATCCTCGATGGCCTTAATCCAATCATCAAAATCAAACAGTTCAGAAAACTCAGTCGAATTTTCAATTCTGGCATGGATGGAATCAACTTCCATCATGGTGTGTCCAGTTTCTAGAAACCTGTGAGTGATTTTCACCGAATAACGAACTGCAGCCAACTGTAACATACTGAAAATGAAGCGGTTCTTGTTCTGTCCTCCACAGTTATCAGAGTAAAAAATTAACTCTTTGTAGCCTTCCTTTACAAGTTCAGAAATGTAGTAGAGAAGAGAACTTGAAATTTCATTGGATCCTTTCTTTGCCATTCCCTCATGCCACAAAAAACAGCACCCAAGCCTCTTGATAGAATGGAACACAGTGAAGTTGTACAGAGTTAGCTTACTGTGATAATAAAAGGGTGAAGCCTGAGAATGAGGCAGATTGAGTTGCTTCTGTAAATCAAAAGAGCAAAGGGCAATTGTTCTATCTTTCTCAGCAGCAGCCTTGTCTTGCTCTTTAATTTTTTTCACCCTCTGTTTGTTCTTGATATGGGTAGCATAGATATCTTTGTATTGAGCTTTCAATCTTGGAGTGTTGTGTTTGCTTCCCATGAAGACACACAGTTTACACTGGTCTTTTTTTGGTTTAAAAAAACCCAAGTTGAAATGCAAATTTACAATGTCTATATATTGTCTTATAGTAGCTCTTGATGCATGGGGAAGATTTTTAGACTCAGCCCAGCTCTGATACAATTTTGCCATTTTTCTCAGACTCAGACCTCTTTGTAAATACTCACGTTTAGTACTTGCCCTGCAATAGTGCGATGGTACTCTTGGAAACTCTGCTACATGTTCTGTGACCGTTTTAATTTTTTCTGGAGTAATAACTTTGGGATGGTTTGCATGGCGACCCCTTTTGTCTGGTGTTGCCACTTTTCCTTTCTGAGGGTTTACATGGCTGTAAGCGCTATCAATCCATCCATCCCAGATATCTAAGGTACACATGAACATTTTCTTGCAAACAGTTATGGTTTCACCATCAACTTCAAAAAAATATGAGCGAGAACATTTTCTTTTTTTGGGTTCTTGGTCATCCTTACCCTTAGTGGGTTTGTTCACAGAAAAGTTTCGAATGAATTCCCACTGCCGGTCATGGCTTGCCAATTGCCAAAATGTATCAAAAACTTTTTTCCGTTGTTCTTCAGATAGTCTATGTACACAATCCAATTTGCATGAGCAGGGTAGTCTCATTTGTCTTGCTTTCACTAACTTCCCCCTTGCAGACACATATTCTTGGCCAGAGTTAGCTGCTGTCTTTCTAATATTAGTTTTCCATAGAGCCGAATTCCTCGAACGCTTTCGAACAGGACTGCCAGATCTTGGTGTCGCAGACCTGGTTCTCTTCCGTGATTCAGGAGTGGAGTCAATAGAGATATCATGATCTAAGAGGAAAAAATATAAGTAAAATGAAGAAAAAATCTAACTGTACTATAATGAAGAAAAATCTAACTGCACTATTACATGAGCACAAATGAATCTTACCAGCTGTACTAGTATCTAAATTTTCAACAGGTGCTTCCCTTACTTCCAGAACAATTTGAGAAGAAGGTGTTTCAGGACTTAGACACTCAAAAATTGCATCAGTGATTATAGGTGAAGAATCCACTTGAAGTTCACCAGAAGAAAAGGAAAATCCTGGAAGACACAAAATATTTTTTAACTTTGAACACCAGATGAGACAGCTGATGCAAACTTGTTTGACTAAGAAACTGAAGGGAGAGGAAAAAGAAGCATTCATACCACTTTCAGTCTGAATTCCCAGCACTGTTACTGAAGAAATATCATCTGCGCAGTCAAGAATAGAAAGAGAAAATGAGCTATAGCAAATTAGAACCATTATTTCAAGTGCAGGCCAGGAATACAAACCTTCCCAGGCGTTCTTCTCATTTGGCTTCAACAAATCTGTAAAACTTGTCTCCAAGCTAGTGTTGAGAGGATCATCATCGTGAACAAGTTCTGGTAGATCTGAAAAAAAAAAATCAATACTAGGATAAAATTTTCAAATAGATAACTGAGTAAAATAGAAGACGCCACCAGTATGACCATATTTGTTTCTATGTTTCTCACACGACCCTCATCAATGAATGAAAACACCCGTCTAAACTATATTAGGATCATTGAATAAAGAAAAACTCGGAAAAATGAGGAAACAGTTGTAAGCCTAAAAGTTTTGATCAGGGCTGCCTTCAAATAAGAGAGTAATGAGTCTGATTTTTAATTATGAAATAAAATATATTACCTAAGTCCCAATGAACTTCTTATTCACAAATAATTTTCTACATGCCTTGACTTGAGAGGATTCCTCTCGAGACAATTATTTGTCTCCACATTTTAATATTGAGGGATTGAGCGAGGAAATCTGTTTTTAACCTATCTGAAACTCTGCCTTAGGTTTGATGCATACTTAGTGATATCAATCAAAAGTTTAAAAGACACAATATTTAAAAAAAATTAATGTTTTTAATAGAATGTTACCTTTAGTGAAGTCAATAGGAGCTTGTTGTGCAGAGTCAATTTGAGAGTCTTCTTCAAGGTTGCTCCTGCTGTTTCCACATTTAGACTCCAAGGCACCATTGAGATGATCATATCCCACCCCCTGTCCACTCCGTTCCAGATTAATTGCTCCACTTGCAGTCCGGGTGGTAAGATGGTCATGCTGTTCCCTTTGAGCAGACAAGCCTGAAGAAGAACCAATGTATTATTTAATTATTATACTTGTTGCTGTAAGTGTATAGATGGTATTCAATGCGTTCTAATAAAAAATTAAATCAGCTTACTTGTGTTTGAGTCATCCAAGTCCAGATCCCCAGATTCAATTTGTGTCTTTCCTTGAAGATTACCGCTGCCGCTTCCAGGCAAGATAGTGTTGTTGGGATGGTCAATTGGTTTCTTCAGGCTAGAAAAATCTGGAAAGAAAGCCAACACCTTGTTTAAAAAATCAATCCACAAAGTTGTCAATACACTTAAAAATATTGACTAGGCCACTGGTATTTTAAGAAAGCGGCAGAGGTCTAGAAAGAAAAAAATAATGAGACCAACATTTTGAGCAGCTTGTGAAGAGCTGTGACTAGAACAATACCACATTTTAAAAAAATAGAAAGCAGATTATTCTTCATGTAATGTGTATGGTCCCATATCAATAGCTAGCAGTGGGGAAAAAAAGAAAATTTAAAGAAGAGTGTAATATGAAAACTCTTCTCTACTAGCAACTTTTCTGCCTACAATTCAAGTGGGACCACACAAAATACATGGCGAATCACCTACTTTCTGCCATGAAAAAAATGTGGCATTGCTCTCAAGTCACTGCTAGTTACAGGCTGCAAAAAATACTTAGTCTAAATAAAATTGTTAACAGCAGACCTTTGATGGAGTCTTTAGGAGCTTGTTGTGAGGAGGCACTTTGAGAATCTTCTGCAAGGTAGCTCCTGCTGTTTCCACATTCAGACTCCAAGGTGGCTTTGAGATGACCTAGTCCTGCCCTCTGTCTACTCCGTTCCAGATCAATCGTTCCACTTGCAGGCTTCTGGGTGGAAACGAGATGGCCATGCTGTTCCCTTTGAGCAGACAAGCCTGAGAAGGAACCAATGTATTGTTTAATTATTATCCATATTTATGTAAATGTCAGCTATAATTCAGAGCATAAACTTACTTGTGTTTGAGTCATTCAAGTCCTGATCCCCAGATTCAATTCGTGTCTTTTCTTGATTACCGCTGCCACTTCCAGGCGAGATAGTGTTGTTATGGTCGGATGGTTTCTTCAGGCTAGAAAAATCTGGAAAGAAACCCAACGCCTTGTTTTAAAATTCTGTCTGCATAGTAGCCAATATTCTTAAAAAATATTGACTGGTATTTTAAGAAAGCGGCAGAGGTCAAGAAAGAAAAAAATAATGAGACCAAACATTTTGAGCAGCTTGAGAAGAGCTGTGACCAGAACAATACCACATTTTTTAAAAATAGAAAGCAGATTATTCTTCATGTAATGTGTATGGTCCCATATCAGAAGCAAGCAGTGGGAAAAAAAATAAAATTTGAAGAAGAGTGTAATATGAAAACTCTCCTCTACTAGCAACTTTTCTGCCTACAATTCAAGTGGGACCACACAAAATACATGGCGAATCACCTACTTTCTGCCATGAAAAAATGTGGCATTGCTCTCAAGTCACTGCTAGTTACAGGCTGCAAAAAATACTTAGTCTAAATAAAATTGTTAACAGCAGACCTTTGATGGAGTCTTTAGGAGCTTGTTGTGAGGAGGCACTTTGAGAATCTTCTGCAAGGTAGCTCCTGCTGTTTCCACATTCAGACTCCAAGGTGGCTTTGAGATGACCTAGTCCTGCCCTCTGTCTACTCCGTTCCAGATCAATCGTTCCACTTGCAGGCTTCTGGGTGGAAACGAGATGGCCATGCTGTTCCCTTTGAGCAGACAAACCTGAGAAGGAACCAATGTATTGTTTAATTATTATCCTTTCTCGTTGGAGTGCATCAAATGGAATTGAATGCATTTAATTCAGAATAAAATAAATTTAAAAATGAAATTTATAAAATAATGGCATTGCTCTCTTTGCTAGTTTCAAACTACAACAAATATTCGGCCTAAATAAAATTGTAGACCTTTGCTGCTTAGTCAAAATATTAGCAAAAGGCACTTTGGCAAATATCTTTCAAAGATTCATTTGATGATAAGTCATTGAGGTATCAGATTGTCTCAGACTGACACCAGGAAAATACTCACTCTTTTTGGGCGGCGTGAAGTTCAGCTTCTTTCTGTGTGGCTCTGGGTTTGGATTCAAAACCTTTGAGTTGCATCCTAGAAACATACAGCACTAGTTAAAGAAAGAAAAACAGCCCCAATTATTGTTTAACAGTGAGTGCAAGAGCAGGCAGACAAGCAGCATGCTGACACTCGGTGCTTCACAAGCTGGCACCTGGCGTCTCAAGAAAGGAAAAACTTTAAACATTTTTGAACGAAACGCTTTTCTGCTTCAGCTCTCAAGTTTGCAACCTTATCACTGCAGGAAAGCAACGCAAAAGTATACACTCACAAAAACCACTTCACACTGTGTATGCATAACTGACAGGACAGAAATTATTCAAGAATGGACAGGAACCAAGCCCCGTTAAAAACAATGGACAAAGCTTGCTGTCATTGTTAGAGAGAATGTTGAAAAAGCATAAGCATTCCACACTTAATGACAGATCTCTACTCACAATCACAAAATCACATAAGTTGGGTAACTGCGAAGAAAAATGAACAGTTGTTTACTTAGTTGATTTAGCAACTCTATGACTTGCGAAATAATTCTGCGCAGGTCACTTCCATTTTAACAGAACAGCTAATAAAAAGTTTCTCCCTTGCAACATACATACCTCGCTTTGAGGAACTGTCAGCCAATCGAAGGGGTTGAGTAGGTTGAGACTTCGGTTTCGGTCCTGAAAAGCCAAACAAGCCAACAAGAAGCCATGATCACCTCATGAGTACGACAAGTACTGGCATGAATGAAATATTTCTGAACAAAGCAATTCATCCTGCTGACATAGCAGAAAAAGTTTGAAAGCAACTTTTAAAATAAAATTAGATGGTATTCCTTGCAATAATGTCTATCAAACCAAATCTCAAATAAAATGATATCAGCAGTTAGGTTAACACTGCCACAGAACTTGAATTTCAAACGACTAATCAAATAAAAACTAGCTACTTTACCATTATGCTCGTCAGCTGAAGACTTCTGAGCTATGCTGCAGATTTTCATTGACCTTTTTGATGCCATGACATGGCTGGCTAACTCCTCTTCGATGTTCTCTCTTGCAACTTGTTGCAACCCGCTTCGCTCTCAGGGCACGCCGGAATGGGGAAGGGGTAGCTACGCTGTTTTGAAGTACCTGCGCGGCGCTACGCGGTTGTATGCCGGAGGACTCTGACCAGGTTTGAGGTTAGGTCAAAGTTCAATCCGACTTAGCAAAATAACATAGCCGTTTTGAGATTCCATATTTTGATAGGTGGAAGAGACGATAATGTTCTAACAAAATCGGTTGAAAACTAAATTACGTCCAAAAGGCCACTTGAGTGGTTTTCCGCAGCCCCACGCGAGCTAAGGTGTTGTCGGGAGCGCGGCCGGAGCTGAGCGGTTGTTGGCGACGAGGCGGCCGCTAAGCGCTTGTCCCCAGCGGACCGGCAGCTACGCCGTTGTTCCCAGCCAGGCAGCCTGGGAGCGGTTGTAGATAGGGGGTGTCGATCGATGTTACATCGAGGCCTAAGTCAGTCATTCCTAACAATTTTGTTAGGAAGTCCTCCTCAGTTTAAATCCCCTGAGGACGTCTAAAAATAAAACGATCGAAACGTTTCCTCCAAAGACGACGAAACGTCTCCTGGAGCTGTCCGATGTGCGTCGGGGTAGGGATGTAAAGGCCGGTAATATTACCGGTAAAGAACGGTATAATACGGTAAAATACCGTATTTTACGGAGACCCCGGTAAAATTGGTATTTTTCAGTAATTTTGAAATATTGACTTATTTGAACTTCTTTAGCTTCCATACGATTAGACAGGACGTACGGACTGAAAATAGCGCTTCTTTTGAACTCTTGGTTTGTATCTGCCCCTCGTGCCACCCCGTGTACGTGTAAGACGTCTAGCCACTTAAAATTTATGTGAAGTTAATGTTCTCTTCTTTGGCAAAACTTGTGGAAATCAAAATCCATTTACGCGACCCAAATCTCCGAAAGGCAAATCAAAAACCTTTCTTTGTTGCCAAGGTTCATATCATTTTAACTAACTTAAAATTGAAAAGAGGTAAATCTAGGGGTAGATATTTGTTAGAAATTTGAGCTGAAAAGTGTAATGAACATTGGTATGGTTGTTGGACACCTTGCAGCCTTTAAGGAAAAAAGTTTCTTCATGGAATTGAGACAACTTACTTGGATTACGAGAAAAACGGCGCCCGTTTTGTTAATTCTTAAGTATATTTGGGCTGTTAACTTTGCTGCTCTACGCATTTCTTAATCCAGCCCCGTAGGAATAAGTGAAAAGCAGTCAGATTCAAAATTAATTTGGGAGGGTCTAGTGGGAGAATAGTTCATATTTTTGACCCACAGGGTCTTTCGTCCTTGTCTATTTCAAATATGCGACATTGTCCTTGAGTCATGATGGTTTGCAACCATGTTTGGAACGATGCGGCCGATGATTAATGATACACCCTCACCCAAATGAACCTCTTTTCCCCCTATTTCACAAGAAGAACCACAGTTACTTCTTTAAGTCAAGAAAAATCAATTTTACCCAATTTTACCGTATAATACGGTTAAATACCGTATTTTACCGTAATTTACGTAACTTTGAATCTTACCGGTATTTTTGCATCCCTACGTCGGGGTATGGCTCTGGGATATGGTGAATTGGCATCCTACTAGCAGGCCGAGAGGATAAGGAATGACAAGAGTATCAGTAGGCCCTCTGTCGGCAGCTTTCAAAACTAATCGAGTTCGAAGGTCTTCACTCATCTTCATTCAATCCACGTGGAAGTCCGAATCTACTCAGATGAATCTGGCATGAAGAGACGACTTTGCTTCAATGAATTTGGATACTTATGATCGACATCGAGATCGTGTAGAAAAGGTCTCACATGGCCCACATGCGGGCCGGCACCATCCAACCATATTGATACTTCATGCCCCTAACCACGTCCCTCAACCACCTAAAACGCCCGGTGGATCTAACGCGGTGTGATCTACATTTCAAGAGAAACTGAGAGTCAACGTGGATGCGTAGTGTGGTGTTCCACATCGCCGAATGCCTGTGAATTACCTCATGGATAGAGAATGTTTTTATCCACGTCGATCGTGCACCCATCAAAACACATCGAACAGAAGGCCTCCAATCTACATAGAATTGCACATAAGTAATCAACGCGGAAACCAGGGGTCCGAGTCCACATTGATTGTTCGCTTTGAATTCAACGTTGATGACATATTAAAAACAGGTGGATAAATCCACGTGGTCGTATCCACCTTGTCCACAGAGATTCTACGTGGATGGGATATGGGTGTTCCCATGGGGGTGGAGCTTGTCGAGGACGACTTCAGCCTCCAGAGCGTGCGCTGTGCGGCGCACACGCTCTCCCTTGCCGTAGAGGACGCTCTGAAGGCCGACGGAGCCGCTTTAGCTGTCATCAGGGAGATCAGGAGTCTTGCAAAGTTTCTTCTCCAAGAAACACAGGTGAGGGAAAACTGACTTAAAAATTAGCGTGTATTTTTAAATGCTTTAAATTTGTGTTTCTAATTTAAAATTTATCATTTTTTGTTCACAGGCGCGCCAAATCAAGGCCGTGAGGCCAAGACTGGCTCTGCCCAAGCTTGATGTTTGTACTAGGTGGGGAAGTACCTATGATATGCTGCAGAGTGTCGTCATGCTGAAGAACTATGTGAAGCACACCCTCAGCCTCAAGTGGAGCGAAACTGAGAAAGAGAAGTACCTTCCCAGCGATGAGGTGTGGGAACAGGTCGACGCTATCCTCAACGACCTGCAGCCAGCCAGGAAGGCGACCATAAAGCTCCAGAGGGAAGACCTCACTCTCGGTGAATTTTTCGCCATTTGGACGGGCGTCTCCATGAGCTTGGAAGAGCAGCAAAGCCCGCTGGCCCAAGGGCTGTTCAAGGCCATGAATGAGAGGGTAAAATCTGTCCCTTACGTGGACAGGTCCAGGGGCGACAAGGTCAGCCCTCTCTTTCATTACCCTGGCTTCGATGCGGCGGTGTTTCTCGACCCGAGGTATATGTCTCTGCTCACCCCGGAGCAAGTCCAGTCGGCCAAGACGTACCTGGTCAGCCTGGCCGAGCGTATGACCCAGCTGACGAATCCCGAAGTAGAAGAAGCCCTCCCGGAAGAGGAAGAGGAAGAGGATGAAGACAGCATGGTGGTGGACGACGACGGCGACGACGACAGCAGCTCTCTGTTCAAGAAGCTCCTAGAGAGGAAGAATAGAGAGCGGATTGCGGCGACCGGGGCGGGTGAAGCTCGCCGGGGAAGCAGCGCGGCCGGAATCAGGCGGACCGCCCTTCTAAAACTGCTGGACGAGTATGACAGGTGAGGAACCGTGGAGGAGGATGGAGACAGAATCGCAGCGAGACCTTGAACTTGGCTGTGGGTCGCGGGGGCGAGTCGCGCCGGGGGGCGAGTCGCGGGGCAGAGTCGGGGCGAGGGGCAGAAGACCGGTGCAGACAACAATTCCTGACGCGGTTTGAGCTCCAGAGTCCAGAGTCGCTCAAACCGAACGTGTGACCCCTCCAATGGATTGCTCTCCGAACGAGGAATCCATTGGTGGGGTCACACGCTCGGTTCGGGTCGTGTTTAGCGGCTCTCGAGCTCAAAACGCGTCTAGAGTTGTGATAGCCCCAACCGGTCTTCTGGCCCACTTGCGGGGACGGGGCGGGTGCAGGGTGGGGATGGGGCGGGAGCGGCGCAGATCGCGGAACTTAATAAAATATTTTATACGAATATTAACACGGTTCTTTTCTGTTGACAGGACCACCAAACCCCTTCCAGCCACGGACGACGTATTTGAGTACTGGAAGAAAAGGAAGTTGCTGTCCCCGCAGCTACATGATCTGGCAATGGTGGTGCTGTGTATACCCGCCACTCAGGTGTCGGTTGAGCGCCTGTTTTCTGCATTGAAATTTATTTTGCGTCCACAGAGGTTTGGCCTGAGTGCTGAACATATAGACGACGTAGCGTTCTTGAACGCGAACGCGGACGTCCTTGCAGAAGTAACTAAAGATTTATTGAGGAAGAAGTAGAATTTAATTGTGTTTTTGGGACGTGTTCTGGTCCTTACTTCTCCTATTTGTTTTTGTTTCCTAAGTATTTACGTACATAGTTTATGTATGTTTCATTGTTTGACCATCCTGTTACTAGTCACTAGTCCTAGGTATATTTCTATTCTGTTTTCTTTATGACTTACAAATGTATACGTATCAAGTTAAATTACCTAATAAAGGGAATCTCTTAGTCACTAGTCCTAGGTGTAGTCTAGTTCTCTTTTTTGTTTTTGTTTTCTTTATGACGTACAAATGTATATGCATCAAGTTATATTTCCTAATAAAGGGAATTTCTGAGTGAATTGCGTTGTAACCCTTGTTTCAATCCGCAAACCCCCGTCGCACGACTACGAAAACTAGGGAAGCTCCGGCAGGGCACTTCTCTCCCCTCAACTCCGAGGCGCCTCCAGAATTGTGTTTCAGAGAGGGCCAAGACAAACTCTTTGCCTACCTTCAGGGTGTACCAAATCTTACGGGACAGGCTATGCCTCTGGTGTCCCCACCCCCCTCCCTTCCCCTGAGATCGCCTCTGACGAGACTCCTATTCCGAAGATTAAAGATTGAAACAGACAGGTAGCAACGCTTTTCGAAACGTTACGAACGAAACTAACTCTTAATGCTCCATAACTACTGTGACAACAGGCTGCTTCAATAACCACAGCCGCGGGCACAGGGGGTGTGAAAGGGGTTTTGCCCCGCCCCCAATAGCACACCCCATAGCCGCCTGAAAGGTAGGCAAAAAGTGCTACTTTGCCTCCCCCCCTAGGCCGCCTCTGGATCTGCCACTAACGATACTGCTGGACTGTCATGAGGGCCATTGCCCCCCCCCCCCCTTTCCCCCAGTTGCTCCAAAGGTAGGCAATCTCCAGTGCCCTCCAATAATCCACGACAATCCACCTGTAGGCAAAAGGTGCGACGCGACAAGACCCCGAGGGGCAGGTTGTGGAGGATGAAGCACTTGGACCGTGCGGGGCGGGCAATTACATTCTCGGTTTTAACGTTATTTAACGTTATTTGTGTGCGACGAAACTTTGTTATTTGCACAGTAACGTTAAGAACAATTACCGTTATTTTTTCATAACTGATATAGGAATTAACAGTTATGTTTGGGGACAGGGTTTTTTCGGTATAGCCTATTATTGATAATTCAATAACATAAAAGGCCTTGCTAAAGAATTAACGTTAAAAAGTTTAACATATAATATTTGTGATACAAAATTTAACTAACAAAATAAAACTCATACTAATAACGTTAATTCCTCAGTTAACGTTCAGGTAATGTTAATGTAAAGTTTGCACACCCTGCCCGCGGGACGTTTGTTTTGGTGTTGCCACAAAGAATTTGATGGAAAGTTGTGAAGTTTAACAGTGGCCTACTATTCCCCATGGCCATCAACACACGTCCGCCTTTTTGGCCAAAAATGGGTCAGCTTTACGGATCGTGCTATAGAAGGGGAAATCAACCAAAACGGAAGAAAATGGAAATACAAGCACGGCTCAACGTTAAAACAAGGTAGGTTTACGCCAGACCGCGTCTTGTCGTAACAGGCTTCGCGATGTCTCGCGGCCTGTTCCTCCAATCCGCGCCTGGCGTACCTACCTTGGCCTGCGGCGCTAGCCTGCCTTCGGCAGGCAATGGCTTGTCAATCGTCGGTTACTTCTTACTTGTTGCATACCGGGGGGCTCTGCCCCCAGACCCCTTTTCATTCTAGATAGAGTTGCTGCATCTATAGATAACACGAACTTGACCCTTGTAGCTTTTTAACTTGCCGAGGCTGGGGGGCTCCCCCCAAACCCCCCTTCCTTCAAGACAGAAGTGATCTGCCAGCAGAAAACTCGATTTTTCGCCGGTTTTTAGGTGTTTTTCGGCTATAAAAGCTGAACCACGTCAGCTAGGATAGTGAAATTTCGCGTGTGCCGAGCCAAGAACATACCTAATAAGCCTGCAAAATCTCAGCCAGATCGGCCGAGCCGTTCAGGAGGAGTAGTGTACACACACAGACACACAGACAGACAGAAAAAACTTTTCAACCGCACTGGAGTAACAGGCGTCGCTATCGCTCAGCCAATAAGTAAAACTGGCGTAAATAACGTAAATTACGTCCTTAGAAGCCAACACAATGGCCAAAAAACCGATTCCACTTGCACATGGTGTTATATCTTCCAACTTCAGTGCCTTCAAAAGACAACTTCTGCAGTGGTTCAAATTCATTGGTGCTCAAATTATTGAACAACTGGTCAGTCACCTTCGTTTGACACCCAGCAGGCAATTTGAACCACCACGGTTGCCTACCAGCATCGCCTCAAACATGCCGAATTGAACGATCTCATCGCGTTTTCTCGCAAGTTCGCGGCCTCTGGAATCCGATGCCGTGGTGGTTCAAATTCATTGGTGCTCAAATTATTGAACAACTGGTCGGTCACCTTCGTTTGAGACCCAGCAGGCAATTTGAACCACCACGGTTGCATACCCACAGCGCCTCAAACATGCCAAATCGAACGATCTCATCGCGTTTTCTCGCAAGTTCGCGGCCTCTGGAATCCGATGCCGTGGTGGTTCAAATTCATTGGTGCTCAAATTATTGAACAACTGGTCAGGGCACCTTCGTTTGACACCCAGCAGGCAATTTGAACCACCACGGTTGCATACCACAGCGCCTCAAACATGCCAAATCGAACGATCTCATCGCGTTTTCTCGCAAGTTCGCGGCCTCTGGAATCCGATGCCGTGGTGGTTCAAATTCATTGGTGCTCAAATTATTGAACAACTAGGGCAGGGCACCTTCGTTTGACACCCAGCAGGCAATTTGAACCACCACGGTTGCCTACCGCATCGCCTCAAACATGCCAGATCGAACGATTTTTTATCGCGTTTTCTCGCAAGTTCGCAGGGCCCCTGGAATCCGATGCCGTGGTGGTTCAAATTCATTGGTGCTCAAAATTAGTAGAAAACCCCCGGTCACCCCCCGCCAAATTTTAACCACCAGGTTGCCTAAACCCCCATTTGGGGGGTCAAAATGAGATCAAATTTTCGGAGCGTTTCTGCGAGGTTCGCAGCCTCTGGAATCCGTGCCGTGGTGGCCTTTTTGGGGGTCTGTCCCCCAGGTCACCCCCGGCCTCTTGCCCCCTCTCCCGGCACCGCCTAATCCCCTCGGAATCAAAATTTGGGTCATTTTTAGGGAGTTCTGCGTGTTAGGATTTCGCCGCGTGTGCCGCGCGCCTGGCGGTCTTCCCCAGGGGCACCCCATCGGGTGAGTTGCTGTCCCCCCCATAAGCCCAATCGCTTCGGGTTATTGTTTGGGAAGTTTTGGTTTTTTTCTGTGAGTACTTTACGGCATCATTATGGTTGAGGTTTCCCAAAAAGGCCCTTGGGGCAACGTTTTGGGCTTGGACCCAAACCCTATCATTATCAATCCCCCCAAAGATTCCCCTTTTTTGGAAAGGGGAAGAAGAATTGAAGAATTCTCTTCTTCTCATCCCCCTTCACGTAGAGGAAGTCATACTCCGCCGACATCTCGCTCAGAGTCTGAGGGAGCCTGTCGTAGGGCGAAAAGCCAGTTTCCCAGGGAAGGGAATGCAGGTGCCTCACAATGTACCTGTTTTGCCGCAGTTGCTTCTCTGGGATCTCATCTCCGGGGTAGGGTGGAGCGAAGGTGGCCGATTTGTGGATCTGGGCCGCTTCGTTTTGTTCATAGAACGAAACCTCCTTGAGGACATACTCCCCGTACTTGCCCCGGAGCATCTGAATGTCGCAGAAAGCGTAAGTCATCGTGCTGATGTGTACTGGTCAGCGACTGTACGAAGAATGATGCTCCTGCGGTCGGGGCGCCTGGATTTATACCCAGCGCCAGCGCCGCCAGCGCGCCCTCACGGGAAAAAACTGGAACTTGTTGGTGAAAAAGGCGCCGCCGGCACCCTGTGGGAGTCTAACCCGTGCCTCCGCGCTCGGAGCGCGGCAGATCACACTATCTAACCCACTGGGCTACTGCGCCATGCTCGCTGAGACGTGTGTTATTTTGGCCAAAAAATTTTGGCCAAAAAAATCTCAGCTTAGCAGAACCGACTATATAAACATAAAAACCCAAACCCAAAAAACGCCATTCGTCGTTGCATAAATTCTAGGACCCCATGAAATTGATTCAGGACCCCCTAAGGCAATTTATGCAAGTACCAAAAGGTCGCTGCAGGGCTGCCAACATTCACATTTGCGAAAATCCCCTGTGGTCGTCTTGCAGCTGTCTTGGCCACACTCTGTGACTTGCATAAATTGTGGAACCACTTAAAAGTGAGAAGTGACCGCCCCGGGCAATTTATGCAAGTGCCAGAACAGACCTGCAGGGCTGCCAACATTCACTTTTGCGAAAATCGCCTTTTGGCCGTCTTGGAGCTGTCTTGGCCACATTATGTGACTTGCAAAAATTGAGGAACCACTTGAAAGTGAGAAGTGACCACCCCGGGCAATGTATGCAAGCGCCAGAACAGCCCTGCAGTGCTGCCAACATTCACTTTTGCGAAAATCACCTTTTGGTCGTCTTGCAGCTGCCATGGTCACACTATGTGACTTGCATAAATTGTGGAACCACTTTTAAGTAACTCAGGACCAACTCGAGCAATTTATGCAAGCGCCAGGACAGCGCAGCAGGGATGCCAACATTCAATTTTGCGAAAATCACCTTTTGGTCGTCTTGCAGCTGTCTTGGTCACACTCTGTGACTTGCATAAATTGTGGAACCACTTAAAAGTAACTCAGGACCAACTCGGGCAATTAATGCAAGCGTCACAACAGCGCTGCAGGGCTGCCAACATTTACTTTCGTGAAAATCGCCTTTTGGTCGTCTTGCAGCTGTCTAGGTCACACTCTGTGACTTGCATAAAGTGTGGAACCGGTTTAAAGTAACTCAGGACCAACTCGGGCAATTTATGCAAGCGCCAGAACAGCGCTGCAGGGCTGCCAACATTCACTTTTGCGAAAATCGCGTTTTGGTCGTCTTGCAGCTGTCTTGGTCACACTCTGTGACTTGCATAAATTGTGGAACCGGTTTAAAGTAACTCAGGACCACCTCGGGCAATTTATGCAAGCGTCAGAAAAGTTCTGCAGGGCTGCCAACATTCATTTTCGCGAAAATCGCATTTTGGTCGTCTTGGAGCTGTTTTGGTCACACTCTGTGACTTGCATAAATTGTGGAACCACTTGAAAGTAACTCAGGACCAACTCGGGCAATCAATGCAAGCGCCAAAACAGCTCTGCAGGGGTGCCAACATTCACTCATATGGAAAATGCCATTTTCGTCGCCTTGGAGCTGTCTTGGACACACTCTGTGACTTGCATAAATTGAGGAACCACTTGAAAGTGAGAAGTGACCGCCCCGGGCAATTTATGCAAGCGCCAGAACAGCCCTGCAGGGCTGCCAACATTCACTTTTGCTAAAATCGCCGTTTGGTCGTCTTGGAGCTGCCATGGTCACACTCTGTGGCTTGCATAAATTGTGGAACCACTTAAAAGTAACTCAGGACCACCTCGGGCAATTTCTGCAAGCGTCACAACAGCCCTGCAGGGCTGCCAACATTCACTTTCGCGAAAATCGCATTTTGGTCGTCTTGCAGCTGTCTTGGTCACACTCTGTGACTTGCATAAATTGAGGAACCACTTAAAAGTGAGAAGTGACCACCCCGCGCAATTTATACAAGCGCCAGAACAGCACTGCAGGGCTGCCAACATTCACTTTTGCGAAAATCGCCTTTTGGTCGTCTTGGAGCAGCCTTGGTCACACTCTGTGACTTGCATAAATTGTGGAACCACTTAAAAGTAACTCAGGCCCAAACTCGGGCAATTTATGCAAGCGTAGAACAGCGCTGCGGGGCTGCCGACATTCATTTTTGCGAAAATCGCCTTTTGGTCGTCTTGGAGCTGCCTTAATCACACTCTGTGACTTGCAAAAATTGTGGAACCACTGGTAAGTAACTCAGGACCACCTAGGGCAAATGCAAGCGCCAAAACAGCTCTGCAGAGATGCCAACATTCACTCATACGGAAAATGCCATTTTCGTCGCCTTGGAGCTGTCTTGGACATACTCTGTGACTTGCATAAATTAAGGAACCACTTGAAAATGAGAAGTGACCACCCCGGGCAATTTATGCAAGCGCCAGAACAGCCCTGCAGGGCTGCCAACATTCACTTTTGCGAAAATCGCCGTTTGGTCGTCTTGAAGCTGCCATGGTCACACTCTGTGACTTGCATAAATTGTGGAACCACTTAAAAGTAACTCAGGACCACCTCGGGCAATTTATGCAAGCGCCAGGACAGCGCCGCAGGGATGCCAACATTCAATTTTGCGAAGATCGCCGTTTGGTCGTCTTGGAGCAGCCTTGGTCACACTCTGTGACTTGCATAAATTGTGGAACCGCTTATACGTAACTCAGGACCAACTCGGGCAATTTATGCAAGCGCCAGGACAGCGCAGCAGGGATGCCAACATTCAATTTTGCAATAAATAACCTTTTGGTCGTCTTGGAGCTGCCTTGGTAACACTCTGTGACTTGCATAAATTGTGGAACCACTGGTAAGTAACTCAGGACCACCTAGGGCAATTTATGCAAGCGCCAAAACAGCTCTGCAGGGCTGCCAACATTCACTTTAGCGAAAACCGCCTTTTGGTCGTCTTGCAGCTGCCTTAGCCACACTCTGTGACTTGCATAAATTGTGGAACCACTTGTAAGTAACTCAGGGCCACCTCGGGCAATTAATGCAAGCGCCAAAACAGCTCTGCAGGGATGCCAACATTCACTCATACGGAAAATGCCATTTTCGTCGAATTGGAGCTGTCTTGGACACACTCTGTGACTTGCATAAATTAAGGAACCACTTGAAAGTGAGAAGTGACCACCCCGGGCAATTTATGCAAGCGCCAGAACAGCCCTGCAGGGCTGCCAACATTCACTTTTGCGAAAATCGCCGTTTGGTCGTCTTGGAGCTGCCATGGTCACACTCTGTGACTTGCATAAATTGTGGAACCATTTAAAAAGTAACTCAGGACCACCTCGGGCAATTTATGCAAGCGCCAGGACAGCGCAGCAGGGATGCCAACATTCAATTTTGCGAAAATCGCCGTTTGGTCGTCTTGGAGCAGCCTTGGTCACACTCTGTGACTTGCATAAATTGTGGAACCACTTATAAGTAACTCAGGACCAACTCGGGAAATTTTATGCAAGCGCCAGGACAGCGCAGCAGGGATGCCAACATTTAATTTTGCGAAAATAACCTTTTGGTCGTCTTGCAGCTGTCATGGTCACACTCTGTGACTTGCATAAATTGTGGAACAACTTAAAAGTAACTCAGGACCAACTCGGGCAATTAATGCAAGCGTCAGAACAGCGCTGCAGGGCTGCCGACATTCACTTTTGCGAAAATCGCCTTTTGGTCGACTTGGAGCTGCCTTGGTCACACTCTGTGACTTGCATAAATTGTAGAACCACTTGTAAGTAACTCAGGACCACCTCGGGCAATTTATGCAAGCGTCAGAAAAGTTCTGCAGGGCTGCCAACATTCATTTTCGCGAAAATCGCATTTTGGTCGTCTTGGAGCTGTTTTGGTCACACTCTGTGACTTGCATAAATTGTGGAACCACTTGAAACTCAGGACCAACTCGGGCAATCAATGCAAGCGCCAAAACAGCTCTGCAGGGGTGCCAACATTCACTCATATGGAAAATGCCATTTTCGTCGCCTTGGAGCTGTCTTGGACACACTTTGTGACTTGCATAAATTGAGGAACCACTTGAAAGTGAGAAGTGACCGCCCCGGGCAATTTATGCAAGCGCCAGAACAGCCCTGCAGGGCTGCCAACATTCACTTTTGCTTAAATCGCCGTTTGGTCGTCTTGGAGCTGCCATGGTCACACTCTGTGACTTGCATAAATTGTGGAACCACTTAAAAGTAACTCAGGACCACCTCGGGCAATTTCTGCAAGCGTCACAACAGCCCTGCAGGGCTGCCAACATTCACTTTCGCGAAAATCGCATTTTGGTCGTCTTGCAGCTGTCTTGGTCACACTCTGTGACTTGCATAAATTGAGGAACCACTTGAAAGTGAGAAGTGACCACCCCGCGCAATTTATACAAGCGCCAGAACAGCCCTGCAGGGCTGCCAACATTCACTTTTGCGAAAATCGCCGTTTGGTCGTCTTGGAGCTGCCATGGTCACACTCTGTGACTTGCATAAATTGTGGAACCACTTAAAAGTAACTCAGGACCACCTCGGGCAATTTCTGCAAGCGTCACAACAGCCTGCAGGGCTGCCAACATTCACTTTGCGAAAATCGCATTTTGGTCGTCTTGCAGCTGTCTTGGTCACATTTGTGACTTGCATAAATTGAGGAACCACTTAAAAGTGAGAAGTGACCACCCCGGGCAATTTATCAAGCGCCAGAACAGCCCTGCAGGGCTGCCAACATTCACTTTTGCGAAAATCGCCGTTTGGTCGTCTTGGAGCTGCCATGGTCACACTCTGTGACTTGCATAAATTGTGGAACCACTTAAAAGTAACTCAGGACCAACTCGGGCAATTTATGCAAGCGTCAGAACAGCGCTGCAGGGCTGCCGACATTCACTTTTGCGAAAATCGCCTTTTGGTCGTCTTGGAGCTGCCTTAATCACACTCTGTGACTTGCAAAAATTGTGGAACCACTGGTAAGTAACTCAGGACCACCTAGGGCAAATGCAAGCGCCAAAACAGCTCTGCAGAGATGCCAACATTCATTTTGGAAAAATCCCATTTTCGTCGCCTTGGAGCTGTCTTGGACATACTCTGTGACTTGCAAAAATTTAAAGGAACCACTTGAAAATGAGAAGGCCCACCCGGGCAATTTATGCAAGCGCCAGAACAGCCCTCAGGCTGCCAACATTCACTTTTGCGAAAATCGCCGTTTGGTCGTCTTGGAGCTGCCATGGTCACACTCTGTGACTTGCATAAATTGTGGAACCACTTAAAAGTAACTCAGGACCACCTGGGGCAATTTATGCAAGCGCCAGGACAGCGCCGCAGGGATGCCAACATTAAATTTTTGCGAAAATCGCCGTTTGGTCGTCTTGGAGCGCCTTGGTCACACTCTGTGACTTGCATAAATTGTGGAACCCTTATAGTAACTCAGGACCAACTCGGGCAATTTATGCAAGCGCCAGGACAGCGCAGCAGGGATGCCAACATTCAATTTTGCAAAAAAAACCCTTTTGGTCGTCTTGGAGCTGCCTTGGTAACACTCTGTGACTTGCATAAATTGTGGAACCACTGGTAAGTAACTCAGGACCACCTGGGCAATTTATGCAAGCCCCAAAAACAGCTCTGCAGGGCTGCCAACATTCACTTTAGCGAAAACCGCCTTTTGGTCGTCTTGCAGCTGCCTTAGCCACACTCTGTGACTTGCATAAATTGTGGAACCACTTGTAAGTAACTCAGGGCCACCTCGGGCAATTAATGCAAGCCCCAAAAACAGCTCTGCAGGGATGCCAACATTCACTCATACGGAAAATGCCATTTTCGTCGAATTGGAGCTGTCTTGGACACACTCTGTGACTTGCAAAAATTTAAAGGAACCACTTGAAAGTGAGAAGTGACCACCCGGGCAATTTATGCAAGCGCCAGAACAGCCCTGCAGGGCTGCCAACATTCACTTTTGCGAAAATCGCCGTTTGGTCGTTTTGGGGCTGCCATGGTCACACTCTGTGACTTGCATAAATTGTGGAACCACTTAAAAGTAACTCAGGACCACCTCGGGCAATTTATGCAAGCGCCGGACAGCGCAGCAGGGATCCCAAACATTCAATTTTGCGAAAATCGCCGTTTGGTCGTCTTGGAGCAGCCTTGGTCACACTCTGTGACTTGCATAAATTGTGGAACCACTTATAAGTAACTCAGGACCAACTCGGGAAATTTTATGCAAGCGCCAGGACAGCGCAGCAGGGATCCCAAACTTTTAATTTTGCGAAAATAACCTTTTGGTCGTCTTGCAGCTGTCATGGTCACACTCTGTGACTTGCATAAATTGTGGAACAACTTAAAAGTAACTCAGGACCAACTCGGGCAATTAATGCAAGCGTCAGAACAGCGCTGCAGGGCTGCCGACATTCACTTTTGCGAAAATCGCCTTTTGGTCGACTTGGAGCTGCCTTGGTCACACTCTGTGACTTGCATTTGTAAACCCAAAAAACCCCCTCGGGCAATTTATGCAAGCGTCAGAAAAGTTCTGCAGGGCTGCCAACATTCATTTTCGCGAAAATCGCATTTTGGTCGTCTTGGAGCTGTTTTGGTCACACTCTGTGACTTGCATAAATTGTGGAACCACTTGAAAGTAACTCAGGACCAACTCGGGCAATCAATGCAAGCGCCAAAACAGCTCTGCAGGGGTGCCAACATTCACTCATATGGAAAATGCCATTTTCGTCGCCTTGGAGCTGTCTTGGACACACTTTGTGACTTGCATAAATTGAGGAACCACTTGAAAGTGAGAAGTGACCGCCCCGGGCAATTTATGCAAGCGCCAGAACAGCCCTGCAGGGCTGCCAACATTCACTTTTGCTTAAATCGCCGTTTGGTCGTCTTGGAGCTGCCATGGTCACACTCTGTGACTTGCATAAATTGTGGAACCACTTAAAAGTAACTCAGGACCACCTCGGGCAATTTCTGCAAGCGTCACAACAGCCCTGCAGGGCTGCCAACATTCACTTTCGCGAAAATCGCATTTTGGTCGTCTTGCAGCTGTCTTGGTCACACTCTGTGACTTGCATAAATTGAGGAACCACTTGAAAGTGAGAAGTGACCACCCCGCGCAATTTATACAAGCGCCAGAACAGCCCTGCAGGGCTGCCAACATTCACTTTTGCGAAAATCGCCGTTTGGTCGTCTTGGAGCTGCCATGGTCACACTCTGTGACTTGCATAAATTGTGGAACCACTTAAAAGTAACTCAGGACCACCTCGGGCAATTTATGCAAGCGCCAGGACAGCGCCGCAGGGATGCCAACATTCAATTTTGCGAAAATCGCCGTTTGGTCGTCTTGGAGCAGCCTTGGTCACACTCTGTGACTTGCATAAATTGTGGAACCGCTTATACGTAACTCAGGACCAACTCGGGCAATTTATGCAAGCGCCAGGACAGCGCAGCAGGGATGCCAACATTCAATTTTGCGAAAATAACCTTTTGGTCGTCTTGGAGCTGCCTTGGTAACACTCTGTGACTTGCATAAATTGTGGAACCACTGGTAAGTAACTCAGGACCACCTAGGGCAATTTATGCAAGCGCCAAAACAGCTCTGCAGGGCTGCCAACATTCACTTTAGCGAAAACCGCCTTTTGGTCGTCTTGCAGCTGCCTTTGCCACACTCTGTGACTTGCATAAATTGTGGAACCACTTGTAAGTAACTCAGGGCCACCTCGGGCAATTAATGCAAGCGCCAAAACAGCTCTGCAGGGATGCCAACATTCACTCATACGGAAAATGCCATTTTCGTCGAATTGGAGCTGTCTTGGACACACTCTGTGACTTGCATAAATTAAGGAACCACTTGAAAGTGAGAAGTGACCACCCCGGGCAATTTATGCAAGCGCCAGAACAGCCCTGCAGGGCTGCCAACATTCACTTTTGCGAAAATCGCCGTTTGGTCGTCTTGGAGCTGCCATGGTCACACTCTGTGACTTGCATAAATTGTGGAACCACTTAAAAGTAACTCAGGACCACCTCGGGCAATTTATGCAAGCGCCAGGACAGCGCAGCAGGGATGCCAACATTCAATTTTGCGAAAATCGCCGTTTGGTCGTCTTGGAGCAGCCTTGGTCACACTCTGTGACTTGCATAAATTGTGGAACCACTTATAAGTAACTCAGGACCAACTCGGGCAATTTATGCAAGCGCCAGGACAGCGCAGCAGGGATGCCAACATTTAATTTTGCGAAAATAACCTTTTGGTCGTCTTGCAGCTGTCATGGTCACACTCTGTGACTTGCATAAATTGTGGAACCACTTAAAAGTAACTCAGGACCAACTCGGGCAATTAATGCAAGCGTCAGAACAGCGCTGCAGGGCTGCCGACATTCACTTTTGCGAAAATCGCCTTTTGGTCGACTTGGAGCTGCCTTGGTCACACTCTGTGACTTGCATAAATTGTAGAACCACTTGTAAGTAACTCAGGACCACCTCGGGCAATTTATGCAAGCGTCAGAAAAGTTCTGCAGGGCTGCCAACATTCATTTTCGCGAAAATCGCATTTTGGTCGTCTTGGAGCTGTTTTAGTCACACTTTGTGACTTGCATAAATTGTGGAACCACTTGAAAGTAACTCAGGACCAACTCAGGCAATCAAGGCAAGCGCCAAAACAGCTCTGCAGGGGTGCCAACATTCACTCATACGGAAAATGCCATTTCCGTCGCCTTGGAGCTGTCTTGGACACACTCTGTGACTTGCATAAATTGAGGAACCACTTGAAAGTGAGAAGTGACCGCCCCGGGCAATTTATGCAAGCGCCAGAACAGCCCTGCAGGGCTGCCAACATTCACTTTTGCGAAAATCGCCGTTTGTTCGTCTTGGAGCTGCCTTGTAAATATGCATTGACTGCCAATAACACTGATTATAAAATTAAGCCCCTTGGAATAAATCTGTTCTTTTGTTTGCTGAATCTATCGAGTACGTTACTCTCCCAGATTCACTCGCCACGTGATTGACAAGCACTCTGCTGCAGGTTTTGGGCCCAGAACTCAACTCTACCGAATCTGTGATTGTTAATTGTACCTGTATTTACTTTTAATTTTATTTGCCTTGAGATCTCTATTTTATGTTCATTTTAATTTATCTTATTTATCTTTTGTTCACTTCACTTATCGTGGTTGTAAATTCCTTCTTTGCATTGTATAACGGTAAATTCAAGCATTAGTTTTCCTTTGCATTGTATAACTGTAAATTCAAGCATTAATTTTTCTTTGGATTGTATATCTGTAAATTCATGCTTCAATTTCCTTTGCATTGTATTAAAGTTTGTATCTTTTCTGCATTTCCTTGAAATGTGTAAACTCGTGTGATTATAGATCTCTATTTCTTTTTAATGTACTAAGTACCACTTTCGTATCGTGAATGTATTTTATTTATTCTTTCATTCTTTGTGATACTGTTTGTAACTTATTCCTGACCAGTATTTGACTTTGTCATGTGATTTAAATGTTTTTTTATCTTTTCATTTTCCGCATCCGCATTATGGGGAATGTTGTAAATATTATTATCGTCTGCTCCCGTGTAAATAGACTCATAGTTTGTCTTTCATAAGTTGGCTACACTGTTTTACTGAAAATATGCATTGACTGCCAATAACAGTGATTATAAAATGGAGCCCCCTGGAATAAATCTGTTCTTCTGTTTGCTGAATCTATCGAGTACGTTTTTCTCCCAGATTCACTCGCCACGTGATAGACAAGCACTCTGCTACAGGAAACACATGCGGTAACACGTTTGGGGGTTCCAATGACTCTGGGAGTTCATTTTCAAGTCGCATAATATCGCACAACTAATCCTTATTTGCAGCATAAACAATAAATATCATAAGGGGCTCATAATCAAGGCAAAAATAACTTGTAGTCGTCTATGTTCAAATGTTCAGCGCTATTTACTAGCTTGTTTCAAAAATTTATTTGAATTTTCACTCATGTGTTTAGAACCCCTTATTACCCCTAATTATTACTATTCCCTCTGCCTGCCTTGTTCTTAAAGCCACATTTTTTAAGTATTAACGTTGCACTTAAGCTTAATTGAGCGTATATCGTGTGTCGTCTTAGCGGGGAAGAAGCTTTTGCGAGCATTAAACAGCACAATTCAGATTTTCAAGCCGCATATATGATCCAGGAAGCGGAAGAAGGGAATAACTTGACTTATCCCCAAATTGAGATTTTATTTTATTAATGTGCCTTAGAATTGTTTACAACATTACACCAAATTATTTGACTGAATTCCAAGCAGTTTAGGAGAAAATCCACTTGGAAAAAGGGTATATCTCAACTTAACCCCTTTTACAGTCTAAATTTCATTGGAAAATGGAGATAACTCAACCTTAGTCTACATGAGTCCGTTTGACAAATTGGCAAAAGGATATAACTCAACTTGTGTTTTTATGAATCTAGTGTAAAAAGAATCAACTCAACTTAACCCCCCCTTAATTTTAAATTTCAATTTGGAAAAAAAAAGCTAAGTCCAAAAAATACACCAGAGTAACATACACTTTATGCAGACTATTGTTCCACTTGACTTGTCTCCAAATTCCTCTTTGTTTAGGAAATATAAGGTGAGCTGACTCTGTTTTCCATTTCAACGGAAAGTGATAAGTCGCAGAAATCCTCTACGGAGTGACCTTACATTTTTGATTTTTTTTTCAAAATTTTACTAATGCTTTTTGAAATTATTAACATGTGCAACATTCATTTGTTTTGTTTTAGTTTTCCCTGCTAACAGTTTTTTGTTTCTCCTGAAAAATGGCCAAAATTGAGTTATCCCCTTCTTCCGCTTCCTGGATCATATGGCGCATTATAACTGTGGTTTCGTGCGCATAGTCGCGCATTAAATGACCTACTTATGGCGCATAATTGGGGGTTATAAAGTCACACTCATTATTCCTAGTCAAGATGGAACCCGGCGGCCGCCTTGCCTGAAGACAATGGTCGTCCTGGGTGGTGTCAGTGCCGGTGTGCTCTGCACGTGGTGAGACGTCTGCGGGTGGATAAGCACTTTCTACCAATCCTCCAAGAACTGCACTGTGAAAAAATTTTGACACGCAGGCCAAGGTAGGTACGCCAGGCGCGGATTGGAGAAACAGGCAGCGAGCAGACATCGCGAAGCCTGTTACGACAAGACGCGGTCTGGCGTAAACCTACCTTGTATAGGTAATATATGTGTAATATAAAGTAATACAAAGTAATATATAGTAATATAGTGGTATTATAGAGGCAAAATTGTGGTAATATGCAAGTAATATATGGTAATATACAGGTAATATACTGGTAATATAGCCACCGCGTACGAAGTAATATATGAGTTGCCGACCCCTCGGAGCCCACGATGCGGCGAGTGCCTCCAAGCGCCGTTTGGTGAGCTTACCAACCCTCGGCTGTTCAGGCGCTCTAAAGAGGACCCTGTTCAGAAACGCTGTGCCGCTTCACCCTCTTCTTGACTCCCATTGCGCACGCAGACCTCACCTCGAAAGCAAGGATCATGGCTGGTACGGCTCGGGTGCCGGACATTGAGCGCCGAGGTCAAAAGGGCCGGTTTTCAGGCCCCCTCAAAAAACCTCCAACTTTGACGCCTTACAACTCCTAAACGGTTTGAGCTACAAACATGGGCGTGTGCTTATTGGCTTTATTAGCTCTTTTTCTACAAGATGGCGTCAACGGATCGTGGATAAAAAATATTTTTGACCGTTTCCCCAAAATTTGGGTATTTTCAGTAAAATTTGGTCGTTTTGGGTACGTATTTCTCAAGATATCGGTCGTAGGTCAAATCTGTGACCATATTCTTGTTCCTTGGGCAATTTTACACAAGGATATCAATTTTCAGCCACTTAGCACCAAAAACCTCAGAGTAGTAAAGAAACTCTCAAATTAAGTAAAAAAAGTGGCAAATTTAGAAAACATTGGTTTTCTCGGCCAATAAATTTTTTAGCGACCTAATATTTTAGGATGGTTTTTCTTACCATAAGGGCATCTCAGCAAAAAATTTTGGTCAAAATCGGAGGGGGTCATGGGAAGGCGTTGCACGTATTAAATAAACAAGGTAGGTTTACGCCAGACCGCGTCTTGTCGTATCAGGCTTCGCGATGTCTCGCTGCCTGTTCCTCCAATCCGCGCCTGGCGTACCTACCTTGGCCTGCGGCGCTAGCCTGCCTTCGGCAGGCATTGGCTTGTCCATCGTCGGTTACTTCTACCTTGTTGCATGCAGGGGGCTCCAGACCCCCCTTCATTCTAGATAGAGTTGCTTCATCTACAGATAACACGACCTTGACCCTTGTTACTGTTTAACTTGTCGGGACTGGGGGGCTCCGCCCCCCAGACCCCCCCTCCTTCAAGACAGAGGTGACCAGCCTCCAGAAAACTCGATTTTTCGCCATTTTTTAGGTGTTTATCGGCTATAAAAACTGAACCAGTTGAGCTAGGATAGTGAAATTTCGCGTGTGCCGAGCCAAGGACATACCCAAAAAGTGTGCAAAATCTCATTAAGATCGGCCGAGCCGTTCAGGAGGAGTAGTGCGGACACACAGACACACAGACAGACAGACCGACAGACAGGAAAAACTTTTCAACCCCACTGGAGTAACAGGCTTCGCTATCGCTCAGCCAATTAGCTCTTTGCTGCCACAGATGAAGTTATTCAGTAAGGGGTATTGAAATGCACGTTTTTTTGAATTCCATACCGGCACACCCAAAAAAGGGTTCATTCCTACGTAAAACCACCGCAAACCAAATTTGAGACCGATCGAAAAATATTTAGGGGTCGCTACAATTGCTGAAAGTTGTAAATTTGACGTAATTTGAAACAAAATACAACTTTGGAGTATTTGAAGCCCAGCGCATCCGGTGTTGGTCCTAGCTTGTTGCCCCCGGAGACTTTTTTTTTCTCGGGATCCAGGCCGACCGAAAGAACCCTACGGGATGCGTTTTTAGCGAATTGTAACGGAACTGGGTCCCTTCTACGCTCAAAAAAGTGTTTTTTTCTCCGCTTTTGGTGTTTTAGAGGCCTGCAAAACTTTTGCCTTGCGTCACAAAAAATCTAAACCCATGTATTTTGATAGAAAGAAGGTTGCTCTTTCAAATGGCGGTCACGGAAACAGTCTACGATTTTTGGTTTAGGCTCCAGAGCCGTTTAAAGTTGAAAAATAGATTTTATTTTAGTGAAAATGAGAGCAAATTTTCACTCTTAGTCACGTGCGACGTATGGTTTGGCCACAAGTGCTACCCAGCGAAGTGCAGGCGATGCGCTGTCTTGGGAGAAGTTTCCCGGGTAGAAATAGACGGCTTTTATACGGCTGCTTAATATTTTGTGACCAAAGTAACGCGCTGGCGTTCGAAAAATACCTGGATTATGTTTAGACTGTGCCAGCCTCTTTGCTTCCATTCGTTCACAGCAGGTCGCAGCAGGTCTACGCTATAGACTCGCTGTTATTGCCGCGCGTGATCAACAGAGTTCGCTGGATCGTGACATCATGGGCTTGACCTGGGGCAGGGACCGGCTGAGTCCACACGGTCGTGGATACGTAGACGGACCCCTCAGCTGCAATTCTTTTTCAGCGATGACGCTCTGGCCCAGCGCCCAGCAGATCCGCTCTTGTCTCGCAAGCGGCAGGTTTGTGGATCGACGCCAGTGGTCTCTCTTTTGCTGCTGCGGCCAGCGATGCGGCAGCTCTTTGCCGATATTTTGTCTTTGCCTTCAAGGCATCTTTTCAAGGTCGTTTAAAACGACGTCGGCCGGCCAGAGACTGCCAAAACGTCCACAAAATATCCGTATATTTTGTCGACATCTTGCTGACACAGTCCAAACATAATCCAGGTACTTTTCAAACGCCTGCGCATTACTTTGATCACAAAATATTTAGCAGCTGTATAAAAGCCGTACATTTCTACCCGGGAAGCTTCTCCCATCACAGCGCACCGCCTGCACTTCGCCGGGTAGCGCTAGTGGCCAAACCATACGTCGCACGTGACTAAGGGTGAACATTTGCTCTCATTTTCACTAAAATAAAATCCAAAAACCTAATTAAAAAAACCTAATTAACGCATTTTGGTGGAAATTCTATACATACATTGCAGTTTCGCCATTCCGATGTATAGGAAAAATCCTACACAACGGATGGGAGAACGCCTATTACATGTATAGTCATAATGCCGTACCGATGTATAGGAAAATTACCATACGAGTGCATGGTAAAATTCCTATGCGTGTATATGTAAATAGCTTCATATACATGTATAGGAATTTGACTGTAATTTTTTCTTACAGTGTAGATGCTTGTCTTGGAGTACAGTTGAACGGCAAGCCTAGAGTTACCACTTCCAAGAAAATCATTGATGTCATTGAAAACTTCCTTGTTCAATGAGGCGAAGATGTGTGACAAATTTTATTATTGTGACGAGTTACTTCAACTAATAATATCCTATTTTTAATTGATGGCTGTACTTCATTTTTATGTGTATGTTAAAATTTTATAAGTTATCAATCAATGGTTGATTTATACAAATTAGAATGAGTTTTGATTTGTGATATTACACGTTACTTTTTTAGAGTAAAGAAAGACTGCTATTTATATTTTGGACAATGTTCTTGCTCGGAAAGTTTGATGGTGCATCAATGTTAAGAAATAATTCGGAGAATGGAAAGACTGACTTCGTTGTGTATTTTATAATGTCTTTGTGATAATGTATTCTACAGATGTAATATGTGATTCTTGACAGCACTGTGCTTTTGCCTCTGCCCTCTGCTACCTTTTTATTTTCTGCACTTCAATATATTTTTACGCTTGAAAATTTGGCAAGCTGTGATTTGTTTTTCTAATTGTCAACCTTATATTGTTTTAGGGCTGGTGACTCTGATAAGCGGTAAAGAAGCAATTTACTCTATTGGGTTTAAAAAACTTTTTCTGTCTGTTCTTTGTATTTTCTGAAAATGAAATTCAAATAAATTATCTTCTCTCTGTCAATTTGTCTTGTCCTACAACTGGCATCAAATATTTCCACTAGCACAATAGGAAAGAAAGGTCTCACAAGACTTCTTTAGGGCTGGGATTCCCAGATCTGGACTTTCCCCAGGCAAACAGCCACCGCGCCCAGATTTCTTTTACTCGGAAATTTTCCTGCTTTCCCCCCCTCCCCCCTCTCAGAAAAGGATAAAAAATAAAAAGATTAGCACACAACAAACATATGTTTCCCGAAACAGATCAGGATAAGCTGCTTACACACGGTAGCGCCTTCAAACGCTGGCCTAGTTCGCGGCAGTGGCGCCTTCCGCCCAGCGCCGGGCGCTCCACGCGGACGAATCTGAGAAGGCTCCAAAAAGCCCCCGATTAGCGTCTTCTTTCGTTCCTTTCTCTCTTATTATATCATGAAGGGGCAGTTATCTTTATACCCACGGATGCAGAAAAGAACAAAGAGCGAAATAGGCAGTTCGTTTGAAGTTTGTCATGACTTTTATAATAATGACGGTGATTTGACTGTCGGGCCCGCGGCGATCTCCATAAGAGCCCATGTTAAAAGACCCCATTTTCAAAGTCAAATATCTCGAAAACGATTACATGAAAGGCACTTTCCGAGGAAACCAGCGTGTAGAGGAGGTTCTCGACTACAAGTTGAGCATGAAATATCTGACTTGTCATGACTTTTTCTTAACACCTAAACTACTTTAAGATGACACAGCTTGCAGTTCTCAGACATGTATCATGGTTAGGGTCAAACAATGTTTCGTTATTACCAAATTTCTCAAAATTATCCATTGTCACTTGCAAAAAACCCTCCTAGATTTTTGTTGAGCAAAGATCTCGTGTCATTGTTGTTGTACTTTGCGTTTCAGTGGCGTTCAACATCAAAAGATATAGACACGTGAAAAGAGGTTAGTTTCACATAGTGCACTAAAAACGCCTCTCTTTCATGTTCATTTTCCCAATATTTCTCATTGCAAATAAAGAAAACTTCATTTACAATCAAGCGACTGACACTCCATCTTTCACTTGATACCACTCTCATTTTCCCACATGCTGTGAGATCTGAGATGAAAGATGTCCCCCCAAAACTCATTTTTGAACACAATACTCGTTCTCTTTACATAGAGTTGTGTATGTTCGTGAGTGGTGTGTAAAGACCGAGTAAAAAACTGAGGTCGTAAAGGTTATGCATCTCAGGGCAAAACTTATCGTTCTCAACCCGAATTTGATGTTTGGTACTTCGCGTTTGATCGAGCGTTTGATTACAACTACAAGTTGGTAACCTGGCCCAACGCACGACTTTGAAATAAAAAAAATCATTGTGGTCGTGTTGTGCATCTTAGGGCAAAACTTAACAAAACTTACTGTTATTAACCAAATTTACATGTTTGGTACATCGCGTGTGATTCGTTGGTAATTAGTTGGCAGCCAAGTTGGTAGGCCCAACCCACGATTTTGAAACAAAGAAAAATCACTAAAAACGTTGAATATGTGCATCTTAGGGCAAAACTTATCAAAACTTACCGTTCTTTAAAAAAATTTAGGGTTCAGGCACTCCGCGCTTGATTGTAACTTGAATTGGGTAACGTGGCCCGAACCACGAATTCTAAATAAAGGAGAAATGCACTTTCAACGTAAAAGTTGTACATCTAACGGCAAAACTTTAAGAAACAAGTCGTTCTCAACCAAAATAACATGTTTGGTACATCGCGTGTGATAATAACTACTAGTTGGTAACTTGGCCCCACCCACGACCTTGAGATTTAAAAAAAAATCACTGTGGACAGAAAAGTTGTGCATTTAAGGGCAAAACCTAACGATACTTATCGTTCTGAACCATAATTACAGGTTCGGTACTTCGTCTTTGATTAAAACTACAAGTTAGTAACCTGGCCCAACCCACGATTTTGAAATTAAAAAAAGAAATCACTATGGATAAAAAGGTTTTTCACTTTAGGACAAAACTTGGCAAAACTCATCGTTCTTAACCAAAATTTCAGGTTTGGTACTTCGTCTTTGATTAAAAATACAAGTTGGTAACCTGGCCTAACCCACGATTTTGAAATTAAAAAAGAAATCACTGTGGATGAAAAAGTTGTTCATTCTAGGACAAAACTTGGCAAAACTCATTGTTCTTAACCCAAATTTCAGGTTTGGTACTTCGCGTGTGATCATAACTAATAGTTGGTAACCCGGCCCAACCCACGACCTTGAAATTTAAAAACAATCTACGTGGACGTAAAAGTTGTGCATCTCAGGGCAAAACTTATCGAAACTTATCGTTCTTAGCCTCAATGTAAGGTTTAGTACTTCGCGTTTGATCAAAACTACAAGTTGGTAACCTGGCCTAACCCACGACCTTGAAATTTAAAAAAAAAACACCGTAGTCGTAAAAGTTGTGCATCTTAGGGGAAAACATATCGAAACTTATTGTTCTCAGCCTCAATGTAAGGTTTGGCACTCACTGCAAGAAAAAGTGTGGATAGTACAACTAAAGTACAACAGAAACTGTACAACAATAGTACAACGAGAATTGTACAAACCACAACGAGCCCTGGACTGCACAGCACTGGTCATGCCGGTTCCATTGTTCTTTGTACAACAATTGTTGTACTCGAAAAGTACACTAAATTCCTGATAAAAAATTTGCCAGAAATTTGTGTACTTTTGTTGTGGTTATTTCCTGCAGTGCTCCGCGCTTTATTGTAACTTCAACTGGGTAACGTGGCCCGAACCACGAATTCTAAATAAAGGATAAATGCACTTTCAACGTAAAGGCTGTACATCTTTGGGCAAAACTTAAAGAAACAGATCGTTATTAACCAAAACGACATGATTGGTACATCGCGTCTGATTTTAACTACAAGTTATTAACATGGCCCAACCCACGACCTTGAAATAAAAAAAAGAATCACCGTAGACGTTAAAGTTTTTCATCTTAGGGGAAAACTTATCGAAACTTATCGTTCTTAGCATCAATGCATAGTTTGGTACTTCGCGTTTGATTAAGACTACAATTTGGTAACCTGGCCCAACCCACGATTTTAAAATTGAAAAAGAAATCACTGTGGACGTAACAGTTGTTCATTTTAGGGCAAAACTTTTCGAAACTCACCGTCTTGAACCTAAAATTAAGGTTTGGCACTCCGCGCTTGATTGTAACTTCAATTGGGTAACGTGGCCCGAACCACGAATTCTAAATAAAGGAGAAATGCACTTTCAACGTAAAATTTGTGCATCTTAGGGCAAAACTTAACGAAACAGATCGCTCTTAACCTGAATTCAAGGTTTGGTACTTCGCATTTGATTATAACCACACGTTGGGTATCTGGCCCGACCCACTGTTTTTACTTATAGGAACTGTGCTTCTATGACCAAACTTGGTCTTCCGAGAGCTAAACTTTTGGCAAAACAAACGTAAACTAACGATTTCGAGTCGAAATAACAAACCAGCGTTAAGTAGGGACTGACGATTAAAGTGGGTCGGGCCAACTTCTTCGGCGATTTGGGGGTCCTTGAAATCCGGGTCGGGATACAATCCAGGAGCAAAACAAACGCTAAACAAACCTAAACAATCGAAAAACAATCAAAAACATACGGTCGGACTTGGGCGGGATTGATGGGTCAGGCCACCTTCACAGAGGTAACTAATCCACGGGTAATTTAAGCGAACTAAAAGCGAACTGATAGCGAACTAAAAGCGAACTGCATTTTTCTGTACGGGTGGACAAACGATGGCGCCCAGACTAGGTGAAAACGCATGCTACACCGTCACCGCGCGCGAGCGGCGGCGCGACGCGCGCAGCGCACTCTCGCGGCGATCTCCTCCACCGCGACGGCGACTGGACGACGATGACATCAACTGGTCTCGTCAGATCGCATTTAGCTTGCTTACTAGAAATTTTTGAAGGCTTGCAAACAATAGTTAGCAGCTCACGACTAGCAGTATTAACAAACAAAATTGGCTAAATCCGCCAACAAATTTGTGTTTTACGAGAGTGGTTGCTTGGCAGGTAACCAGCTAAACATCTGGCCGCGCGCACCTGAGATCGCTTGTAGCTGTGCTAGTTTTTTAGCGCCCGTGCTAAAAACGATCTGTAAATAACAGGAAAAGTAGCGATATACATCGGCAACTTTGGCCCGTCCCGTACATTTAGAAATGTGTGAATTTCGCTAATGTTTAACCCTAACGGGATTTGAACCTCAGTGTGGGGTCCAAATTTATGTTATTTTCGTCATCAGCACCTTCAAAAACATCAGAAACAATGCAAAAACTCGAGTAAAAAGAATGTTGAAAATATACCCCACTGGGATTTGAACCCGGGTCCAAACTTCTCCGATTCACTTGAAACTGGCACCGTTGGTTTTTTCTCGTCGACCTGATTCCAAAAATACCCCTACATGTCCTGCTAGCTGTATCCGTTGCCGAAATCCCCTTCGACCCCATGTAGACCATGATGCACCTGCAGCAGCGCCCCCGGGGCTTGGATCGGATTTGCTGCCACCGGGCGGTTCTTAGGGTCACCCAAGGAGGCTGCAAACCAAATTTGGTCAAGATCGGACTACGGGAAGTCCTCGGACGAACGGACGGACGCACAGCAGGGATCATACTATATGCCCGTCCCTCCGTCATTTTTTTACAAAAAATAAACGGGACGGGCCAAAAAAATTAGCACGGGCCTGATTTACATTTTTTTGCGTGCGCTGGGCGAGGGTGCTTGCATGTGAAATTCATTAAAATTTGGTCAATAAGTGTCGAAAAACGGCGAGTTGACGTCACCATGTGAGCGTGGGAACCGGGTTGTCTCTGTGTTTGTGCCGCTTTCTGAGGGCAAATTCTATGTGTTATCGGTTCGAATCGTGTTCGGGGCGCTTCGTTAGGGTAGTCGTGTGCGAAATTCCTAATAATTCGCGTTAGAAATACTCAAAACAGAGTTAAGTGGTCCTTCCCTCTGGCGGCGTGAGTCAAGAAATTTCTGTCATTTGCTTGTGTTGTCTTAGTTTGTACGCGCCGGGCGAACGCGTGCCGGCTCTCAAATGAGACGGAACGTTAAAGGTTTGATTTTTGAACCTGGTTAGTGAACTTCAAATCGACGCGCCGGCAAATGAGGAGGCGGGGGGGAGGTGTGGTGACGTCACACCCAGGGCTGAGTCAGTCGCGAGGTGTCATGGCGGATTGTTTACGTGCCACAGCAATTTTTGTTGTTTTCTTTCAAAGATTTTATCATTGCCTGTGTGAAACGAACAAGTGTTGTGCCAAAATCATCCGTCTGTCAGTGGGAATGAAAGGGAAAATGTGTCGTTGCGAGAAAACGCTCTAGTCGCGTGCTTGATTTAGTGATCGAGAGGTTAGGTTTTCTTTAGGGGTTGAAATGAATTCTACATTGAATCTTTCTTGTTTCAGCTCAACGAAGCAGAGGTAGTAGCACGCGACTCTCGCCCTCGTCGCAACGCTTCTGTTCAAGAAGTTACGCGAGGGATCGAGGCCCCTGAGACCTCGGAAGAAGTTGAAGAGGAACGGTATTCTCGTTTTAGTGCGGAGAGGACAAACATTCTTCCTAGTCGCTTGCAGGGAGACCCTACTATTCGAAGGAGGACACAGCCCTCTGTCATCACCAACACTGTAAGTTCATTTTAAAGGAAAAAAACTAACTAACTAACAAAAACGAAAACCTAAACATTGTTTTGTTTATAAAGGGCCAAGAGAGAGGAGTGCTTCGAGAAATAAATCTCAATCCCCCCGCTGCTAACTCTCCAGCTCATGCTAGTGTGAGTGTGCCACCACCTCCTCCTCCACCTTCCCCTGTCCTGGAATCTCCTAAAGTAAGTTTTAAAATCTAATTGTATTTAATCATTTTTGTTTTTTTGTTGTTGAAATAACTTTTGTAACTAATTTTTTCTTTTCAGTCCGTATTTGTTCGGTTGGGGCCGAAAGTGGTGCCTCTGATTGATGCCCCTGAAATTGACCCTGATGACAAGAAGAAGAAGAAGAAAAGGACACCCAGTGTCCGTTATCGAGCTTGCTATGTGGTAGGTTCTGAAATATTTTTTATCCTTCATGAAATGGTTTTTTATAAGAATAAAAAAAGAATATCATTTCTCTGTATGTATCCAGACTCCTCAAGAACTTGACGCAGCAATTAAAGTTGCTCAGAAGAAACGCCAAGACAAAGACGAAGCTACTAAGAGGAAACGAGAGGAAGAACTAGGTATCGAATTAGCCATTGCAAGACCAGCCGGTGGCAACTCCCATACCGGCGCTGAAACCAGGCTCCGCTTGGATCCCCCACCCCCCACCCCCGCCCACTCAGCCTGGTTGCCTGCTCGGGAGGTCACCTTCGTTTCTATAAAGTTTACAAAACTTGTAAATCTGCTCCTAAGAATCCATCTTAGGCACCTATACCAAGGTTTAAACATCGGGGAAGACGCCTGTAATAGTTTCGAGCGCGAAAATGTGACGGAAAGTATTGTATTAAGGTTTGGGAGATAATGGTGGCGCAGCGCCAGCCCGCTCAGTCTCGGCATTTTCAAAGAAACGAGATGTTATTTGGCATTTTAGACCCAACACCAAAGCGAGCCGATTATTCCTTGCACATTTCTCTATCTCGTCAGCGTGGTCCCATCAATCTAAGGCTTGCCTGAAAGGTTTCGTGCGTGTTTTAAGATGGGACGGGAAAATGGCCTCCGGCAGCAGTCTCCACTTCAGAAGATCAAACAACATGTAAAATTCAATATTCCTGCCTCAAGAATGACTCTAGGCAATGTAAAATTTTATACAGAATCGAATTCTGGTGCCAGCTTTTTGAAATAAAGGCGGATGGCAGAAATTAGAACAGATTACTGTGGCACTGCGCCCGAGGGCCGAATCAACGACGTATTTCCCGAGTCTTAATGTGAAAATGCAGGAGCCACCACACTCGAAAGGACGCTTGAAATCAGCAGTTAAAATGCAAAGCCTTGGTATTTTCCAGGTCTCGTTACAGCAAACTCCCTGCAAAGATTACAGTACCTTTCAATAAATTCCAGCTGCCATTCACTCCTTTGAATCTCTTCGCCTCCGTGTCGTCTGCACCGGAAGCCGCCGAGGTATGAAAATTTCACCGCTCGGATTCTGCTTGTTTGTGTTTGGGATCAACGGTTGGGCTGCGTTGGCTGCGTTTGTTTAGGGTTGGTGGTGGTTCGTAGTTCGTGCTGTTGCAGAGTGCTTGTCAAACGATATTATTCTGTATTACAACACGTGCCTAACTGGTCTTCAGTGTTGGTGAGTTGTTTGCTTCAGTTTGTATTTGTTTTGTTTGTTTCAGAGCTTTAGTAACAAGAGTGTAATTTCACAAATAACTCATAAGTTTTGTGTAGTCCTAAGATTCATTCAAGTTGTTTCTTTCAGACTGTTTCTTCTGCATCATGAGTGATTATGACATGTTTGCGGACATTGAAGACAATGATGTTGATGATCCTGATGAGGCACAGGTGGAATTCAGTGGCATCAGTGGCAGTGGATCGACTTGTTCACCTCAAGTCCCTGCCACTGTTGCTCCTGAACCAGCGAAGCCCATTGCACCTGTTGCACCAAGCACTCCGGAGTCAGATGTTTGTATTCACAATAATGACATGACTTATCACTGTTTACCCTAAATTTTCAAACGTAAAACATGTCTTTTTCTTTACTCTGTTAGAACCAGCAATCTTGTCCGTTTTGCCCAAAATCTTTTCCCACTGTGAGAGGGCTGAAGACTCACATGACAAGATCTCACAAAGGTTCACAGGTTCCTGCTGTTCCCACAACATCGACAGCTACACCTAGCTCTAGCTCCACTGTTGCAACAGCTGGGGAAACAGCCTCATCAACTCGGGTAAGAGTACTTGTCTTTCAAACGTGCAAGCTTTATTATTCCATAAATTTTTAATGGCTTTTACAAGACCGCACAATTTGGGCGAATATACTCAGTCTTTTTTTTTTATCTTTGGTTGCAGGGTCAATCATTTGTTTGCTCAGAATGCCCAAGTATACTCACCACCTTAAGTGGCTTTGTAAAACACCGAGCTGCACACAAATTAAAAGGTAAGTTCCATTTATTCACTTGTTTACTAAAATATTTTCAGATTTCCTTTGTTAAATATCTTTGTTTCCAAACAGAGATTTTTAAGAAAATGCCGAAGCCATCAGAGTTCACAACTGAAGCCCTGGAAGGTGTAATAAAAGAAATAATGGCTGATATTTTAATTGAACCATGCTATGACAGATCTAAAAAGATTTTTGTTCAAGCATTTATTGATAGCCAGGGTACTGAGGCATGGTGGGATCTTGTCAATATGATAAGTAAATTTATCTGCAGTATGGTATTTAAAACTCAATCCAAACTTATGCCTGCCAATCAATTCGAAGACCATCAGAAAGGTTTAAACACTTTTCTTAACAATAATGATATTGAACTGCAAGAAAAGCTGATGTGTGTGTGCCCAACAGTTAAAATTAGCAATGCTCTGGCTGGTCGTCTTATTTGTCGTATTGCCAGCAAGCTGCTTAGTAAAACTCAAGTGTGGGTTTTACGAAAATTGAGGATTGCTAAGACACAAGAAGTGCCTATAGTTACGCCTCCAGCAGTAGCTACAATGACCGATCAAGAGAAGAAGGGATTTTTATTGAATTTGGCTGGTCTGTTTCAAGACTACTTAAAAAAGGGACAGAAACACACCCCTCGCCATTGTGAATGTCTGGCTGCCAATTTTGTTGATGGCCAACACCCCATCACCAGAGCACAATTCTTGGAGAAGAAAAATTGGTTTTCTGGAGAAGAATTCTGCATTACACCAAGCAAGCGGGCTTCAGATTTTTTCACTGCAATTGAGCTAGAAATTATACCTCAAGTTAAAGTTTCTAAAGGTGAAGTTACTACTCAAAATGTTGTTGAAGAAGTAATTGAATCTGCTGCATTACTTGATCACTGGTTTTTCTTAACAAATGACTTTTTATCTGAAGATTTGTCACTGGTTTTTATGAGACAGCTGGTTGGTCCCTTCATCCGTTCATCATTACTCTTGGAAGAAAAGAAAAAGAATAGGTCAGAATCAAGAGCAATGCGAGCAACAGAATTTGGTTTTCGCAAACATCTTCAAACAAATTATGTTGAGAAGGATGTTAACATTGAAGATGTGGAATAGATTATTGTTTAAATGTTATTTAAGGTTCAAATAAAAGAATATTAAATTATGATTGAAGTTTAATGTTAAGTGCCAAAGAGATTGTACAAAAATATGCATCATATCACAAGTATATAAAGTAGTAATGAAACATTCACAAAGTTGTTGAAGTATTATTTTAACATGTCTTATAAACATTTGTGTATTACTTACATAGGATGATTAAATAGAAACATTTTGAGATCAATATGCTTTACCATTAGACAAATACAAGATTTGAAATGTAATGTAGGAGAACATCCATGCTACATGTTGTCTTTCAAATTGAATAAAATTAGCAAAATTTAATATAAAGCTTACTTTAACATTTGTTTTTATTTCCTCTGTTTTTTCCTTGTTGGTAGAGGTGTTGCATCAATTTCAATTTCCTTCCTCTTCTGAGCCTCTGTGTTTCCTTTTTGTGAAGCCGATGCAACAAGTCCTTGAGCATGCAAGTTAATCCTGGTATCGTGGAAATTTTTTAGGAATGGGTTGTTATTGTCACCCATAGCTCTCCTGACCTTACCAAAGTACTGTTCAATAGGATCCTGGTTGAAAGCTCTGGCACTGACTGACGGTGCTCCAGCAGAAATCATGTAACGAATTGCTCCAACAATGCCATGGACAGTTATTTCAACAGCTCCAAGACCTTGATGACTTATTGTCATTCGACTCTTATCAGCATCAGAGAAATTTCCTGGTCTATTATCAATGTCATCTTTCCAGTCATTAAAGTAGCCCAAAAACTCATCTTGAAGAAATTGGAATCTTGAGTCATTTAACCTGGTGTAGGGAGCTTTGTCTTGGAGCATTTCAACAGTCTCTTCACTCTCCTTCTCTTGACCTTCAACTTCAGGTTCCTTTTCTTCACTCTCATTTTCCTGATCTTCTTTGGTATTCACACAATCAAAAAATCTGTTCATTAATCTAATAAATTTAACTAGCTCAGAAGTTTGAAAGTTTTCCATTTCCTTGTGGTTGGCTAGGTCCTCAATACTTTGAGCGACTGAATTGCTGAGCACTTGTGTGGCATAGAGAACGGTCATGCAGCTGAAGCTAGTCAACTTTATATGAGCCTTGGTCAATTTGTGAGTCCTAAATTTGTCTCCTTCAGTCAATTTGTATAACATTTCAATAACTTTCCATGAAAGATATTCATTATTCTTCCAAAGTTTTCTGCTTTTCTTATGAGAGAAAGAATTTCCCAGAGCATTCCTAATTGTTTTGAGAAGATGGGGCGGATCCAAGATGAAGAAAAGAGGTCTTGAACCAGCAGCTAAATTCTTCGTGCAAAAGGTGTATTTTGACTTCTTGTCCAGCGACTCATGCATGAGAAGGAATTTTCTGTTCACTGAAGCTCCATCACAAGTCAATGAGAGCACTCTAATTCCAGCATCTTCTAGATTGTAGATGACTTCCCAAGTACGTTCATATAAATGGGAAGCCGACAAAATATCAGTAGAATAAATAGCCACAACATCTTTGACAGTGCTGGTGATACCATTTGCAAGATAAACTAATACTTTTTTGGCAAGCTGTGGCTTGTACTTCTTGGACTCAATGTCATCTTGCATTTTCTTCAATTCTTCTTCACAATCATCTAGCTTTGTATACCCAATTAACTCCCCAGTTGAGCGCCTCACTACAAGGCCAGACCTTATGTGCATTTCGTCAAACATGAGATTCACATATAAAAAATGTTCTTCAGGACCACATTTTTCTATTTTATCTTTTATAGACTGTAGAAATTCTTCTTGGCAGCCTTCTTGTGGTTCTATGAAATGACTGTAGTCATAGAGTCGCCGCTTTGAGGGTAGCATTAGTAACTTTGAATCACCCAGAAATTTATAAGCACCATCTGAGAGTGAGTGCAAGTGCAAAGCTATTCGAATAAGCATGGGATGCCAACGCATGCCCCTTGCATCGTTTAAAGATAGAGCTCTTCTTTGCTGTTCCCAAAATAACTTCTGAAGAGGGGTCATTTTATTTTGATGCACATTCAAAATGGAGGACAATTCATCACTCAAGGCAGCATCTAATTGTATTTTTACTTTATCCAGTTTCTTCTCCAATCTTTTTGTTTTTTGTTTTTCTAACCGGTATTTGTTCCTGTAGAAGTTTTTCTTCTCTATCAGACTCTCATTTGATAGATACTTGTCAGGAGTGCTGTCGATATTGGATTTTGTAGTTTGAGAACTGTCTGTATTGGACGTTTTCTTTAGATTTCTCTTTACTTCTCTCTCAAGACTTTTTAGTTCTGCTTGACAGTCTTGGCATTTATCAGCACTTCGTTTAACCAGGAGATGACAGGATCCACTTCTGTAACGTGGTGATGGTGATGAGTAATCAATAAACCCTCTTGATGTATCCCACAGATCTTCATGCTCACTAATTCCACAACAAACTTTCATAAGGTCTACTCTCATGATGAGTTCGCTGAGGAAATCAGCTAAGCTGCCAACATTGTCTGAATCGGGAACAGTGTTGCATTTGAAAACACGGTTTTCAGGAGACACTGGCACATTATGAACAAAGATGCCAACACTCTTGTCCATTCCATCATAGTAAACAGTGCAGTCAACACTGGCATTTTTCTTGGTGGCGAGTCTCATAATTCTCAATAAAGTCCCATCTTGTACGTCAACAGTCCAAACATTTGGCAGCAGCAGCTTTAAATTTTCTTGCAAAGCAAGAATGATAGCCTGTAAAAAAAACGGGTAAAGAACAAGAAGATAAGAAAAAGTTACACAACATAAGCATAATAAAAATAAATACAAGTAGCCTTACTTGAGGTACTTTAGGATCAGGCAGTAGTTTGCCTGACGCTGACTTCACACTTTCAAAGGTGAATGAAGATGAAAATGCTGGAATGTGTTGGTCAACGGTGCTAGGATGCTGGAACAAATTGAAAACGATTACTCACATAGATTCTACCACAGATAAACTTCACCCCCAAATTCCAACTGAATATTTGCACCTTGATTATTATTATATATTTATTAAATTAGAGAGTTCTTTTTTACCTCTGCAGTGTTGCTACAGGTTTCAATTTGTTGCACATCCTTGTTGTGGTCTCTTTCTACATTGGTTGTTTTTACATCTGCAGTGTTGCTTAGTGTTTGATCATCATCCTTATTTTGAGCTTGATCAACAGTGCTAGAGCAAACAGTGCTAGGATGCTGCAACAATTTGAAAACGATTACTCACATAGATTCTACCACAGATGAACTTCACCCCCAAATTCCAACTGAATATTTGCACCTTGATTATTATTATATATTTATTAAATTAGAGAGTTCTTTTTTACCTCTGCAGTGTTGCTACAGGTTGCAATTTGTTGCACATCCTTGTTGTGGTCTCTTTCTACATTGGTTGTTTTTACATCTGCAGTGTTGCTTAGTGTTTGATCATCATCCTTATTTTGAGCTCGATCAACAGTGCTAGAGCAAACAGTGCTAGGATGCTGCAACAATTTGAAAACGATTACTCACATAGATTCTACCACAGATAAACTTCACTCCCAAATTCCAACAGAATATTTGCACCTTGATTATTATTATTATTATTATTATATTAGAGAGTTCTTTTTTACCTCTGCACTGTTGCTAAAGGTTTGTATTTCTACATTGGTTGAGCATAGTATCTCATCCAGTTCACAAACTTCTAAATCAGAGAGATCCGTACTATCAGATGTTTCACTGGTGTCACCACTTTTGCCAACTATTGTTACACTGCCAACCTGTTAAATAGAAATTAATTCATAAAAAACAAAACAAACAACAAATAGGTTTTTTTTTCTTTCATTTAGACCTACATTTTTGGTGCTTTGGATCTTTCTGTGAGAAAGAAAGCGCTTCCTCTTGCGCCTGCGCCTTTTTTTCACCACAGGGACCTTAAGACAAAGAGCCTTTTAGAAAACTGTTTCAGTTAAAATCATTGCAATAAGAAAAGGAGGGGGTATTACAATTGCATGCACAGTATAACAGGTGATTTCCTTCCAATGATTAACATTACCTCTTCAGATTCCGAAGCTTCAGTAGTGGTAGATACCCCAGGAGTGGTGGAAAGTCCAGAAAATTCATCATCATCAGAACAAATATGTTCCTCATGGAACGATTTCTCACAGTGTGGCTTCTCCTGCAATAGGTGAACAAAATCTTACTTATACAAACAACCATTCGAGGATCAAAAGCATAACTAACAGTGAAATTGTTTGTATACCATGTCTGAATCCATGGGTTCAGAAGCAGAAGATGAACTCTGAAAAAGATGGGAAAGAGGTAAAAGGATCAGTTAATCAAGAGGCAGACCACCAGGTCCCAACTACAAGTACTCAAAACTATGAAATAGAATATGCAAAAGGGGTGGCTTGGAATCAGAAACTAACCCTCCAGGAATATTTTTTCCGGAATGACAAATTCCCTTTCCTACTCTTCCTCCTTTTTGGAACGAAGTCGTCCTGCAACAGTACACAAAGGAGACTTAGAGACAAATTGAAACTAATTCGTAAAAAGATTCAGTACCACAGACATGCAGCCGCCAAAAACAAACGTAGCGAATGTAACGTTTTCCCACAAAAATAGACATGCCATGAGTCAAAGAAAACAAACCTGAGAATCTGTGCCCTTTTCTTCCATTTTACACTGAAGACCAGTTAGGCACGTGTTGTAATACAGAATAATATCGTTTGACAAGCACTCTGCAACAGCACGAACTACGAACCACCACCAACCCTAACAAACGCAGCCAACGCAGCCCAACCGTTCATCCCAAACACAAACAAGCAGAATCCGAGCGGTGAAATTTTCATACCTCGGCGGCTTCCGGTGCAGACGACACGGAGGCGAAGAGATTCAAAGGAGTGAATGGCAGCTGGAATTTATTGAAAGGTACTGTAATCTTTGCAGGGAGTTTGCTGTAACGAGACCTGGAAAATACCAAGGCTTTGCATTTTAACTGCTGATTTCAAGCGTCCTTTCGAGTGTGGTGGCTCCTGCATTTTCACATTAAGACTCGGGAAATACGTCGTTGATTCGGCCCTCGGGCGCAGTGCCACAGTAATCTGTTCTAATTTCTGCCATCCGCCTTTATTTCAAAAAACTGGCACCAGAATTCGATTCTGTATAAAATTTTACATTGCCTAGAGTCATTCTTGAGGCAGGAATATTGAATTTTACATGTTGTTTGATCTTCTGAAGTGGAGACTGCTGCCGGAGGCCATTTTCCCGTCCCATCTTAAAACACGCACGAAACCTTTCAGGCAAGCCTTAGATTGATGGGACCACGCTGACGAGATAGAGAAATGTGCAAGGAATAATCGGCTCGCTTTGGTGTTGGGTCTAAAATGCCAAATAACATCTCGTTTCTTTGAAAATGCCGAGACTGAGCGGGCTGGCGCTGCGCCACCATTATCTCCCAAACCTTAATACAATACTTTCCGTCACATTTTCGCGCTCGAAACTATTACAGGCGTCTTCCCCGATGTTTAAACCTTGGTATAGGTGCCTAAGATGGATTCTTAGGAGCAGATTTACAAGTTTTTGGCTGAGCGATAGCGAAGCCTGTTACTCCAGTGGGGTTGAAAAGTTTTTCTGTCTGTCTGTCTGTCTGTCTGTCTGTCTGTGTGTCTGTGTGTCTGTGTGTGTACACTACTCCTCCTGAACGGCTCAGCCGATCTCGGTGAGATTTTGCAGGCTTATTTGGTATATTCTTGGCTCGGCACACGCGAAATTTCACTATCCTAGCTCACGTGGTTCAGTTTTTATAGCCGAAAAACACTTAAAAAACGGCGAAAAATCGAGTCTTCTGCAGGCAGATCACTTCTGTGTTGAAGGAAGGGGGGTCTGGGGGGCGGGGCCCCCAGCCAGGACAAGTTAAAAAGTTACAAGGATCAAGATTGTGATATCTGTTGATGAAACAACTCTATCTAGAATAAAGGGGGGCAGCCCCCCAGTATGCAAGTTAGAAGTCACCGACGATTGACAAGCCAATGCCTGCCGAAGGCAGGCTAGCGCCGCAGGCCAAGGTAGGTACGGCAGGCGCGGATTGGAGGAACAGGCCGCGAGACATCGCGAAGCCTGTTACGACAAGACGCGGTCTGGCGTAAACCTACCTTGTGTAAACTTTATAGAAACGAAGGTGACCTCCCGAGCAGGCAACCAGGCTGAGTGGGCGGGGGTGGGGGGTGGGGGATCCAAGCGGAGCCTGGTTTCAGCGCCGGTATGGGAGTTGCCACCGGCTGGCAAGACTTAAGTCAAAAATGGAAGAAATGAAGAAGAAGAAGGAGGAGGAAGATAAAAAAGATGAAGAAAAGAAGAAGACGAACAGAGAAGATGAAGATAATGTTAAGTAGTTTGACCATGGAGTCACAGATATAGGGAGTCGCAAGGTTTGGTGGTGGCCACCTTCTTAAACGAATTACGGGTTCTGCCGTAAGTCGAAAGGTTACATGCTTGTCTCCAAATAACCATGATAAAATAAGGAAGACATTGACGTGGCTCTTCTTTTAGTTTTTGGCTGGTGAAAAAATTGAGGACCTTTTAAAGCCGTGTCACCAGGTATCATAGAATCGTTGGAGTGAAACAGCAATGAGCAGCTCCAGACAAAAAAAAACACTTGGCCGGGGACCCCCTCAGATCTGGCTCCCTCCCGGTATTTTTGGTTCCTCTAGTGAATACGAATTGCCGAAACACAAATTGGGCCGGATCCAACACCGATTGGCTTTTTGGTAGAGGTCAAAAACCCCTAAAAATGGCTGTTTTTGAGGGTTTGGGGCTTTTTGGGATCCCGGAACCTGCTGGCCAAAAAATCTACCAAGGTGTCGTTTCCGAAAGAAAAAAGTGCGATCTTTCGAATGCCGGGTCGCGCGAGGCTCTGCGACGTCGAGTTTGGACGCTACGGGCTCTCAAAGTTGCTGAATTTCACTATTTTTACTGAAGATTTGAGCGTATCAGGGCCGTTCGAAGCAGACCATCGGGGATTTCGCTCCTCTTTGGCTTAAATGGTGCCTACCCATAGGTAAACACCCCCACAAAATTTCAGCCATCTCAGGCAATTATTACAGGAACTGTGAGCAATTGAAGTTATGGGTCATTTTACCACTAAACTTAGGTGGTTTTGGGTCCAGAAAAAAAATTTTTTTTCAACTATCTCTATTTGATCAGCACCTCTTGAAACGTTTTTTTTAACATGGTGCCTCAAAACATTTTTTTTGAGAATAAAGTCCAAATAACTAAACTAGGTTTCTCAACTTTATTCTAAAAAAAAAATGTTTTGAGGCACCATGTTAAAAATACGTTCCAAGAGGTGCTGATCAAATAGAGATAGTTGAAAAAAATATTTTTTCTGGACCCAAAACCACCTAAGTTTAGTGGTAAAATGACCCATAACTTCAATTGCTCACAGTTCCTGTAATAATTGCCTGAGATGGCTGAAATTTTGTGGGGGTGTTTACCTATGGGTAGGCACCATTTAAGCCAAAGAGGAGCGAAATCCCCGATGGTCTGCTTCGAACGGCCCTGATACGCTCAAATCTTCAGTAAAAATAGTGAAATTCAGCAACTTTGAGAGCCCGTAGCGTCCAAACTCGACGTCGCAGAGCCTCGCGCGACCCGGCATTCGAAAGATCGCACTTTTTTCTTTCGGAAACGACACCTTGGTAGATTTTTTGGCCAGCAGGTTCCGGGATCCCAAAAAGCCCCAAACCCTCAAAAACAGCCATTTTTAGGGGTTTTTGACCTCTACCAAAAAGCCAATCGGTGTTGGATCCGGCCCAATTTGTGTTTCGGCAATTCGTATTCACTAGAGGAACCAAAAATACCGGGAGGGAGCCAGATCTGAGGGGGTCCCCGGCCAAGTGTTTTTTTTGTCTGGAGCTGCTCAATAGAACATGGCCGCCGTCGCCGTCGCGAGGCTTCCGGCGTGCCCTTTCCGGTAGAAGCATAGTGGGCAATGCTCGGAGAACATCCCGACCCGACGAGTGACTTGATAAGAAATGAAATTTTCGGCATGTGAGGTAAGAAAATGATAATTATGGCTCCACTGCGTTCATTATTGTTATCATAAGATTGTATTTGAGTTCTCTAAATGTGCATAAACGTGCCTTTTCCTCTCGTAAAGTGTTAAAGTTCTGACCCTTGCTGTGACCAGCTCGTCTTCTGACTGCAATAATTACTGGGTCTTTTTGGCTGTTTCTGGCCTCGTATCGGCCTATGTGGCATGTTTTTAAAACTTCTGTAACACACTTTGGTCTCCAAATTTATTCCGCATCAAATTTTCAGTTGCGATCCCCCAGAAGTGATCGAATAAGGCTGTACCTAACCTAGTCGCTAGTCGCAAATGTCCCTTCAGTGTCTATGTTTCATCCTCTTGCAGGATTATGCCGGGCAAGCCGGGCCAGAGGAAGGAGAAGAGGAGGAGCCTCTTTCCCTTCAAAAAATCAGTGAGGAAGCGGTTTAGACCTCTATCGTACTGGAAGCGTAAAAGGCAACAAGTAAGTATGTTAGACAGCACCTCCTATCAGCGTTGATTACTAAAACACTGATTGGGCCCAAAGATTCTAATCCATGATTATTTTCTTCCAGCAGGTCTCTATCTCTGACACTCAGGTAATTGAAGTTGCTGAGGTAGTTCTAGGCGTTGAGGAAACAACTGAACATGAAGCCGAAACCGTAAGTGTTGTTTCGAGGTGGCTGTCTTGATCTCGTTTAAGTGCTATACCATTTGTATTGTTCTTGTTTCCTCCCCACAGGCCTCAGACTGTGAAGCAACAACAGACCGTGACAGCCCTTCATTCACCACTTCCCACACCTCTCAGCATAATGTAAGCCCTTTTCTTATTAGCTATTGAGTAACTCTTGCCTTTTTCCCCCTCAAAAAAACCAATCTGTTGTTTTCAACATGTTGTAACAGGTTCCCATCCCCTTGGAAAGTAAAGCAAACCCTTTCAACCTGGACCATGATTACGGCTCTAAAATTGTAAGCATTGTTGCTGTGCAGGAGGTGTCTTGTTTGAATCTTAAGCCAAACTAATATTTTTCTCTCCATTTCTTCATAGGGTTCTCAACCTTCAACAACTGATCATGATTATTGTTGATCATGATCATGAAATTGTTTAGAAAATTCTGGAAGAAAGAAGTCTCGCAAACTTATGAAGAATGGTGAACCTTTGACCTGGAAACCTATCGTTAGATTGTACAAGTTCAAGTCTGAGCAGACAATCAAGAGTCTGCCCAGACTGACAGCTGCATGTGTATATTTAAATAGTTATTCTAGAATGAGTGTGCCCTATGCAGCTCGAGTAGTGAGTAATTCTGTGTCCAGCAAGCTTGATTTAATGGGCTGGCCACAGACTAAAGAACTGAGTATTTTTAAGAACTACTAATGAACTTTTTGATCTTGGCAACGGAGCCTACAAAGACCAGTGGGTCCGTTGCCAAAAGCCTAGATTTAAGCCATACACGAGTGTACAGGATCCCAGATTTGAAGAATACGAGGGGGTATTCACTGCTGTAATAGTCTGTTCACCTTGGCCGTAATAATGCCTGTAATAATGGGTAATAACGCGTAATAATGTGTAATAATGTAAAATAATGTAAAATAATGTAAAATAATGTAAAATAATGTGTAATAATGTGCAATAACGTGTAATAACACGTAATAATGCGTAATGTACGCATTTTGTACTGAAATTTTGGCACATATTGGCTACAAAATGAAAGTGGTCTTAATTTGCTACTCTGTGCAGCAATATTTTCTACCCTTCCGGTGGTCCCGCCATCCTTTCTGTCTTCCCCCGTCTTCCCCTACCCTTCCCTACCCCTTCCCCCCACTCCCCGATGTTCATGTTGGCGGGAAACGGCACGGTGGAGTGGCTGATTTCATGAGGCTGCGCACACTTGGATCAGAGCAAGAAAGGTTGCCAAAAATATTTGCCGCTGCGGGAAAGCTCAAAAAAAAAAGAAAAAAAAAACTTCTCAAGGAAACAAAGAGAAAGCTCATAGAAAAGCTGAGTGAGGGGTTTACTATCCGTACGCAGCTTTTTCATTGAAACTCACTGTTCTTGGTTACACCCTTACAACAAATATGAAACAAAATTTAGAATAAAATTAATTTTGGTTAAAATTCCTCTGCTGATTATTGGACAAAATAGTAAAATCATGCTCTCCTGAAAATCTTTAGAAATCCTATCGGTAAGGTGAGGTATTGGAAAAAAAATCCATTGGAATCTCTCTGCCCATTCAAACAAACTTAAAATTTTAGTAGCATGTAAGTAACAGCATTCTGTAATATGAAAAACTACAGTTGAATGGCGAACACGGGAGGGGGGCAAGGTGGTGCTGGGCTTCCCTTTCGGTCAAAAACGACCGTAATAATGACTGTAATAATCCTGTAATAATCCTGTAATAATGTGTAATAATGTAAAATAATGCAAAATAATGTGTAATAATGTAAAATAATGTGTAATAACGCGTAATAATTGTAATAAGCGTAATAGCGACTACTCTGTGCGCCAGTTTTCGAAGTGAATACCCCCTCGGAAGAATATGAGGAGAAGTGGCGCTATTTTGAAGAGTGGAAGAGAGAAGTGGAGGCCTTGCCTGGAGCATCGAAGGAAGACAAGAAGGCCATGCAACTTTCCATCCAAACTCTGAATGCTTGGGAACTGATATGCAAATCCATCCCAGAGTGCATTAAGTTCCTGCTGAGAGAAGGTACTCACTATGTCATGGGACGAGTATTCTGCCAAGATCTACTGGAACAACACTTTTCAAAGCAGAGGGCGTCCCAGGGTGGTAATAGGAACCCGACTGTAGATCAATATCTTCGCAATGAAAACTCTCTCCATCTTCAAGGTCGCCTCTCCCTTAAACGCAGAGGGGCCAACACAGAAGCAGCTGCTTATGAGTTGGATGACTCTCCTCTGCCCAGAAGAAAGAAGCCCACCAAACGGAAGCTCAACTTGTCAGTCAATGAAGAGGAAACTGTTACGCTAATGTAAGCCTTAAATTTTTCCACGAATGATTCGGATAGTGGTAGGCGCTTTGTACATTTTTTGGCATTTCGTTTGTATATACCCAAATTTAAACCCAATGAATTTTTACCTATTGATTTGTACATAACAATTTGATTTGAGTGTTTTATGCAATTAATTTGTTGCATGTGATGAGTTTATGTGAATTTCTACTAATTGATTTATTCATAGTTATTTGATTTGAGAGTATTATACAATTAATCTGTTGCATCTGATTATTGGATGTGAACTTCTACCCACTGATTTGTAAATAATTCAATTATAGTATTTTATACCTTAAATTTTATTTAGTGCCTAGTGATATTTTGAATGTGTTTTCCACACTTGGTTTGTTGCATCTGATGACTTGATGTTTTAAAGTTAAGTTCAATGTTAAGTGTGATTTTGATGTATTGAAGTTAGTATGATTTCAAGTGTGATTTGTGATGATCTCATTTGTTTACACTCTACTTATTTTCTGTCGGTATGATGTTAACTATGATGTTTATTTCATCTGACCTGATATTAGTTTTAATTGGGATCTGCTGTTAATTTTTATGAAAGTGTAGAGATTTGACGGTTTAAAAAGGAGCTAAACAAGTGTCAGTCAGTATTTTTATTTCTTGTCTTCTTCCCCTCTCTGGCTTGCTTCCCTCACTCTTGGCCAAGGCCCTACAATACTCCTCTTTCTGAACTCACCCACCAAGCAAGGTGTCACTGTTGCCCAGACTATAAATTGGATCGGGCCTCAGCGCCGGTCAACAGTCTGTAGCCTGGTCTCGGTCTGTGCGCACCTCCCTAATAAACCAGTGAATCCCTACTCTCTCTCGTCACTTATCCGTTCCTCATCACTATTAGTGCCCTACACTACAAGTGGTGACAGCGGTTAAACTGGCGATATTGCGTGGGTTTTCCCTACGTTTTTGAAGGAGGACGAGAGTGTGACGAGCGATTTGTGTGATTGAGTAGTCTATAGGAGGTGTAAGGAGGTATTGCCTGGCTGGATAGTCGTGCTGCTTCCTTGAGGAGCGTAAGCCACTACCAGTCTGTGCAGTCCTACACTTCTCTGAGCAATTGGGTTGACTGATCGTAAGCCTAGTATTTGTGCTGATCAGTTGACAGTTTCAGAGGGTTAGACGAACGTAAGCCTGGAGCTGTTTGAAACGTAACCACTCAGGAGTGCGCTGTTTCAGACGTAAGCACAAGAGCTGTTCGGATAACTTGAAAGAGGTGGATTAACGAAAGCAGTTGGTAAAAACGTGCTGTTAAGACACGGAGTGAGTGGACGGAACTGAAAGCAGAGCTCGCTCGCGCTAGTTACCGTCGTTAGGTCAAAGGAATTTCAGGGGAAGTACACGAGAAAGAAAACACAAGTTCTCAAGACATCGCTGTATTATGCAGCCTTTCAGACAACCAGCACGTGACTTCTTCGATCCACACGTAGGACCTTTGCCGCATCCGATGGACGAAGATCAACCAGGCCCTGCTGGTCCTGCTCAAAACGAGCCGCCGCAGCAACCCGACGCGGTAGTTCGACTAGTCCCGCCTCGCGCAGGCCGACCCGGATTGCCCGGATTTGAAGGGTTTGATGTTCAAGAGGGACAGCCTGCAGGAGAACCCGAAGCACCAGAAGCCGGCCGAGGGCGTGGCCGAGGAAGGGGACGTGGCAGAGGCAGAGGCCGCGGTTAGGGACGGGCGATTTCCAAATTTTAGTATCGCGATTGCGATTTCTCATATATCGCGATTTCATGCGATTAATCGCAAAATCGCAAGAATCGCAAAAATCGCAAACAAACGCAACAATACTTATATACTACCCATTATGGCAGAAAATCTTTTTAAAAAGTGCCAAAACAAATTCCTGAGTGGTCAAATGGCAGGCTAGTGGCACCGACAACACGCGCCAGCCTCGTTCGGTGCAGTGGTCGCGAAATCCATGCACGGTACGATTTTTGCGATTTAGCGATTTTTTGCGATTTTGCGATTTTGCGATTAATCGCCGAGGTTCAAAAACCGAAATCGCACCGCGATTTTTTGAAAAAATCGCATCGCACCTGCGATTAATCGCAAAATCGCCCGTCCCTAGGGGGCCATCCATAAAGTACGTCCGCACTTTTTTCGGTCATTTTGACCCCCCCCTCCCCCCTGTCCGCTAACGTCCGCTTTCGGCGACCCCCCCCTCCCCCTTTCGGACGTCCACTTTGACCAAAGTATTCCAAATTTCAACAATAAATCGCTTTTTTGGGGTAAACTGATAAAAAACGCGTGTTTAGTCACAAAAAGAAGCCTTCTGCGTTATTACAATAAGGTCAGAAAATAAAAATAAAAATGACTAGATTCCGTTTCCGTCGCCGCTGACATCGGCGCCGCGCGTACAGACGGCGCAAATTGTCTAATTTTTCTTAATTTTCTTCTTATAATAGTAGGACGTCCGACCACCTAGGACCCCCCCCCCCTCCTCTCCCACGTCCACCAACGTCCGCCTTTGGCCACCTCCCCCTCCCCCTTCGAGTGCGGACGTACTTTATGGATGACCCCTAGCCGCGGTAGAGGCAGAGGTCGCGGAGCTGCTCAAGGACAAGCAAGAGAGTTGCGCCAGCGTCACGTCGAGGAAGCAGACGACGACGACGATGAAGACGAGGAAGCAAGCGAGCACGGCGACAACTTGGGTCATGGATTCCAGCAAGGACTACAAGCAATGCAGCCTCTCTTTAATGTCCTAACTCAGATATTGAACACGCAGCAGCAGCAGATACAACAACATCAACAACAGCAACAACAAAATCAGGGTGTACAACAACAGCGCCCAGCACCCACTACAGAGAGTACTAGAATCCCAGAATATGATGGAGAACATTGCTATACGCTGTGGAGGTCACAGTTCAACAAGATTACAAAGAACATGACAGAAGAAGAGAAGAGTCAGAAGCTCGTGACAGCTCTACGAGGAAAGGCTTTGATGGTCTTGCCAATGCTAGACCAGCAAGGAAAAGAAGCAACGTTTCAAGAACTGGATGCTCTTTTGACAAAAACATTCAGTGCTGTAACGTCACTTTGGCAGAGAAAGCGAGATTTTGAAACGTTGAAGCAAGGGCCAGATCAGAAGCTAGAAGATTTCGCTCTACAAGTCGAGCATGTGGGAAGAAAATACATGGTCACACACAATGAGGAAGACCTACAAGAAGCATTAGTGACAGCTTTCGTCAAAGGCTTAGCAGATAGCCACATGGCGGAAAGACTGGCATTTGCACAGAGCGACACGTTGGCAGATGCTGTAAAGAACCTAAATAGAGGATTACTGCTGTATGGAGAGCGACCAGCCAAAAAGGTCCGTTTGGCTGAGATCGAGTCCACATCAAAGGATACAAGTGAAGTTGAAGTAAACCAAGCTGAAGGTGAACAAAGTACTTCTGGTACTGGAACTCAGACGGTTCAACGAGGACGAGGCCGTGGACGTCCTAGAGGGTCTGGAAGAGGCCGTGGACGAGGCGGTCGAGGATATGCTGGAAATGTACAAAATGGCACATGTCACAATTGCAAGCAACCAGGACATTTCGCAGCAAACTGCCCAAATGGCTCAAGCAACCGAGGCAGAGGATACTTCAATAATGGCAATAATGGAGGAGCACGTACCTGTAGCTACTGCCACATGCCAAATCATGTCTACAGAGACTGCAGAAATCGCCTTCGAGACGAAGCCATGTCACGAGGCCGAGGGCGTGGAAGAGGATACTTCAGTTTCCCACCAGACGCTTTGCGCACAGCTCTGGCATACTACCAATTCCAGGATGCTGGAAACCCGCGCAGCATTGGATGGCCGGACATGAACCAACTTCGGTCCATTCAAGGCCCCAGAAATCAAGGTAACCAGTCGCAGCAAGGTTACCAAGGGCAGCGTCAGAATCAAGGGAACCAAGGCCAGCAGCGCATGCCTTACGTTCCCAGGAATGATAACCAAGATGACCAGGGAAACTAGAGTTGGTACCCTTCCAATCGGAGGGAAGTCGGGTGCCAGAGGAGCCAAAAGTGCTTCAGGTTAAACCAGAAGCTACTCCGACTGTAAAGAAAGAAGACAAACCAGAAGTGAGAAAACCAGTAAAAAGGAAGACAGATGAAAATGCAATGGTGAAAAAGCCTAAGCAGTGCAAGCAGAGTAGAGAAACTGATTGCATGAAAAAGGCGTTGCAAGACTGTACCAGTAAAATCCTCAATGAAGAGCAACATCCAGATTGTGATGTGTGTACTTCTTGCAAAGATGTACCAAAGTTGCGGAATGCTCCTTACATAAAATGTGAAATTCTGGGAACACAAACAGAAGCACTATTAGATACAGGAGCACAAATTACAGTACTTAAAAGAACAAGAAAAGATTTACCTCAGGCTAAACTCAGATTGAAGAGTGCTACTGCACACAGAGCTCCACTATATGGACCAACCTGGACGGACTTCCAAATAAAAGGGAAGACTTATTCCTTCCAAGTCTATGAAGCTGACATTAGTGAAAATCTAATTGGATATGATTTCATGGAGCATTTTGATGTAAGAGTCCATGCCAAAGGACGGTTTGCTAAGTTTGGCTCCAAGGTGAGAGTCCCGTTCAGAGTCAGAAAGTCACCAACAAAAGGAAAGTTTGATGACGGAACATTGTACTATGTGGTCAGAGCCAATCAAAGAACTCTGTTAAGACCATTTGTGACAAAGAAGTTGGAGACAAAGCTGGATGCGGATTTGGAGGCTGATGAGCTGGGCTGATGAGCGCATGGGTGAGACAGGGGGACGTGGTGGCCATGGAGCAGGATGAGGTGGAGGTGCTGTCCACACCAACACAATGTTCTGAGCCTTCGGTCACTTCGCCTCTTGCTGGTCTCAACATGAATCTGAAAGAGAAAGAGAATAATGGAACTGAGAAAGAGAACAAAGACAAAGTGAAAAGTGAGAAAGTCGACACAAAGCAAAAGCGAAGTATGAGAATCCAGCCAGAGGAGGTTTTGAACCTCGAGTCTAGTAAAATCAGAACGGGTCTCTTTACCAATAATAAATTTGCAGAAAATAAAGTCTCAAAATTACCTGCAACAGTGTTGGTCCAGTCCGGGATGGTTCCATGTGTAAGTGCACCAATTACTGTGACAATGGAAAACTTGGGAGCAAAATGCATTGAGATCCCTAAGTATACCATCGTTGGAGAAGTTTTCCTAGTTCATCCATTGAAGTACAGCGGTCTAACTGAAGATGACGACGATGATCTCAACCCCAATTTCTTGGGTGATATGGAGCCTGATGAAGATCCTGTCCTTGTTGAGGGGGACGAGGAGGCAGAGGAAACAGAAGAAATTGTGGAGCTGTGTCACCTTTGTGGAGTGGCTTGGACAGAACACGAAGTAGCCCCACATTATGGCGCAGAAATTAATACAACTCCAAGAGAGCCACCGTTGGAGAAGTTGCCAGAAGATTTGCAAACACTCTTGGAAAAGAGCAGTAAAAACCTAACACCAGAACAGAAGGAAGAGTTAGAAAACATACTTAAGACTCATCATGATGTATTTGCAAAAGACAACTATACCTTTGGTACATGCCCATGGCTTAGATTCCGGATTGACACAGGAGATCATCCACCAATAAAGCAAAATGCAAGACCAGTCCCATTGCATTATAGAAAAGAAGTCAGAGAAACCTTCTTAAATTATCTCAAGATGGGAGCCATAAAACCCAGTCAGTCTGCATGGGCATCGCCCATTCTCTGTGTACCAAAGAAAACTGGTGAAGTAAGAGTTTGCGTAGACTACAGAGCACTAAATGCCATAACCAGGGTGCCGGCAGCGCCAATACCTAGAACACAAGAGTTATTGCAACATTTAGCGGGCAAAAAGTACTATCATTGTGCTGATTTGGCGCATGGATATCATAACTTGGTAGTACATCCGGACGATCAGCCAAAGACTGCAATAATCTTACCTGATGACTTGGCATTGCCAAGCAGGCAATATGAATACACCCGAATGGGATTTGGATTGTCAGCAGCACCTGGTGCATTCCAGTATGTCGCGGACAGATTGGTCACTCCAGCCACAGTGAAAACTCCAGAGAATGACCTGGGAGACACGGTAGCAGTCTACATCGATGATGTCTGCATTGCAGGAGATAACGTCGACCAAATGATGACAAGATTGATAGCCTTCTTCAACAGAGTGAGGGCAGGAGGATTTCTGCTAAAAGCCAAGAAGTGTGAACTCTTCCAAACAGAAGTCTCATTCTTGGGTCATGTCCTGTCAGAGAAAGGCATAAGAGTTGATAACAAGAAGATACACCAAATCACTCATTGGCCAGCACCAAAAGATGTAAAAGAAGTAAGGTCCTGGTTAGGACTGGTACAATATTATGCCAAATATGTACCACACTTGGCAACCATAGCCACACCAATATTTGCGTTAATGAAGCAAGGTGTGCCATTCGAATGGTCTAATGATTGTGAAAAAGCTTTTGCAGAGATAAAACAAAAGCTGGTGTCGCCACCCATATTGGGAACACCAGATGTAGAGAAAGGCCAATTCACAGTAACGTGTGACGCAAGTCTGACTGGACTGGGAGCAGTCCTAACTCAAGAACAAGACGGCAAAGATGTGACTATCTCTTTCTGGTCTAAATTGCTCAACAAAGCACAAAGGAACTATTGTGCTACACACCGTGAATTACTTGCTCTAGTAGAAGCAATAAAAGCTTTCAACCATTACCTGGCAGGAGCGCCGTTCATTGTAAAGTCTGACCATGCAGCTTTGCAGTGGCTAAGAAACTTCAAAAATCCAACTGGACGCCTAGCTCGATGGCTTGAAAGGCTGGCGCCATACAAATTTGAAGTTGTCCACGAGAAAGGAATCAACATTGGGCATGCTGATGCATTGAGCTAGTGTTCGAAAATTCCCGGGAACAATCATTCAGGGGAATATTCCCGAGACTTCCCGGGAATTCCCGGGAATATTCCCACTTGGCCGGGAACATTGCTTCATATGAAACCCATCACTTTTGATAAAAGTTAAATTTTTTAATACGAAATTTTTTGATAGAAAACTAATTTTTGATTACAAAACGTTTTGTTTTGTTCCCTTCTGAAAGAAAAATGGATATACACTCATGTGTTTCATAATTTTTACTTGATACCTTGCGTGTTCTACATTTTTCCTGCAAAAAACCAGCTGTTTTTAGCCATTTTTGGCCCGTCCCGTTTATTTTTTGTAAAAAAAATGACGGAGGGACGGGCATATAGTATGATGCATGCTGTGCGTCCGTTCGTTCGTTCGTTCGTTCGTCCGAGGACTTCCCGTGGTCCGATCTTGACCAAATTTGGTATGCAGCCTCCTTGGGTGACCCTAAGAACCGCCCGGTGGCAGCAAATCCGATCCGAGCCCCGGGGGCGCTGCTGCAGGTGCATCATGGTCTACATGGGGTCGAGGAGGATTTCAGCAACGGATACAGCTAGGAGGGCATGTAGGGGTATTTTTGGAATCGGGGCAACGAAACAAAACCAACGGTGCCAGTTTCAAGCGAATCGGAGAAGTTTCGACCCGGGTTCAAATCCCAGTGGGGTATATTTTAGACATTCTTTTTATTCAAATTTTTGCATTGTTTCTGATGTTTTTGAGGGCGCTGATGACGAAAATAACATTTATTTTGACCCCAGACTCAGGTTCAAATCCCGTCAGGGTTAAACATAGGCGAAATTCGCACATTCCCTGATGAACGGGACGGGCCAAAGTTGCCGATGTATATCGCTACTTTTCCTGTTATTTAAATTCCCGGGAATTTCCCATTTTTGGGGTTTGATTGTGCCCGGGAACGTTCCCGGGAATTCCCTAAATTCCCGGGAATATTCCTACCCTTTAGAACACTACATTGAGCAGACGGCCTGCTAGACCATGCACGGCCAACTGCAAGAAATGTGCAAGATTAGAAGAGCGAGACGCGGCATCCTTGAACTACATAGACATGGATAAACTTTTAGAGCTCGATACACTACCTTCGTCCAAAAACTTTGAACTATTCCATGTCTATGACAACATCTTCCACAGTCCACCTTCAATTCCACTGTGCCATGCAGTCAGTCATGATGGCAAGTTTGGAAAAGGACTGGCATTGGAGTTAGAAACTCTGTATCGAGTGAAGAAGGATTTCCTGAAACAGAAGAACAGAGGATGCCCAGGATTAGTCATCTCTCACAGTCATGGAAGATGCATAGTGAATGTCATCACAAAAGTGAAGTACTATGACAAGCCTACTCCAGAAGAGGTAGAGCAAGCCTTAATCACTCTACGATTGTGGGTAATAAAGCACAATGTACCTGCAATTTGCATGCCTGAATTCTCGTGTGGACTTGATAAGATGCAGTTAGCCACACTGGTTGAAATGCTTCACAGAGTGTTCGGAGACTTGGCTTTCCGGATCTACATGTACCACTTTGAACCTGCAACAAACATACACTGGAAGACATGTGATGTACACTGTAAATTATGTGAAGTAGAGGATAGAATGACAAACCCTGCGAACACAGATGAAGTGATAGCCAATTGGACAACGATTGTGCCTGATGGCAGATGGCAGAATTCGTGGCAAGTTGCACAACGTGCCTCAGAGTCAAAGGACCTCTTCAGAAAGTTAAGGTGCCTCTCAAGATATTCCACGATGGAGTTTTACATGGAAGATGGCATGTTGATACAGCCGGGCCATATCCAACAACAAAAGAGGGATACAAATATGTGTTAGTGGCAGTGGAAGCACTGTCTGGATGGCCAGTATTTGTGCCACTCAAAACTGTACAAGCCCAAGAGGTAGCAAGAGCTCTGATTACTCACGTGTTCTCAGTTTATGGAGCACCACTGTCCATACTAACGGACAAAGCTCAGATCTTCGAGTCAGAGTTGTTCCATGAAATAATGGCACTCTATCACATTAAGAAAACTCGAACGACTTCTTATCATCCTTCAGCCAATGGAAAGGCAGAACGTTGGGTCAGAACACTGAAACAAAACCTCAAGTTACTATGTGATGGAGCTCATCAAATGTGGGTAGAGTATTTACCCTTCATTGCACAAGCATACAGAAGTCTACCTCATGCCAAGCACAAGTTCTCACCTTATGAAATAATGTTTGGAGCGCCAATGAGGACACCTCTTCATATGGACCAAGGACCACCGCCTGTGATGCCAGCAATGAGAGACAATTACCCATGGGCAGTGCGAAATGCATTGTGCAAAATCCATGATGAAGTCAGGAAAATACGAGCTGAAGCTGCAATCAAAATGAAGCAATACTATGACAGGAATGCTGGAATTTGTCCTTTCAATGTAGGAGACAAAGTTTTCCTGTACAACAAAGCATTGAAATGGTATGAAGCATGCCAAAAGCTACATATTGAGTGGACAGGCCCCTATACCATACTCACTCTTATAAATGACTGTGATGCTCGAATTCAAAATGATAAAGAGCCTTCTGATATCCAAGTTGTACACATGGATCGCCTAGCACCACATCCTTCAGTTGGAGAAGAAAACGTTGGAGCTTGGCTAAATTGGCTCACATTCAGTGGAACAGACGAGTCTGATGAATACTTGTTTCTGCAAGAGAAAAAGAAAAAGGAGTGAGACAGAGATAACAGGTAGCACCTGAGACCTCAACAATACTTAGCCCAACAGTTCCCATAGCAACAGAACCATCTTGAAAAGCTGAAGCAGTCATGAGTCAAAGAATGGATACCTTTCTGGAAAAATACAAGATTCCTAAAAAGCCAGGAAGCAAGACAGATGACAAATGGGAAGCAGTAGTAAAATTGGCAGGACGCAGTAAGCAGTGCCATAAAACTGCAAGTAAGAAGCCGGTGAAGCCACTGAAACAGACAATGGTTAAAGCAGCCTTACCTCAAGTAGACTTTGCTGCTCTCAAAGCAAAGATGCAAAAGAAATATGATGAACAGAAAGCCCTTCAAAAAGAAAAACTGGAAGCAGCTAAAAAGGCGAAGCAAGAGAGACGGCGAGAGTGGGAATTAAAACAAGCAGAAGTAAGTGCTTCACGCAGAAAAATGCAACAAGAGGAAGCAGAAAAACGCAGAGCAATGGTTAGAGATTGTGAAGCAAAAGCAGAGGAAAGACTACAGTTTGACTTACTGGAGGAAGAATTGTTTGGTTCTGCTGGTACGAACAACGATGATGTCGATATTGTCCTCTCTGACTTTGATGAAGACGAACTGCTTGAAGAACATAGCCAGTTGGTTCCACAAATGCAGCAACTCTCAGTACAAGAAGAAACGGAGATTGCAGATGTTGAAATGGAGTCAGAAGGTATTCCAGTAGTCCACGAAACTTCTCAGTCGAAACCTGCACAAAAGAAAATATTAGTGAGCAAGAAACAGAAGGAGAAAGCCCGTTGTTGGAAATGTGGCTCACGCAATCACAAAAGAATTGAGTGCTCAAACGCAACCAAGAAACAACTTCGCCGAGTGGCCAAAGAATTGAATTTGCAAGTACTTACCCTCAAGGACGCCAAGCGGAAAGTCGCATTGTTCCCATTGGTCCCGGTGCCACCACCTTTGCCACCGATCGACTTGATGGGTGGGTAAATACCAGTGGGTAAATACCAGTAAAAACCAGTGGGTAAATAGAATGGCTAGTAGTGCCTCAGAATATGGAAGTACGACTGGAAAACAATTCTTTAAACTCAGAATGAACTTAGAATTTGCTTACCTTTGGTCTTTTCGTTTGAAGGGGGAAGAGAAGTAGAACATGTTTCACAAAGTCTCAAAGTATTAACCTGAAATGTCATCTGAAGGAACTTTTGTTTTGATTGGAGTGATAAGCCAAAAGCAGAAGAACAACAACATTAATAGAAGGCACAGAATCAGCATTACCAACCCAGACGGAATGACAACTTAACAACAGAAAGAATGAAAATTTAATAAGGAACGTATAAAAGGGAAAAAGGAATAAGAAAGAAAAACATTACAAAGGAGAATAAACACTAGAAAATTGACCACGGAAGCGTGCATTACGGACTGGACAAGAATTGCACACAGAAGATTTCAGCAGGAAAGGGCCAGGGCATGATGGATTACGCCCCCAGAAGTGGCAACGAAGGGGAAGGTTAAAGGCAAATTCGCCAATTTCATGCACTACAAAGGGAGAACCAACAAGCTCCCACTTGTTAATGCCCACCAAAGCCCCGGGTTTATGGATGGCCCAAGAGCCGCATGCAACGTGAGCCTGTACCGAAAGATAAGGTTAAGGGTCGCAATGAATAATTAATGATGTCCTTCCCTGGATAAAAATACTCACAGAGACAAAGTCTCGAGGCCCTGGTAACTTAACATGTATAATCTGCCCGGAAACACACTTATCCTCACGTACAGTGGAGGACATGGTGAAGAAAAATACCGATAAATACGGGTTGAGCGACGAGGATGAGTGTCAATGGCGACAAAGTCAACAAATGACTGATACAGTGTTAAAAATGAAGGAGTGAACAAATGATGGATGACCAACTTAACTCCGGAAAATATTTAACTCAGAAAAGAGAATGTTACAAGACATCGTTAATGAAGTCCCCGGGATGAGGATTGGGGTTGACATCAGGAGCAGAAGGAAATGAAGGGATAATAGGAGACGCCGCAAACGGATCCTCGAAAGAAAAGCCAGGATGAGAAAAGTATGGCTCAACAATTCCCCCACGCGCGACGCAGTTGGGGCTACAATTTACGGGACGTAGCGCGGCTGGATCCCGACAGTCTGAGTTGACACCGTAAAATCTAAAAAGTAGAGTGCAAAACGTTAAAAAAAAAAATTAATAATAATAATAATAATAATAATTATACGAGAAAGGCGGTACTCACAGGCAACGGAAGAAAGAGGGAGGACGGGTAGCCGCGTCCTCAGGAGTCAAGTGGATTCTAATTTGAGTAGAGCCATCAGGAAAACTGTAGCAACCCCACTCGTCGGGTACTAAACCCCCCTTTGGAGACGGTGTTGGCTGGCGCCCAAGCAGCGCAGGATGGATGGACCTACAAACATAATACGGTGCAGAACTGCCGGGAAAGGAGGTGTGGACACAGGAAAATACATACGTGACCGAGTATGGTCCCAGGCGGCCCCACACCAACAACAGTGCCCCGTACACACTGAGGGACATTCACTCTATCAGGAAACCAGTTTGAAGTCACCATGTTAACCAGATTTCTTACAAAGAAAACCGGCAGTGGAGAAGGATAAACAACAGAGAATACCAGTATGGCTACACGTAGCGACAAGAAGAGAACAAGCAGATTGACCAACATTGGAAAGTTACAGGAAGTGTTTAAAAAGAACGCGCGCTAAAATTACAAGGCAAAATCAAAGGCCAGAACTATATGAGAAGAAAGCTTCAACAACGGACAGGAAAAGACAATAAGAGAGTCAACATTCAAAAACAAAGAAGTCACAGAGAACGAAGCAAAAGAAGTTTGACCGTTAAACAGACACAGTTGGTACGACTGACGTCTGCAACCACCACCGAGCCAGACAGGCCGCAATGCAATGGCAGGAAAGCCGGAGTCAAGTATCAAGGAGCAAAGGCTCGTTGGAATGTCAGACACAGTAAAGAACTATACGATTCAGAGGCAAAATACTACTATGGTCTGGGACAGGGGTGAGCCAGATGGAGAACACCACACGGTATCTGAAGTGAAGGCCACATCATCGGCATCGTCACCAAGCAGCACCTCAGGCGTTCCAGAGTACCATGTACCAACTGGACGGCTCAAGGCGGCGCACTCATGCACGACCCCAACCAATCCCTACACTAATGTGGAGGGAAATGGTCCGGAGATGAAGATGGAACTGCCCTTTTTCTGGACCTCGCGGTGAACACCGTGGAGGGCGCCATGGAGGACACCAGCACAACAGCACCAGCACCATGGCCATCACCACCACCGCCAACACGGAGCGAATACCTGAAGCAACACCAGCAACCGCACTCCCAGCACAGGCCATTCAGTAGGGCCAAGTGGAACCCAAGAGGGGATCCAACATGATACTCTACTAATTGCCTTTCTGAGATATCGGTGTGAAGATCTGCATCAGGGGGATTCGAACCGCCGATACTGGCTGTTATCCTTCTGGGCCACACACGCTAACCACTAGACCATTGCAATACATCGGACGGAGCGGAGCGCTAGTCCTGAAGAGCCGCTCTGCCCCCACCACCGACACGAGCGTCGACGAACTCGGGAGCCAATCAGCGCAGCGACGTGACCCCACCATCGGCACGAAGTGACGCGCACGACGAAGCAACAGTGCGAACAGGGTAGCCAACCCAGTGAAAACAATAGCCATTCATGCGGATCAATCGCACTCGATATGAACGCACCGAGGCAATGCGTGCTGGAATGCACAACACGCGGGCCGTTGCCCGGTCAAGCCTCACGGTCAGTCGGCACTTGACAGCAAAGAGACGCAGACATGGCGCTTGCCTGGTTAAGTCGGCAGCCATGGTACAACAAATTCAAGCAGACAGCTGTCAAACAGCCGGTGATTGTTTACATTGAAGGAAACATAGGAGTTGGCAAGTCAACGTTACTGAAGAATTTGGAAGAGAAAGGATACCTGGTAGTGCAAGAACCAGTTTCCCAGTGGACAAACTATCATGGGATTAATTTCCTGGAATTGTACACTCAAGATATGCAAAAGTGGGCGTTTACCTTTCAATCAATGGTGCTCAGTACATTGTGGCAGGCTCAACTAGAAGCTATACAACAAGAAAATCCTGTCATCATCGCAGAGCGATCTCTACATAGTGTGGTCAAGATGTTCGCTAAAACGCAGAAAGACGCTGGATTTATGAACGAAGAGCAGTATGTATTGCTTGACAACACAGCCAAGACTATGGTATCTCAGTACAAGAGAAAGGAATACTTCATATATCTTCGAGGCAGTCCCCAACAGCCTACAAAAGGATCCATAAAAGGGCAAGGGATGAAGAGAGCACATTGTCCCAAAGGGGTTTCATCCAACAGCTTCATCTGATTCTGGACAACTGGATGGAGAACGAACCAGGACTTCATGCAGTAGTGGATGCCACAGGATCTCCAGGACTGTGCAACAACAAGTCATCGAGGCCTTGGGACAATTACCAAGTTAAGTGTGGTAAAACATTGGTGTTAATTAGTCTTCTTAGATCAAAACTGGTGTTTTAGATAGGATTTAGCTAGCTAGTCAGGATTTGCAACACCAAGGCATCATCCCCAACTGTTAGTTAGAGGGGATTAGGTTACAAAATTCTGTGCGCAGTGCTATGTGTGTTACAGGAGAATCTACGAGAACTCTTCTAGAACTGTCTTCTAGAGTCAACAAGACCAAAACAGCAAGAATAATCCATTTCTGTAAAATTACTTTATTTTAAAATGATCAGGCTAAATGGTTGCACCCCAGGATGGCGTCCCTAACTAGTTTTTGGACGTGCCATGGGAGTCGCTGTTGAACCACTCTTTAAGAGGAAGAGGATCATGAATTTTGTTTGATCGTTGATGGCGTGTCAAGGAAGGACTGGACACCCTTACCTTGAGTCAGATGGGCCTAGACGTGATATTGTTTTCAGCTCAACACTCAAGACGACGCAGAAAAATTTAATTGAATGTCAAAGTTTGGGCAACTTATAATTTTCTTTAAACGAAGGAGTGGAGTAATAACTTTAAAAGGAGGAGAAGTGATAACTTTAAAAGGAGGAGAAGTGATAACTTTGAAGGAAAGGAAGCAATTTGAGAAAATTCTTTTAAAGGGGGAGTGGTGTAGAGATTTGACGGGTTTTTAAAAAAGGGGCTAAACAAGTGTCAGTCAGTATTTTTTTTTTGTCTTCTTCCCCCCTCGGCTTGCTTCCCTCACTCTTGGCCAAGGCCCCACAATACTCCTCTTTCTGAACTCACCCACCAAGCAAGGTGTCACTGTTGCCCAGACTATAAATTGGATCGCGCCTCAGCGCCGGTCAACAGTCTGTAGCCTGGTCTCGGTCTGTGCGCACCTCCCTAATAAACCAGTGAATCCCTACTCTCTCTCGTCACTTATCCGTTCCTCATCACTATTAGTGCCCTACACTACAAAAGTATGATTTCAAAGTCTTTATAATGGGGTGTCGGTTTGTTAACTATGATGTTTATTTCATCACATTCAATGACAATGATTTTTAATAAAGTACATTCTTACTCAGTCAAGATTTTTATTAATTATGTCATGAGAAAAGAAGACCTCATTTACCTATCACTAATACACAGAACATATTGAACTAATTAATCATCTCTCTGAAACAATTTATTTGCGACCTAGGTTAGCTCTAAATGAAACTCCTCCAGTTCCAAATTTCTGACCACCTTTGGATGCGGCTCTTTCATCTTCTCTCCTGCCAATAATACCATTGCGCCAGCTGATACAAAATTGATGGGTTAGAGAAAGCATTAACTTATATGACTCTCTTTCCGTTAAACTGCCCTTCAGCTCATCCCACCTTAGTAACAAACTAGGAGAACCGGGAGAACTCATGATTTTTTCTATAACTTCCTCATTAAGGAGAGATCCGTCTCTTCTCTCAAGGGGCTTCACCTCAATACCCAAATGAACAAAAAAAACCAAAGCTTTCTTTGAAATCTTAGTCAACCGTCCTCTATCAACACTTTCAGTCCATGCCATTAGTTCAGAGTCTGGAGCACAGGCAAAATCGCTTACAACAAATTGTTCCTTAATTGTGGCAATGAGCCTTTGCCACTCCTCATTTCGGTGCTTAATTCTAAGCGCACTTCTGAGAATGCTTTTAACATTGCTGCCCCCAATGAAGTGCATGTTCTGTTTGAATTCAGTGGAACACGTTGACTGGTTAGTGACAGCATACTGTTGCTCCAGGGGCACAAAGCTGCTACCTATGCCTTTGCTCAAAACACGTAACATATAGGCAAGTAATTTCTCTGCAAAATTTCTTATAAACATGGTGACAAACACATTTGAAACATCATTACTCATTTCAGCAAGGATTGATAGTGAACACTGAATGGATGCTCGCAAAGGACGATCCACAACGACAACAGACAAATTGGTAAGGAAGGCACCTGCAAATGCCGAGGGGAAAAGAAAGTCACTTTTTATCTTCAAAAAATCGAGAAGCCTATCACATATACTTTTGAAGCACATTTCCATTGTGGCACTGTCACATTGCTTCTCTAGCTGCGCTGCAATTAAAGTTGTGCTCCCAGCAAAGCCCTTGGTTTGTTTGGTTGCCTGCATTTTAATGAATACCTCCCGTGCTAAGTCAGGGCATTGCTTCAAAATATCTTGCAGCTCCGACAGTCGCAGTATTGCGGCTGGAAATACACAAACAGTAAGCGTTATTTCAGCATGAGATCAAAGTCAAAATAATTCGATGAACAGATAATGTATGTTACCTTGCATTCCATGTCCTACTCGGTGCTTGATGTAACCATCAACAGTTGAGAAACCTTGTGAGTGACATTCACAATCACGACATTTCAAAAGTGGCACACCAGACTGTCCTTTTTGTGAAGATTTGGATTTGGAAGGTGAAGCACCAGCACTTGCCGCTCTTCGCCTTTCTTCTTCCTCATCTTCATGAGAAGGATCCACAACCAACTGGCAGTAGCTCTCTATTTCTTCATCATCATCTGTCCCCGACCAGTCACCCCAGTCCAAGCATCTGGCAGCAGCCTCCTCTGCTAACAATTCTGCTTCCTCGTCAACATCACTTGCGTCTTCTTCAAGAATATGTGCCACAGATGGATCACTTGAACCTAGAAAAATAGTTACAAACGTTGAAATATTTTCCCAAAAATTGGAAGTAGCCAGACACTAGCAGTGTGTTTACCTGGTTCAGATAAATCGGCAATTGGATCGTTATGAACATCTTGCTTAGGATGGAACTTATCCACATGATTCTTCAGCCATTCCACCGTCCGATACTGTTTACCACAAAATTCACAGGCTACCGCCATAGCACTATTTGAGTTAGAGTAAGAAGGTGAACAGCAACAGAAGGCCACAAAACACACAATCCGAGAGGTTAAGAACTCCGGCAGGCAAAACATCAACAGTGTCTCATACCAACACGACACAAACATGTTTTGACACATTACTCAACGTAAGATTGAAATAATTGTTTCAGAGAAGCCTTTTGACTCGGAATAAAATATAGAAACTTTTTATTTCTATGGTCGTCTTTTATCTGCAATTTTATCAGGTACTGGGCGTACTAAATTTATTTCCATCGTTGGCATGTAATTTTAAAAAGAAAAAAAGAAACCAGCGCGTTCCTGTACTCTTGACGATGGCGGTGGAGAGATTTCTTGATACCTAGTGACAAGGAGCGCAACCTAGCGACTCCCTATATCTGTGACTCCATGGTTTGACTTTCTCAAGATGATTTTTTAAGATGTTTTTAATGATGAAGCCTTCAATTTCTAAGATGGTTTATTTTTAATGATAAAGCGTTAAAATATTTTTTAGATGGTTTTTAATGATAAAAGCCTTAAAGGTTCATTTTATGTTAGTTTTTTTCTAGTTAGTACCACTGTAGGTATTTAAATGAAAAGAGTCATCTAATGTTGTTTTTTATTTGTTATCTGATTGAAATGAATAAACCTTCCAAGCTGGTCTGATAGAGTTTTTTTTTATTTTTGTGAATGAAACTCAAAGCATCATTATCAACACGTAGTTCACTTTTTATATGATTCAAAACTTCTTTTGGGTATGAGTGATAAATTTTTACTCGTTCTTTACACACCACTCACTAACATACAAAACTCTATGTGAAGGGAACGAGTATTGTGTTCAAAAATGAGTTTTGGGGGGACATCTTTCATCTCAGATCTGACAGCATGTGGGAAAATGAGAGTGGTATCAAATGAAAGATGGAGTGTCAGTCGCCAGATCGTAAATGAACTTTTTTTTGCTTACAATGAGAAATACTGAGAAAATGAACATGAAAGAGAGACGTTTTTAGTGCATTATGTGAAACTAACCTCTTTTCAAGTGTTTGCATCTTTTGATACAGAACGCCACTGGAACGCAAACAACAACGACAACGACCAGAGATCTTTGGCCAACAAAAAACTAGGAGGGTATTTTCCAAGTGACAATGGATAATTTTGAGAAATTTGGTCATAAAGAAACATCGTTTCACGCTAATCGTGATATATGTCTCAGAACTGCTAGCGGTTTCTTCCTAATGAAAATTTCTTGGCAGGTGTTGCATGTCTTATGTTGGAGATGAGAGACGAAATAATAAGTTTCATTTGACTTCTTTTTTTAATAAATGTGTCCTTCTGAGGGTTTTGGTCATGGAAAAAGCAGGTTTTTGGCACGGACTCTAGTGTAAATTCGATTATGCACGAGAATCGATATCTCGAGATATCGTGATGCATCGATGTTCCCTGCCTGAGAGGAGAACCAACCGGAAGCGTTCGTTAAAATGCAAAATTACAAATCGTCTGAGGACAAGTCATGTAACGATCAGCGACTGACACATCAATCTAGCTTTGTAAAGAACGAGTCCCTCCCATGTGATATCAATTCTTTGATGTCTTTCCTTCTTGTTTATCATAACTATGATGTGGATGAACCTCTCGTTTTGTTTTAGAGGAGTGACACTCTTGAAATAATTTATTTCTGACCTATGTTGAGTTGGGCAGTTTAACCTTATAGTGTGTGAGTCGTTTTTGGTAATGCTATCTTGCCACAAGCAGCTGCTCAGTCTGTATTAACTTGCTGAGTGCCCCATTGATTTTAAATAGAGTTTATGTAGTGGAGAAGCTTCTCTGATAGTAATTTTTATGAGATTTTAAAAAAATTTTGTTTCATTTAGAGTGGAAGAGTCACCAACTTTATCGGCTCTTATTCCAACGGAACAAGACACTAAATTGTTTGTACTCTAAGATTGACTCTTGTCTCCTTCTGTTTTCATCTATTTGAGCTTAATCACATTTGGTATTTAGTGGCCAGAGTATCTGTTCATTAAAGGAGTGTAGAATTTTTGAAGGAAAGTTGACATTTTGTTACTTTCACTTCAGTGAACTATTCTTTATTTTTGCAACTTATTTTGAGTTAGAGTGATAGACTCTCAGCAAGAATATGAAGGAAATGAGCCTCTTGTTATGTTTTAGTGGAGTGACACTCTTGAAATAATTAATTTCTGAGCAATGAAATATGGACAACATAACCTATTGATGGCTGACTAGACACTAGTGATATGAAAAGGTGTACAGGGCAGCTGCTCAGTCTGTATTGACTTGCTGAATGCGCCTTTCATTTTCAATAGAGATTAAGTAGTGGAGAAGCTTCTCTGATAGTCATTTTGATGAGATTTTTAAAATTTTTGGTTTAATTTTGAGAGATAGAGACACTCACTTTCTCCGCCCAAAAATCCAACGGCAGAGGTGACTGAAATGTTTGTACACTAAGATTGTCTTATGACTCCTTCTGTTTTCACTTATGAAATAAAAGCACAATTGGTATTTAGAGTCCACAGTATCTTTTTGTTAAAGGGAGTAAAGAACTATTGAAAAAAAGTGGAGTTTTGAACACTACACTGTAAGATTTGTAAGGATATTTTTTTTTAGTGAGAGAAGGCTTCTCTCTAATTTTTAAATAGAGCTCAGAGAAAAAAACATATTGTTTTCCTTCAGTCATTATTGCTCTATGAAAACGGCCTGCCTGCTACTCCGTGCGCTTTTAAATCAGACTCCTTTCATTTTTTTGGGGGGGGGTTTAGTATTGTATTCCTTTTTTTGTATTTTCAACTATTGTGTTCCTTTTTTTTTGTCTTTTTTAATTTTTTTGGGGGGATTTTTCTCTTTTTTAAGCCTCTCTCATTGCCTGATAAATGGCTTCTTTGATGAAATCTTTATGATAAGACATCAGATCTAATCTCACAGAGATAGGGAAAGGAGACAGGTAACTTCTCATTGCTCCAGCCATCAGATTATCTGAATGGTCTCGAGTCATCTGGACTACTGATTGGGGTGTCTTGTATCCAATCCTCATACAGTATTCCTTGCAGTGGGAAATAAAATGGTCAAAGTTAGACCTGGCAAGGATTGACATTTCCGTCAAATTCATGAGATGGTACTCTATATTTTCTTTCAGGTTGTAAATCATCTTCCATGTAGAGAGAGCAAGGGAAATTTTAATGGGAGATTCTTTTTTCTCAACACACACTGTAATAAATGTTTTATCTTTGTTAATTGAAAGCGTGATATCCCCAAAGGAAAGAGGTTCTAGCTCAGTTGTTTTTTCCAGTGCATTTAAAACATGCATCTGGACTTCTCTGGACATCATGATGTTCAGTTCGGCTGGACTCATTCTATGGTAAATTCGATTACCCTGTTTGTTGGTTTCACCGAAGAGCATCACAAAAGGGGAAAAATCAGTGGCTACATCTAAACCAACTCGAATAGTTTTCGAACCATTCTTAGTGAGTGCAAAGTCCCTTGGGATGCACTGTAGGGGAAATTCTGAGGGGCTAGAATTATTTTTCAGACTGACATGTATTTTCATGACAGTGGGGGTGTTGTTCAACCCCAATTCCTCCACAGTCTCATTAGCCATCATTTGATTATAGGCCTCATTACACATCTGGTCTAGTAAGTCAGAAGTGGTAGAGGACTCACTAGTGGAGTCATACAAGTCTGAACTTGAAGGATCTAGGACAATTCGTCCCCGAGAATTGGTCCTCGGACTATTCGTACCCCCCATTTCGTCCCCGGGACAATAGGTACCCCACACTGTTCGTCCCCCCGTATAACTGGTCCCAAGACAATTTGCCCCCAAATAATGTTTTTCTGAATTTTCGTTTGTTTATTTCAAAACTGACGGAAAGAACAGGTGCAGCCAAAGATTTTTGTTCCCGTCAAGTTGTGGCCGATAGCGCGCAGGTAGGACAGGATGTCGTCTTCCTCGTAAAAAGTTTCGTAGCGATCTACAACCCTCCTACACTGGTAGCCAACGAATTTGACGTCTCGTTCGTGTTCACGTTCATGTTAGTTTGTGTCACACGGCACCGCTTTGTCTTATTACGCCGAGTGTGGCACTCAATCAGCTGGAGAACTGTCACATTAAAACGAATGAGACACATAGTACCCATGGACACATGTCGTATCACATCCAACGAATGTGACACCCATGTACTGTGACATTCGTTGTAGACATGCTCAATTTGTAATGTTCCTTTGAATGTGACACGCCATGATTGTCGGATTATGGGGCGTCACGTTCGTTTGAATGTCACAATTCGGGCATGTCACGTTGAAACGAATGTGACAGTTAACGTGTGTCACATTAACATAAATCATGAGGTACCGTATGTCACATCATTCGTTTTCATGTCTTGGTCGCCGGCATGGGGACCGTCCCGACTGGGACCATTCTAAAATCGGGGACACGTTTGGGGACCAATTTGAAAGGGGGACCAATTTTGCCGGGGGCGAATCGTTTGCGGACCCAAAAGTACTTGGGACGAATTTTCAGGGACGAATTGTCCGGATCCCGAACTTGAAGACTCTACGGCTGTTGGGGGAGGGGCAAGGGGGAGGCTCGAGGACAGTTCAAAGTCCATGAGAAGGTCCTCCGGGATCTGGGGGAGGGGAGAGAAGGGGGTCTCGCCACTGGGCACCTCGACGGCGGCCTGCACTGTTAAAAAAGTTCGTAAATTTCATAACAGAATTAATTGCAATTTTGCGAACATGGTTGTGAATTTTCATAACATTGTAATTTTCATAACAATGTTGTGAAAAATGATATTATTTCTTAATTTTCAATACATGTTCTTAAAATTACGAATGTGTGGTAGTAAATTTAGTATACGATCGCATTTTCCCAAACCAATGTTCTGAACTTTGCGATCGGATGTTAAAAATAACAATCCAACGGAGGGCGATTCGGCGCGCGTTTTGAATGTCTACCTTCTTCCCGCTGGACGGTCGTCGCCAGCCGCACCCAATCACAAAGCCGCCTCTAACCCCTTCCCCCTTCCCCTTCCCTTCGCCCCTCCGAAAGATGGTTTTTTTTTTCTCTCTCTCTCCATTTGATCGCACGTTCTCACATGCGGACGTAATTCACGAAATGCCTTCCAAGTGGCAATTCGAAACTGTGTCAAATTTAGATTGTTGAAGACATAATGTCTGTCTCGAGAATGACCTACAAGTGTGCTGGGCTGTGTCATTGACTGCGAATGAAATGAAATAGGAACGATAATGCATACCTGCCTAGGCTCAAGATTTGGTTATGTCGCCCTTGTTATGTTGGGGGAAAATGGTTGTGGGAATGGTAAGCGTTAATCATCAGTTCTCATTGAAGTTGTCTTGTCATTTTCTTATGTAATTCTTTATGTGGGCCAGGGCTTGTCCATTAATTGGCGCGTTCCTTCTTTCAGATTCATTTATCCGACTGCAGGAGCTGTTTACATCAGCCCCACTGCGTGCTTCATCAAATCAACATCATCATCTGCAGCCTACACATTTCTCAATTGGTATGTAATATTCAGTCTTCCATTTCACTATTCTTGCCACCTTCCTCTTTGTTTATTTAGTTAATTTGTTTCTATCCGTTCAACCACAGGTACAACGTCATCCACTCAACTGGCGCAACTGCAACTGGATGGCTATTTGTTCAAGCACAGTTGGAGGCATCTTCATTAAATCAACTTGATTGTCTCCTCACATGTCACAATGGGTATGTAAAGTGTAGTATTTTATTCTAATGTTCTTGCTGTTTGGTGGATTGTCTAACTTTTTCTTTAACTTTGTTTGCTTTTCAACAGGCTCAATACAACTCAGGTGCCGCTACTGCTCTTCTCCATATTCTACTTTTATGGGCTACGTAAACCATCTGCCTCATCATCGTCACATTACCAAGTTCTTTCCTTGTGGCATAGATGATTGCAAAGAAGTCTTCCCAGCAGAAGCTTCCTTGCGCTTGCATCTCATTCGACACCACAAAGTTTCTGTAAAGAAGAAGTCTACAAGCACTGTGTATGCTACAGATTCATCAGGAAAGTATGTGTGTACTGTGTCCCATTGTCGCCAGCAGGTGAACTGCAAGAAAGATTTGACAAAACATATTTGTAGTCACATAGCAAATGGTCTCAAAAATGTGCCTTGCCCACATCGAGGTTGTAATTCCTGCTATTCCAACGTAAACTCTTTTTTAAGTCATCTTCAAAAATTCCACAAGCCTGTGACAGTTGAAGTAGAATCACACCCCTCCAATAGTGAGACCCAGACCTTGCCAGACTTTGACGATTATGTACAGTCGGTGCCACTAGAAAGTGATTTTGATAATGCTCAACATGAAACTGTCCCAGAAAAGAACCAACGTAGTTTTCAAGTGCTGAGCTTGGCTCAAATGTTTATGAAGTTGGAATTTGAGAGGCTTGTTCCTGCCAGGACTGTCAACTATGTAGCAAATGAAATAATGACCATTTCTGAAGAAAATCACCTCCAAATTGAGATGGAAGTAAAGGAACATTTGCAACAACTAGAGTTGGACAGCAATGTTATTGATTCAGTTCTTAATAGTATTTTTGGTCCGTTGAAAAATCAGTACAAGTGCTTGCGTAGTGCTCATTTAAGGACTAAGTTCTATAAAACTATGAATAGATTTGTGGAACCTAAAATAGCAGATGCAAAGGGGGATCAGAAATACTTCCATATTCCCATCTCTCAAACTTTATTAGGTTTATTTGAAGACAAATCTGCACTTAACATCCAGTTAGAGCCCCCTCTCAATACAGATCCTGACATCCTGAAGGATTTTACTGATGGCGCTAATTTTAAAAACAATAAGTTTTTCCAAGAGAACCCTACAGCACTGCGCTTGATTATATATCAAGATGGGTTCGAATGTTGCTGCCCTATTGGTCCATCAAAAAAGAAGCACAAATTCACTGGTATATATTTAAGTATAGGCAATCTACCTAGCCATCTTAGAACTCATGTTGATAATATTTTTTTAATAGCCTTGCTTAAGGAGAAAGATATGGATCACAAGAAAGTGTTTGGAAAAATTGTAGAAGAGTTGAAAGACTTGGAAACCAATGGAATCTTTGTGCCTGGATACGGTCAGATCAAGGCTGGCTTAGCATTTATTGCAGGTGACAATTTGGGCAGTCACTCTCTTGGTGGATTTTATGAGTCTTTCTCCAGGACAAGATATTTTTGTCGCTTTTGTTATGTTGACAGACCAACATTTCACAGTGCTGGTGGTCATTATGTTGCTTTCCCTCTGAGGACAAAGGAAACCCACCAACGCTGCTTGAGAGGGCAGAGACTGGAGACAAAAAAGGGTGTGAAGTTTGACAGTGTCTTTAATGAATTGCCCTATTTCCATGTTTGTGATCCTGGTCTCCCATCCTGTTGCGCTCATGACCTGGCAGAGGGGGTCGGGGCGTGGGATATGGGACTATTTATTCATTATTTTGTATCTGAGGAGTGGTTTGATTATGAGAAGTTAACTGAACTGAGGAAGCGTTTCCCCTTTTCAACCAAAGACAAACGGGACGAGCCAATTGATTTTTTAGAAGAATATGCCCGTGTGAAAGGGGGAGCCATGCAGATATTTAATACAATTCGATTGTTCCCTTTGATTATCAAAGACCATATCAAGGATCCAAATGACAAAGTGTGGAAATGTTTCCTTCTGCTTTCAGAGATTTGTGATATTATTTTGGCACCAGCAATTAATAAGAAATGTTTAGGCTACTTGGAAGAGCTTATACTTCTGTACCTTGATCTCAGGAAAGAATGTTTTCCTGATGTTCCCCTTCGCCCCAAACACCACTACCTGGCCCATGCCTGTCTAATGATATTATTGTTTGGGCCGTTAAAGAATATATGGAGCCTTCGCTTTGAGAGTAAACATTGCTTCTTTAAAAGAGCTGTGCGATCTGCCAAAAATTTCATAAATGTGTTAAAGTCATTGACATTTAGGCATGAACTGTACCAGTGCTACCTAAGATCTGGAGCTAGGGCTAGATGTTCCATCGTTGCCAATTCATCTAGTGATTTTAGTCCAAGTATGTATTCTGAAGAGCTCCAGCTTGCCATGAGTGAGTGTGATTTACCTCCCGAAGTAGAGGAGTGCACTTCAGTGTCTGTTAAAGGAACAGACTATAGAAAAGGTCACATTGTTGTTTTAGGACAAGATTCATATCAGTGTAATGAAGAAATGGGCAGAATTCTGATAATTCTTCACTGTGATGATGCTGTATTTTTTGTTGTTGAAGTCCTAGAAGTTGTCTTTGTACCCCACATAAGGGCTTATAAGCTAGGCCAAAAAGTGGGTTACAAGTGTGTTAAACAAAGTAATTTGTTGAGCTACTATGCTCACCACACTTACAAACTTCATGATGGCAACTTTGTTAAACTTCACCATGCTCTTGTAGTTAAGTATTGATTAGTCTCACCTGACCTGAATTACTGTGTCACTTTTAGTGTTGTTATCTAGTGTTCAAATATTTTATACTTTGTGTCTTACTTAGCTTTTAGTACAAAAATATTTATGGTTTGCTTTTTACTTTTTATGATTTGTGTTACTTGACTTGACTTACTGTTAAATTATCTTAAGTATTGTAATTGACTTTAACTGTTGATATGGCATGCAGACATGTTCACGTGTGAATAAACTTAGTCCTGAACTTGTTTGCTGTATCCTACCGTCAAATCCCAAAACATTGATGCACTTGCCATCATAAAAAATATTTGTTACCTGTGCACTTTTAGATCAATCTCATCAACGAATGCCAAGAGCTTTGTCAACTCTGTCAGATCACCAGAAACCAATCTTTTTCGCAAACTTATTTTGAAGTGTTACCAATAAAAAATTATCTGTTTCTGACAAGTGAAAATGTGAGTGATGAGCTCAATTTTCTAGCACGTTAAGTATGTTGCTGAAAGTGCTCCTATAATGAACTCACTCATTGCTTATCACCTGGTGTTTTCATTGGTATGGACTTGCAGGCCATGTGGTTCCTCTTTGCAATCAAATTGTGACATATTCTTGTAGACAGCATTATTCCTTATGCTTTAAGACTAATTTAAGTCTGTTCATCACCATATTATATATATATTATAACCAAAATAAAATTGTTGATTTGAATAAGTTACATCAAACAATTTTATTTTCGTTATATAATAATATGTGTGGTGATGAGAAGACTGAAAAAAGTCCTAGAGCATAAGGAATACTGTTCTCTACAAGACTATACCCCATTTTTATTACAGAGACGAACCACATGGCCTACAAGTCCATACCAATGAAAACACCAGTTGATGAGCGATGAGTTTGATGAGTTCATTGTAGGATCACCTTGAGAGCCGCTCAGTTTGAAAAACAAATCGTCAAAGCTAAATTGTTTAGATTTGTTTATATTGCTTCGCTTTGACAGCAGTTTGCCCAAAATCTTATCTCATGGAATAGGTAACAATCGAACGCAGGTCACATTGATGTTTTCAATCACTTAGCATTTATTTGACTCAATGTAATACAGTTAACAAAGACAACAGGAAACAGGGAAATAATCTGATAAAAATATTAACAATCTAAAGTAAGAAGTAAGTCACTAAACAAAATCTGATAAAATTATTTACCATCTGAAGTAAAAAGTAAAAGCTCGCTAAACAAAATCTTTACTTTCTAAAACATCAAATCCCATATTGACATAATGACCGTCCATCCAATGCCATAACATTTGATAAAGATATTTACTTTATGAAGCAGAAAGCAAAACATCACTAAGCAAACACTTGACTTTCTGAAACGTCAAAACCCATGATGACATAAGAGCCTGGGTCTTGCCCATGCCACTTCATAACACGCTGGATGTATTCCTTGTAGTCCAGGCAAACATTACAAAATAACGGGATTTTCCGGACAAAATTGCTAACAAGCTGCAATTTTGGGATTCGATAGAGTTCATATTGTAGAATAACATACCAAAAATCCCAAAAATTTTATTTGACCACATTGGCCGCAATCAGCGTTCAATGTTCAAAAATTTTCACTTTTCGAACGGCGGCTATAACTTTTTTCCTATTTGTCCGATTTCACTGCGGGTTTTGCTCGTTCAATGCAGCATTGAACGCTCTTGAACTAATATAAAAACGTGTTTCGTCGTCAGACTAAAAATATCCACACTAGAAAGGGACAAACTGTCAAAAACGGGATTTGGGTCGAGCTGCAATTTTGGTTTTTCGTATTTTGTGGCGAAATGAGGCAGCGATTCTTAAAGTACCCCTTTTTCAACTCGTGTAGATCGTTCTATTGCGCACAAGAAAGGCCATTACGCATTTAGGGCTACGACGTACGGTTTAAGTCCTACGGGGGCGGAAGGGGGCGAAAGGCGCCGGGCGGCCCCGGGGGCCTTGCTGCGCGCCGCTCCACGTAGCCGCCGCGACCGCCCAAAGTGACACATTTGGCGTCGCAGTGAAGAAAACCGAAGCCAGTTAGAACAGAATGGTGAACGGGATATTGTTCTACAGCGCCGGGCGCTTTCATTGTCTCTTCCGGAAAAGTTATGCCAAGCTCCGTTTAGCGGGATATGCGCCTCAAAGTCGGTGCGATGGCGTGTTTGTGTCACTTTGGGCGAATTCGTCACTTTTTCGGCTGACTTCGCTGCGAACTTGCAAGTCAACTGTTCGAGCTAAAGTTACGCTCGAAGTATTTTTAGAAAGGTGGGATGACAGAGAATACTACCACGAGGGTAAACGAGCATTTGCTAACTTTTATTCCGTGCACGACTTCGGCAAAAGTGCTAGTTTTAGCTATTTACTAAGAAATTTGATATTTTTCGCGAAGAGGTGCAAGGAAACAGACGAAATTTAACCTAATTGGTCAACAGGAGCCCATTTCTCTTCAGTTTCTCTTTCCAAATATGTATTGTGAATTACGACAGTCGTCTTAGTTTGTCTCGAATGCTTCTTTGAAGTTGAAGAAAATTGCCATTTCCCTAAAATAATTGTCAAAACTCACACATCGCACCTCGCATTGCTGATATAACAACGTAGTCCCAGAAGAAAAATTTAACCGGGACTGTGGGTTTTACGTCCCTCATATTTTAAAAAAAAACTCTTGAAATTAGTAACAACTACCTTAGTTTGTCGAGGAAAGTACCCCAAAGATGGAAGAAATGAGTCAACCACATGATTGAATTGCTAAAACTAGCGCTTTTGCCGAAAGTCGTGCACGGAATAAAAGTCAGCAAATGCTCGTTTTCCCTCGTGGTAGTTTCTCTGTCATCCCACCTTTCTAAAAAAACTTCGAGCGTAACTTTAGCTCGAACAGTTGGCTTGCAAGGTTTGCTGCGAAGTCAGCCGAAAAAGTGACGAATTCGCCCAAAGTGACAAAACACGCCATCGCACCGACTTTGAGGCGCATATCCCGCTGAACGGAGCTTGGCATAACTTTTCCGGAAGAGACAATGAAAGCGACGGCGCTGTAGAACAATATCCCGTTCACCATTCTGTTCTAACGGCTTCGGTTTTCTTCACTGCGACGCCAAATGTGTCACTTTGGGCGGTCGCGGCGAGCTACGTGGAGCGGCGCGCAGCAAGGCGCCCCGGGGCCCCCCGCAGAGCGCCGTGGCGCGCCCCTTCCGTCCCCGTAGGACTTAAACCGTACGTCGTAGCCCTAAATGCGTAATGGCCTTTCTTGTGCGCAATAGAACGATCTACAAGAGTTGTAAAAGGGTTTCTTTAAGAATCGCTGCCTCATTTTGCCACAAAATACAAAAACCAAAAATTTCAGCTTGACCCAAAACCCGTTTTTGACAGTTTGTGCCTTCTAGGTGGATAGTTTTAGTTTGACGACGAAACACGTCTTTATATTAGTTCAAAAGCGGGTTTAATGCTGCATTGAACGAGCGAAACCGCAGTGAAATCGGACAAATAGGTAAAAAATTATAGCCGCCGTTCGAAAAGTGTAAATTTTGAACATTGAACGCTGATTGCGGCCAATGTGGTCGATAAAAGTTTTGGGATTTTTTGGGATGTTATTCTACAATATGAAATCTATCGAATCCCAAAATTGCAGCTTGTTAGCAATTTTGTCCACCACGAATGTAATGTTTGCCTGGACTATTGCTCTTCTTTACAGCCTCTTCTCTTGTTTCTCCCCATCCGAGCACCACTGAAAGTTCTTTTTCTTCTGCATCATCAGTACGCTCAACATAAACAATGTCACCTCCATTATACATTCTACCAGCAGAGTCGAAATCGCCTATGAAGTGCAGTTCACCATCAGAAGGAAAAAGCACTACAATACAAATTTCTTCCAAGAATAAATCAGGTGAATATTCTGTTGTCATGGCTGAAAAAAATGAAAAGGAGGCATAAATCGACTAATTATCTAGATTTAGTCCTCAGACACTGGGAGTGAAGGTCCCACAGCAGAACACCTATTAAAAAAATTAAACATTACCTTTACTGGTGCTGTGCTGTGCTGGAAATGATATCGGCTCGGCTCGGTTAGGCTGCGTGTGGCGTGTTGTTCGGCTGGGCTCTGGCTGGGCTGGCCTTCTCCCGTACTCGACTCGTACTGCTCGACTCCTCAGCTGATCGGCATCGGCTGGCTGCGCCGCGCAGGCAGAGCTGGCAGTCAGGCAGCCAGGCCGGCCGGCAGCGGCCAGCTGTTTGACCTGGTTTGACCGTTATTTGGCCGGTCTCCAGGGTCAACTTTGTTTTCTGTTCAAAAGTGGAACGCTCCAATCTCGAACGGAACATGCAGGCGTTCAAGAACAGACCCCGCGGTTTCCGAAGGTTAGGTTCTAGGCCACATTTCTCTGGAGCATCATTCGTCTGGGATTGCTGGAAAGTGTGTGACCCAGGTAAGCAAACACCGTTTGAAGCACAACTTTTCGTCTCTGTTTCTGTTCTGGCGTAAATCTTCGCTCTTAGTTTGAGCAAATCATTAATAGGGCCTTGTCGCTTCTTTGCAATCTTGTGAAACGCTCCTTCAAGCGCAGAAACTTTCATTCTTGACTTCTTACCTGTCGCCGCCATAACCCCACTTTGGTCAGCGTGTTGTGTTTTAGGCTGTCTTATTATATCCTCTTGGAGAGCTCTGATATTCTGTTTCTGTTAATGCGGTCGTTTGGCGGGTGCGGGGTTTTGCGGGTGTTTGGCTGTTTTACTTCCTTTCTATTTGCTCCATAACTATCTTATCATTGCAAACCTGTCCAAATTTGTGGAGACTTCAGTCTTTGCCTGGTTCATGACCCTTGCCCATAGTCCTGTATTGTGTGTTAGGGCTCTTTTAATTGTAGGTTATCTCAGATACAATTAATGTCCATATGCTTGTCATTTCAATTACTATGATGTTTTGTTTTCAGGGTGAACTTTTTGACAACTCACTGAGGCTCGGTGATGCTTGGATGCTGAGACTCCTTCCGCTTTATCTTCAAAGAGTCGCTGGTGGCTACCTTGTTGATTGGGAACATCAATTCTCTCCACTGTTTCATCAGAGAGGTAAATTTAAGTTCTGGACTCTATTAGTGAGCGGTGTTTCCAAATTGCAATGTTCTTTAATGGTATGCTTTGTTGTTATCGAACAGTTTGTGACTTCTGTGTTTACAATGCCTCTTATAATGGTGGCGAATGAGGAACGCAAGATCAAAGTCCTTCTGGCGGCATCCACTACTCAGCAGCTTAATGATAAGGCTGTTAAGAAGCTTAAGTTGTCTCAAGACATGCAATACAAGGTTGGTTGTTACTGAAGTTTGCAAAAGTTTTGTATAAGTTCAATTAAAGCAAGGGTCATTTCATTTCAGGTGTGTGTGGACAGTTCGGGTGCTGCAGCGGGAAGTGAAATAGATGAAGATGACTTACTCCTTGAACTGAGCAGTTTTTACTCAAAATCGAATGCACATCTTGAGGTTGTCATGCTGCCATCACATAAGGATTGGTCACCTCCAGGTAATAGCAGTTTTATATTGTATCTTGTTAGATCTGCTCCTACACTTCACTCTCTTTGATTATGACTTCTGTTTGTTGTACAGAATCTGTTGAGGGATTGTCACGTCGCAGTAACAGTGACTCAAGTTGTAACTCTAACTCTGACTCAGACTCAAGCGGTGATGGGCCCTGTGCTGATATTTTAGAAGTGAGTCTAGTCGTGCCGCCATCACCCTGTGTTACTAAGCCATCATCACATCCTTCAATACCAATCACTCCGTTCAACGAGATTTTTGAACCGGTTTTGGAGGCAATGCGAAGACAGCCTCCTCCATGTGATCTGGTCCGACGCAGAAAGGCAGCTCTGATGGCAGCACAGAAAGAAGTCGCCTCGCACATCCTGAAGAAAGTCAAGGATTTCCGAAAGGAAGTGTGTGAGAGGTATGCCACTGCAGTGTTTTCCTCTCAAAATGGTAAATTTAAACCTGTTTTTGAGAAACGGGTGAATGATCACTTTTGTAGTGATGGCCTTGCTGACTTTATCTGTCACATCTACAATGCTGTTAACTACAGTAAGGGGTCTGAGAACACATCAAGACGTGGTCAACGAAGAAAAGTGGCAGCTCTTCAAGAAGAAGTTGATAACCCCGATGAAATGGAACCTCAGGCTAAGGCACGTTCAATTGATGACTGCTCTTATGGTTGTGAAAACTTTAATCCCCCGCTACCATCTGATGAGACTTTAGAAACGCAAGAACAGAAGAGAGAGCACCTAGCCCAATCTAAGGACTTGTCATCAGCCTATGCTGTTTCGTTATTTCAAAAGACATACTCTTCCCAAAGGTCTGAAATTGTTGGCTGCAAGACATTACCAAAGCTTACTGATGTATTTGTGAGATGGCCCTGCCTGAAGTCTGCAAACCTACTTATTCATCATGCCAGTATTTTGTTCAACAAAGATGTGAAGAACTTATGGGCGATGCAGCTGGACAAGATGACCCCTGATCTGACAGGCTTCTTCAAAAGTTACTGCCGTAAAAGTCCTCGTAGCACAGCCACAGCTGAGCTGCTGAAAGTGTTTTCAGAAGCCCAAGGTGCTGTGGAGACAATGGAAAGCCAGATTCCTAACACTTTCAGTGTTTTTTTCATGATAATCGCTTATATGCGTGAGAAGCATGATTTCTTTTTCCAGGTTGCAAAGGTAATTATGCTCTTTTCTAATTCTGCTCGTTGAGTTTGATTTGATTGTTTCTGATAAAGGTTTTTCTTTTTAAGGACTGTGACTCTGACTCTGAACTTCTGGAGCATGCTGCGTGTTCAAATGGCAACCCAATCCTATTGGTCCAAGGTAAGATCTCAAACCTCCTTAACCCCTCTCTTTGAAGTTATGTTCATTGCACTGTTATTAACTTGTTTATTTGCCCTTTGCAGGATTCTCAGTATTTGATCCCATGGCCAAATGCTTTGTAGTAGTTCTAAAGAACCATGTCATCGAAGTGAGAGATCAACTAGAGGGCATTCTAGTAATGTTTATCTCTTTTTTTATATTTGGGTTCAAGTACACAGAAGAAGTCCAAAATACTTTAGAATTTATCCAAAGGTAATAGTTTTGAATTTATATTTACCAACTTGTTCTAGGAATTTACTTAAAATTTTTAACATTACTTTATGTTACAGATTTTTCTTCCTAATCAATCCTCCTTCTGGGGATAAGCGAGTGGTGGCAAGAAGAAAAGGCCATTTGGCTGGGAAGGTGTACAAACTTTCGGAAGAAATCCGTGCATACTCATCACCTTGGTCGATCCCTTCAGTCTAAACTAACGCTTGTGCTTGTGCTTGTGCTTCTCTATTAAATTCTGTACTGTCAAACGCTGTACATCCTTCTTATTTGCCTTTATCCATGGAATGGATTCCTATATTAAGGAACCAAATTAGTACTATTAATATTTAAAGAAATGAAAATTAACACTGGAAAAGTTGTGGATAGTAAGAACATGATTGGGAATTTTTAGAACGGACAATTGGAAAACTGGCACTGGAGCCAATTGTAAATTTAGGATCACGATTGCAAAATAACCAAGACTTTACCATAAAATTACAAACCAACCTGTATTGAAAATTACAATGCAACAATGTGAATTTTGATACCATGAATCGTAATTTTCATTACACAATTGTAAAACAAATTACAATCATTGGTGATATGAATTTTCATAACATGGGTTTGTGAAAAAAAATGCCAACCGATGTTATGAAAATTACAACTCATTTTTTTAACAGTGTGGTCGCCGCGCACCAGTGGGAACTCAATGTAGTCGACGGGCGGGGAGGCGGCCGCGTCGACGGGGACCTCGAGCAGAGGCATGCTGGGCGCGTTCTCCTCTGAGGCCGGGAGCACACCGACTACGCCGGGCTTGACGCCACTGGGGACATCGTGGTTCGCACTAAATAGTGTGAGACTCTTCCACACTTGGATTGGCAGCGTGAATTTCGTGCATGCAGACGAGCATTTTGAAACGCAAGCAGTTTCTTTCATATATGCAAACTCAACAGTGTATTCTGTACACTGTCTTTAGCGTGTTCTGACGAGTACCCTTTTTCAGCGCGTGCATACAAGCACACTCCTACGAGCGTGTACACAACTGCATATATTTCCAGGATCTGAGCACACTCTCGTTGGAATGTACTCATCTTAGTACACTCTCGTAAGAGTGTACTTGCGAGTACACGTTGAACAGAGTGTGCTGAGCACACTGTGGAGTTTGCAGAGAAGCTTGAAGCACCCGGTGCCTGTGCGCTGTAGTGGGGAGGGATTGTCAATGCTGCGCGCAGGCCGTCGCACGCGAGGAGGGGGTGCCATTGTCGAATTCCGCGCAGGTTGCGCCTCATTGCCAGCCAGCCAGCCAGCCACACGAACCAACCCGCCCCGGTCGCCAGCTCCTAATATACTAGGGGTACGCGCCGTTTTGTTTGGGCGCGTAGTAGGCGAGCGATGCGTCTGTATTCTTGTAGAAGATGGTGAAGAATATATGCAAAGAAAGGGCCCAAATACGGGGTAAAATGTGAAACTCAATTTTAAAGTTTGGTCAAAAATTGGGGTAAATTTTGGGGAAAGTAAAGGTCTGGGATGAAATTGGAAGTCATTTTCGTGATCAGCACCCCAAAAACTGCAGGAAACTATGTAAAACTCAATGAAAAAAATTTTGGTCCGAAATTGGAAAATTTTTGGAAAAGAAAAGGTCTGAGATGAAATTGGAAGTCATTTTCGTGATCAGCGCACCAAAAACTGCAGGAAACTATGTAAAACTCGATGAAAAAATTTTTGGTCCAAAATTTGGGTAAATATTTGGAAAATAAAGGTCTGAGATGAAATTGGAAGTCATTTTCGTGATCAGCACACCAAAAACTGCAGGAAACTATGTAAAGCTTGATGTAAAAATTTGGTCCGAAATTGGTAAATATTTGGAAAAGTAAAGGTCTGAGATGAAATTGGAAGTCATTTTCGTGATCAGCACACCAAAAACTGCAGGAAACTATGTAAAACTCGATGTAAAAATTTTGGTCCAAAATTGGAAAATTTTGGAAAAGTAAAGGTCTGGGATGACATTGGAAGTCATTTTTTGATCAGCACACCAAATACTGCAGAAAGCAATGAAACACCGAGGAAATTTTGGTCGCAAATCATGTAATTCTAGTTGAAAGTATGGGTTTCAGTTGTTGGGTTTCTTAAGAGCGTTTCCTGTTCATAGTGTCATGCCACGAACCCTGACCCTGTTACTCAGTCGAGAAACTTTTTAACAGCCGCATTGAATTGCTTAATACGATTCACAAATACTTCAATACCATTCGATATCTCCTTTTTACTGAACTTATAAATACGCAGTGTTTTTAGTAATACCTAAATAGCCTTTCTCCCTTTTAGTTTAAACTAGTGGATTTAACTATATTGATTTATCTGCATTAATTAAAAAGAGACATTTTTACAGGCAGGCTGATTTCAACTACTTTACGGAGAAGACCTCCTGTCAGATCCAATGAATCGTGTCATAGAATCCAATGTCGAGGCCACTTATTGCTAAATGCAAGTTTATCTTATTGATAATGATAGTCATGGTGTGTTTTTTTTAATCTTTGAAACAGTTTAGCAAAAGTATTTACCTAACATTCTGAGTAAATTAAAAAAAAAAGCAAACTCAAACCATGCCCAAACACAAATTACCAGTTGTCGCAGACAATGTATGATTAAGTTAAAAGAATCGTCTCATAAAATCATATGACCAATTCAGTGAATCGTCTCATTGAATCTGATGTCAATGTAAAACCTTGAATGCGCTACCCCTCACTCATCATATGGTTTTTTTTAAGATTAGTACAATAGAAAACTCACAGCATTGCAATGAAGCCTTTTCCCAGAATCAGTGCCAAGAGTCAGCAAAGACTATTTATTTTGGCAAGATTAGCATCTGGTTTGTACTCATAGAATGTATTAATATATTTTCTAACTGTTATTGAGCAAAGCAAACAACTAAAAAATATAGTGTCTGAGAATTAAATGGAAATACACTCACAAAGGTTAAAAAGACCAAATCATTCTTGCAATTATCAAACACACTCCACTGACTAAAACATTTCCCCTGTAGTGGGGGAGGGGAGAGGGTGGACGGACGGACGAAACGCGTAATAATTGTCACTTTCTTTTTCCCGTATTTCACTGAGTTGACTCTCCGGAGGGGTTTCAATCATTCTAAAATATCGAAAAACCATGACCGTACTCACTTCTAAGCCCTTCTGCTCTTTAGTTTGTTTTATTTGCCAATGTTTTGCCAGGTCCCGTATTTGAGAGTCGCGGCCGCAAGTATGAAAAATTGCTACGAGCTGCCAACCACTGCCAACCTAACCACGCTAAGAACCTAATTCAAAAAGATGTTTTGAATATTTCAAACAATAGTAATCGTGAATATAAGATAAACCCCCCCGGGGGGAGATTTAGGAGCCTTCCGGTGCAAAATTTTTGAAACTATTTGTGCGGTAGTTGCTGAGAAACGTGAGTGAGTTACAGACAGACTGACAGACAGACGCACGACCAGTCACTTTTTGGTACCCCCAAACACGGCATGGGCTCGCTATCGCTCGCCAAATATATTGTTAGGATACGCGCCTGGTTTCTGGACTCGAGAGTAAAAACACGCTGACACCTTCATTTGTGAATAGTAGTTTTAAGTATGTTTCATGTGTGAAATTATCATCTGCTAAAAAGCAATGTTTTTGTGACACTGCGTTGAGGCGATGCAAAAGTGACCGACCAGTTGTTCAATAATTTGAGCACCAATGAATTTGAACCACCACGGCGTCGGATTCCACGAGCCCCGAACTTGTAAGATAACGCAAGAAAATTGTTCGATCTGACATGTCTGAGGCGATGCGGGTAGGCAACCCTGGTGGTTCAAATTGCCTGCTGGGTCTCAAACGAAGGTGACCGACTAGTTGTTCAATAATTTGAGCACCAATGAATTTGAACCACCACGGCCATCGGATTCCAGAGGCCGCGAACTTGCGAGAAAACACGATGAGATCGTTCAATTCGGCATGTTTGAGGCGCTGTGGGTAGGCAAACCCTGGTGGTTCAAATTGCCTGCTGGGTCTCAAACGAAGGTGACCGACCAGTTGTTCAATAATTTGAGCACCAATGAATTTGAACCACCACGGCATCGGATTCCAGAGGCCGCGAACTTGCGAGAAAACGCGATGAGATCGTTCAATTCGGCATGTTTGAGGCGCTGTGGGTAGGCAACCGTGGTGGTTCAAATTGCCTGCTGGGTCTCAAACGAAGGTGACCGACCAGTTGTTCAATAATTTGAGCACCAATGAATTTGAACCACCACGGCATCGGATTCCAGAGGCCGCGAACTTGCGAGAAAACGCGATGAGATCGTTAAATTCGGCAAGTTTGAGGCGCTGTGGGTAGGCAACCGTGGTGGTTCAAATTGCCTGCTGGGTCTCAAACGAAGGTGACCGACCAGTTGTTCAATAATTTGAGCACCAATGAATTTGAACCACCACGGCATCGGATTCCAGAGGCCGCGAACTTGCGAGAAAACGCGATGAGATCGTTCAATTTGGCAAGTTTGAGGCGCTGTGGGTAGGCAACCGTGGTGGTTCAAATTGCCTGCTGGGTCTCAAACGAAGGTGACCGACCAGTTTTTAATAATTTGAGCACCAATGAATTTGAACCACCACGGCATCGGATTCCAGAGGCCGCGAACTTGCGAGAAAACGCGATGAGATCGTTCAATTCGGCAAGTTTGAGGCGCTGTGGGTAGGCAACCGTGGTGGGTTTAAATTGCCTGCTGGGTCTCAAACGAAGGTGACCGACCAGTTGTTCAATAATTTGAGCACCAATGAATTTGAACCACCACGGCATCGGATTCCAGAAGCTGGGAACTTGCGAGAAAACGCAAGAAAATCGTTCGATCAAGCATGTTTGAGGCGATGCGGGTAGGCAACCGTGGTGGTTCAAATTGCCTACTCGGTGCCAAACCAAGGTGACCGACCAGTTGTTCAATAATTTGAGCACCAATGAATTTGAACCACCACGGCATCGGATTCCAGAGGCCAAGAACTTGCGAGAAAACACGATGAGATCGTTCAATTCGGCATGTTTGAGGCGCTGTGGGTAGGCAACCGTGGTGGTTCAAATTGCCTACTCGGTGCCAAACCAAGGTGACCGACCAGTTGTTCAATATTTTGAGGACCAATGAATTTGAACCACCACGACATTGGATTCCACGAGCCCCGAACTTGTAAGATAACGCAAGAAAATCGTTCGATCAAGCATGTTTGAGGCGATGCGGGTAGGCAACCGTGGTGGTTCAAATTGCCTACTGGGGGCCAAACCAAGGGACTGACCAGTTGTTCAATAATTTGAGCACCAATGAATTTGAACCACCACGGCATCGGATTCCAGAGGCCAAGAACTTGCGAGAAAACACGATGAGATCGTTCAATTCGGCATGTTTGAGGCGCTGTGGGTAGGCAACCGTGGTGGTTCAAATTGCCTGCTGGGTCTCAAACGAAGGTGACCGACCAGTTGTTCAATAATTTGAGCACCAATGAATTTGAACCACCACGGCATCGGATTCCAGAAGCTGGGAACTTGCGAGAAAACGCAAGAAAATCGTTCGATCAAGCATGTTTGAGGCGATGCGGGTAGGCAACCGTGGTGGTTCAAATTGCCTACTCGGTGCCAAACCAAGGTGACCGACCAGTTGTTCAATATTTTGAGGACCAATGAATTTGAACCACCACGGCATTGGATTCCACGAGCCCCGAACTTGTAAGATAACGCAAGAAAATCGTTCGATCGGGCATGTTTGAGGCGATGCGGGTAGGCAACCGTGCTGGTTTAAATTGCCTGCTGGGTGTCAAACGAAGTTGACCGACCAGTTGTTCAATAATTTGAGCACCAATGAATTTGAACCACCACGGCATCGGATTCCAGAGGCCGCGAACTTGCGAGAAAACGCGATGAGATCGTTCAATTCGGCATGTTTGAGGCGCTGTGGGTAGGCAACCGCGGTGGTTCTAATTGCCTGCTGGGTCTCAAACGAAGGTGACCGACCAGTTGTTCAATAATTTGAGCACCAATGAATTTGAACCACCACGGCATCGGATTCCAGAGGCCGCGAACTTGCGAGAAAACGCGATGAGATCGTTCAATTCGGCATGTTTGAGGCGCTGTGGGTAGGCAACCGTGGTGGTTCAAATTGCCTGCTGGGTGTCAAACGAAGGTGACCGACCAGTTGTTCAATAATTTGAGCACCAATGAATTTGAACCACTGCAGAAGTTGTCTTTTGAAGGCACTGAAGTTGGAAGATATAACACCATGTGAAAGTGGAATCGGTGTTTTGGCTATTGTGTTGGCTTCTAAGGACGTAATTTACTTTATTTACGCCAGTTTTACTTATTTTAACGTTGAGCCGTGCTTGTATTTCTATTTTCTTAATAATTTGAGCACCAATGAATTTGAACCACCACGGCGTCGGATTCCACGAGCCCCGAACTTGTAAGATAACGCAAGAAAATTGTTCGATCTGACATGTCTGAGGCGATGCGGGTAGGCAACCCTGGTGGTTCAAATTGCCTGCTGGGTCTCAAACGAAGGTGACCGACTAGTTGTTCAATAATTTGAGCACCAATGAATTTGAACCACCACGGCATCGGATTCCAGAGGCCGCGAACTTGCGAGAAAACACGATGAGATCGTTCAATTCGGCATGTTTGAGGCGCTGTGGGTAGGCAACCGTGGTGGTTCAAATTGCCTGCTGGGTCTCAAACGAAGGTGACCGACCAGTTGTTCAATAATTTGAGCACCAATGAATTTGAACCACCACGGCATCGGATTCCAGAGGCCGCGAACTTGCGAGAAAACGCGATGAGATCGTTCAATTCGGCAAGTTTGAGGCGCTGTGGGTAGGCAACCGTGGTGGTTCAAATTGCCCGCTGGGTCTCAAACGAAGGTGACCGACCAGTTGTTCAATAATTTGAGCACCAATGAATTTGAACCACCACGGCATCCCGGGTTTCCCGAGGCCGCGAACTTGCGAGAAAACGCGATGAGATCGTTCAATTCGGCAAGTTTTAGGCGCTGTGGGTAGGCAACCGTGGTGGTTCAAATTGCCTGCTGGGTCTCAAACGAAGGTGACCGACCAGTTGTTCAATAATTTGAGCACCAATGAATTTGAACCACCACGGCATCGGATTCCAGAGGCCGCGAACTTGCGAGAAAACGCGATGAGATCGTTCAATTCGGCAAGTTTGAGGCGCTGTGGGTAGGCAACCGTGGTGGTTCAAATTGCCTGCTGGGTCTCAAACGAAGGTGACCGACCATTGTTCAATAATTTGAGCACCAATGAATTTGAACCACCACGGCATCGGATTCCAGAGGCCGCGAACTTGCGAGAAAACGCGATGAGATCGTTCAATTCGGCAAGTTTGAGGCGCTGTGGGTAGGCAACCGTGGTGGTTCAAATTGCCTGCTGGGTCTCAAACGAAGGTGACCGACCAGTTGTTCAATAATTTGAGCACCAATGAATTTGAACCACCACGGCATCGGATTCCAGAGGCCGCGAACTTGCGAGAAAACGCGATGAGATCGTTCAATTCGGCAAGTTTGAGGCGCTGTGGGTAGGCAACCGTGGTGGTTCAAATTGCCTGCTGGGTCTCAAACGAAGGTGACCGACCAGTTGTTCAATAATTTGAGCACCAATGAATTTTAACCACCACGGCATCGGATTCCAGAAGCTGGGGAAATTGCGAGAAAACGCAAGAAAATCGTTCGATCAAGCATGTTTGAGGCGATGCGGGTAGGCAACCGTGGTGGTTCAAATTGCCTACTCGGTGCCAAACCAAGGTGACCGACCAGTTGTTCAATAATTTGAGCACCAATGAATTTGAACCACCACGGCATCGGATTCCAGAGGCCAAGAACTTGCGAGAAAACACGATGAGATCGTTCAATTCGGCATGTTTGAGGCGCTGTGGGTAGGCAACCGTGGTGGTTCAAATTGCCTACTCGGTGCCAAACCAAGGTGACCGACCAGTTGTTCAATATTTTGAGGACCAATGAATTTGAACCACCACGACATTGGATTCCACGAGCCCCGAACTTGTAAGATAACGCAAGAAAATCGTTCGATCAAGCATGTTTGAGGCGATGCGGGTAGGCAACCGTGGTGGTTCAAATTGCCTACTCGGTGCCAAACCAAGGTGACCGACCAGTTGTTCAATAATTTGAGCACCAATGAATTTGAACCACCACGGCATCGGATTCCAGAGGCCAAGAACTTGCGAGAAAACACGATGAGATCGTTCAATTCGGCATGTTTGAGGCGCTGTGGGTAGGCAACCGTGGTGGTTCAAATTGCCTGCTGGGTCTCAAACGAAAGGGGACCGACCAGTTGTTCAATAATTTGAGCACCAATGAATTTGAACCACCACGGCATCGGATTCCAGAAGCTGGGAACTTGCGAGAAAACGCAAGAAAATCGTTCGATCAAGCATGTTTGAGGCGATGCGGGTAGGCAACCGTGGTGGTTCAAATTGCCTACTCGGTGCCAAACCAAGGTGACCGACCAGTTGTTCAATATTTTGAGGACCAATGAATTTGAACCACCACGGCATTGGATTCCACGAGCCCCGAACTTGTAAGATAACGCAAGAAAATCGTTCGATCGGGGATGTTTGAGGCGATGCGGGGAGGCAACCGTGCTGGTTTTTAAAATTTCCTGCTGGGTGTCAAACGAAGTTGACCGACCAGTTGTTCAATAATTTGAGCACCAATGAATTTGAACTACCACGGCATCGGATTCCAGAGGCCGCGAACTTGCGAGAAAACGCGATGAGATCGTTCAATTCGGCATGTTTGAGGCGCTGTGGGTAGGCAACCGCGGTGGTTCTAATTGCCTGCTGGGTCTCAAACGAAGGTGACCGACCAGTTGTTCAATAATTTGAGCACCAATGAATTTGAACCACCACGGCATCGGATTCCAGAGGCCGCGAACTTGCGAGAAAACGCGATGAGATCGTTCAATTCGGCATGTTTGAGGCGCTGTGGGTAGGCAACCGTGGTGGTTCAAATTGCCTGCTGGGTGTCAAACGAAGGTGACCGACCAGTTGTTCAATAATTTGAGCACCAATGAATTTGAACCACTGCAGAAGTTGTCTTTTGAAGGCACTGAAGTTGGAAGATATAACACCATGTGAAAGTGGAATCGGTGTTTTGGCTATTGTGTTGGCTTCTAAGGACGTAATTTACTTTATTTACGCCAGTTTTACTTATTTTAACGTTGAGCCGTGCTTGTATTTCTATTTTCTTCCGTTTTGGTTGATTTCCCCTTCTATAGCACGATCCGTAAAGCTGACCCGCTTTTGGCCAAAATTTTTTGGCCAAAAAGGCGGACGTCATCAACACAAACTTCGAAGTACAGTGTATTTCGTTGTCTCCTGGACGTGACAAGAGACAAACGTGCAAGAATAGGTTAAAGATTTAGTTCTCACACTTGACCAAGCCACTGAGTGCTTTTAAGTTCTATTTTTAGTAAGCAGAGCGCTTACAATCAAAGCAGTGCAGTGTGAAGGCATCTTGTGGAGACATCATGCAGAAAGCAAAACAGAACATGCTCAGCTAAGGCAGGATGCACTCTTCCAGAGTGCAGCAGCAAGCTCTTCATCAGCGACATAGCAGGTCAGTTGGCTTCAAGCAGTGTGCTGTCAGCGGTAGGCAAAAAATTCAACTCGGGCCAAAGCAACTGGGCATGGGCAGTGGAGTACCTGGAACATGTTTCAGCAGATATCAGATTCTTTTTTTAAAAATTTTTTTTTTTTTTTGAGTGAACTAAAAATTTTTTCATGCAAATTTTGATCTGCTCAGTTCTGTCGTTAGTGAATGAGTTTGTCATTTTAAAACAGGGATCTCGTTTTTGAACGACTATATAGCTGTTATTTTCTGAAACGGTAGAAATTGTTTTGGAACGATGTTTTAGTCGTTTTAATTTTGAATGAGTTTGTTGTTTGGGTACGACTAAGTTGTTGAAACTTTTGTCGTAATTCAACAATCTTTTCTAACAGTGTAGAGCGCGCTGGCAGCGCTAGCGGCGCGGCGGCATTCAAAACGAGGCAGCGGACCGCACTCGCGTGCGTGCCTCCGTGTCATGTACTAGGTGGGACCGCGGCGTCGGACAGGTACAGACCTGCTTGGGTTAGGTTACCCTCCGAAAAGAAGCTGCGGCGGACAGGTACAGACCTGCTTCAGAATTCAATGTCCCACCAAGGGGCGGATCCAGGTTGCGACTTAGGCCCTTCAGGTGACTTGGGCCCTTCGGGTGACTTAGGTTAGGTTACCCTCGCGAAGAGAGGCGATCACAAAAAATTTTCAGCAAAAAAAAATTTCACCAAAAAAAATTTTCAGAAAAAAATTCAAAATGGCGGACCCGTTAAAATGGGGGCCAAGATGGCGGACCCGTTAAAATGGGCCACCAAGATGGCGGCCCGTTAAAATGGGCCACCTTTACTACTAGCGCGGTAGATGCGCAGGTCGCTTGTCATTTGGAAGAAAATTCAGAATTATAACCAATCAGAGGACCAGCCGGTCCGGTGCCGCGTCCTCCCCAACCCCCGGCGCGCAGGCTCAAGCTTGCCTCGCGTGGGAACGGTCCAAACCTGCAGACTGCAGTGGCGTGGGAAGCTGTGCTGTCGCCGCGCGCCGCCGTGTCTCCGGTTGGTGCAAAATAGGAAATTTAGCCAATCAGGACGCTCGGGGGTTCCGGGCGGCCGGGGCCGGTGGTGTGCTGAGAGCGCGCGGCGGCAGCACACCTCGGAACCATAAAGGGAGGCGCTCCCTCGCCGGACGCTCACTTCGTCTCTGACCCGTGTGTGTGAGTGTTGTCGTGCTTGCGTCTCCATCATGTCGTTTGTTGTACTGCACGACGTGTCCTCCGACGAGGAAGTTGATGTGATGAATGTCACTGGTGACACGGTCTCGTGGAGTGTGTCGGATGACCTACAGGGTGAGTTTTCTCAATGTGTCAATAATTTGTAGGTAGTTTGGGCACCCCAAGGGGATCATTTTCTACCAATGAACTAGTGGGCGCAAACGTCTAGGTACGGAGATAATTGGTGCTTTGTAATTGGCCTTCGCGTCTGCGAGGTAGGCACCCGCTGCCACTGATGGGCGCAGGACCTCACGTGGGGGTGTCGCGGGTCTAGGAGGGGCGCTTCGAGTCTCGAAGGGGTGCGGCGGACCTTGCAAATGTCTTTTGGGAGAGGTTGTCGCGGGTCTCAAGGGGCTGTCATGGTGGCCCCCGTTACAGTGGATCTCACGGCTGTCTTTGCGAGGGTGGCGGGATTCCACGGATACTTCCGCGAGGTAAGTGGCACTCCCGCGAGTACTGTTAGTCCCGCGACACCCCCTCGATAGGTCCTGCCACCCTCAGTGGCACCGGGTGCCTACCTTGTAGGCGCAAAATCCAAATTCAAAACACCAATTATCTCCGTATCTAGACGTTTGCGCCCACTAGTTCATTGGTGAAAAATGGCCCCCTAGAGATGCCCAAACTGCCTGCAAATTATTGACACAGTGAGAAAACTCACCCTGTATACTTGGTGAGTACAGTGAAAGTGCAAGTGTTTGTTTTGTACCTGCCGTGCGAGCCACCGGCCGACTCTTGTGGGTCGTGCCTAACCTCCCCGGCGTTATGTTGTCATGCAGTAACCAATTTATTGGTTTCCTTGCAGCTGTGTGTAGAGTCAGTGCCGTATTTTTATCGCGAGTGCAGTGTTCGTTACTCTGAAACCGCGTGTTGTGTGAGGTTAGGGTCGATCGGCGCGACACGGCTGCCTGCGGCCCGTCGGCGCGTCGCGTTCAGCAAAAGCTGTGTCAGCGAAATGTTGTCGTACTCTGGCACTGTGAGTGGGGTTGGGTGGACTGGTCTGCGTCGCCGTCATCCGGCCTGCGATTGTGCGTGTCGTCTTTCGTAAGTCAGCTGTGTGACACTGCGTCGCACGCTCAAGCATGTCTGCTTCTTTTCGGCGTGATACATGCTTCTGTTTTCGGATGTACGTTTCAAGGATTGCAGCTTTGAAATGTTCAACCCGATCTCGCTAACAATATCTGCTGTTTCGCTGTAAACAGCCGGTAATGTTAGGCGCTTTTCCATGCGTATCTGTCTGTTTCTCATTGTATTTTCTAACGTGTTTACAGTCCAGCGAGTCCAGCGAGGATGATGATGACGGCGATGAAGGGGGTGCACCAATTATGCACGTCGCACAGTGGTCTGGAAGACCGATGTAGGCGGACAAAATAGGCATTTCTATAATCTGTCAAATATCAAATATATCGGCACAAACCGTTAGCATAATGTCAGAGAGAGTTAAAAACAACACTTTTGGAGCAAGGGGTCACCTTATTTTTCACACACGGGGTCTTAAGGCGGCCGGATACGGTCGGCTCCCCTGATTTGGCATAAAGTATCTGATGGCAATACCCCAAGGCGATACTCCGTGCCAATAACTATGCCAAAAGTGTAGGCATTGTCCGAGAGATGGCGGTAGTGGCGAGGCATATCTGCGCAGGTATGGCCATACAGATACGCGTTTTCTCCCGGGATGCACCGAGCTCCTCGCCGAGCCGCAAGTCCTGTTACCTCTGCGTCGGTGCGCTCCCCCTCCAGCCCGCCTCCTCCCCCGCCGGCTGGGACAGGGTGACCTGTCAATCATGCAGTAATCCTCTCCAGCGTCGCACCTCGGGCGACGGACTGCAGCCAGAGACGTGGCCCGGACGGAGAGTGGAGGGGGGAGCGGCAGCCGACCAGCGAGACGCGCGGCTGGGCGCGGCGCTGCAGCGCGCCTACTAGCAAATTCAAAATTTAAATGTTCGAATCAAACTGGGGCGGATGGGCACCATGAGTTTGCGGTCTCTTTTCCGATCAATTTGATACCCGTTGAAGCTTGATATCTGCCATAGGTGTATAAATGATCTGTAAGGCCAGCGTCGCACCTCGGGCGACGGACTGCAGCCAGAGACGTGGCCCGGGCGAAGAGTGGAGGGGGAGCGGCAGCCGACCAGCGAGACGCGCGGCTGGGCGCGGCGCTTCAGCGCGCCTACGTAGCAAATTCAAAATTTAAATGCTCGAATCAAACTGGGGCGGATGGGCACCATGAGTTTGCGGTCTCTTTTCCGATCAATTTGATACCCGTTGAAGCTTGATATCTGCCATAGGGGTATAAATGATCTCTAAGGCCGGGCACCATCAAATGGTTTCACATCTTTTCGCCAGTTTCAAATCGCCACGTCACGTCCACGATTTAAGTTCGATTTGGTCCGATATCAGCCGGAGCCAAGGCTGGGCTCGCACACCGCTTCTCCGCACCGGCCGGCCTCAGTCCCCCAGCGCAGTGCAGCTCCGGCTTAGCTCGGGCTGCCTAGGGGAGTGGAGGGGGAGGGGAAGGCGGCGGGCGGAGACAATACCGGCCGCAGGTAGCAGCGAGCGAGGCACGCTGTCCGTCACAAAGACGTCACTCAGGCCGGCCGGCCTCCACGTAGTTCCTGTCCTTTCCACCGCGCCACCTTCCGGCGCTCCGGCAAACGACCGCCAAGTTCAAAACGGGGAAAATGAGGCAAAAACAGGGTCTTTTTATTGCAGTTCGATCTCAAAAAGTACTTGTCCTAGGGAAAAACGGTTTACAGCATATTGAAGGGAACATCAGGGCCTAGGGCGTCGGGTGTATGGCGGCTCTTGAAAGTGGTTAGCTGCATCCGATATAATCCGGTGAACAATGGCCTCAAAATTGACGACTTTGAACATCGAATTTTAACGTCTAAATATCTTCGCACAAACTTCCCACATACCCGCCGACCTAGATCTCGTCGCCCGATTTACGAATCTGCCATTATTTTTCTTCTAGGACTTCTACTTTTTGAGATCGAACTGCAGGAAATTTGAGGTTTTGAAAGTTCAATAACTTTGTTCAAAATTGAGCCAGGTCAAAAAAAAAATTGTGGCTCGCCTCCCTGTGATGTCCCGAATACGTGTGCAAATTTTGAGCCTGATCCGACAACTTCAATTTGCGTATCCTGCCGCCTTAAACTAAATGAATGCGCCAACGCTAATTTTCACTTGAAAAAGTTGTCCACAAATTAAGTTCTGTCAAATTGAGTTTTGGTCGCAGCCAATTTCTGAAGATATAGCGTGAAAGGGCGTTCTTTGGCGAATAAATTTGATTACTCACTTTTGGGATTTGACCAAGTTTTCGTTTCGCTATCGACTCGCGAAGAAAGTGTTGAGCAAACGGTTAAATTTTAACTTTTCTTAGTTCGAGAAAGTTTCATTCGGCTTCATTCATTTTCATTTGGTCTAAAATGTAAGCAATATATTAAGGAAAACGATGCAAAAAGAACCATCTGCTAATATCTGCTACTCTAATTTCTGCGCGGTCCAACGACCACGGAACGCACAATATACGACACCGGCCGGCACGCGCGCACCCAGCGGCGCACAGACCAATGTAGGCGGACATGATTCACTACTCCGGTAATACTTTACCAAAAATAATGAAACTGCTGTTGATCAGGTTTTACAGGTCGCTTAATCGGATTCTGTTAAAATTTTGAACCAGGGGCTGCGCAGTTTTCCAGAAAAGGGTGGTATTTTCTGGATTTCAAGAAATGGCCTTCAAAAGGGTTAAGGCGGGACCCGGGCTATTGTTAAAGGTTTCCGATCCGGCTAAAATTTTGTACACCGGTTCGGGACGCATAAAGGAACCTCCCTTTTAATTTTTTTGGGGCTGGTTCAATTTTGAACGAAGTTATTGAACATTCAAAAACTCAATCTTATTTCAGTTCGATCTCAAAAAGTACGAGTCCAAGAGACAATTGCGTAGCAGAATCGTAAAGAGGACGGCGAGATATAGTGAAATATGTATGCGCGAAGTTCGTGAGATAATATTTAGGCATTGAAATAGGTGTTTAAAGTTGATCAATTTTCGGCCAATGTTCACTGAGTTATTTTGCAGACAGCGGATCAGTTTCATGAATCGCCATATACATATTTCACTAGGCCCTGATGTCCCCTTCAATATTCTGTAAGCCTTTTTACCCTACGACTGATGGTTCTTGAGATCGAACTGAAATAAAAAGGCCCTGTTTTCGGCTCATTCTCTTCGTTTTGAAGTTGGCGGTCGACTGGCGGGGCTCTGGACGGTGGCGCAGTGGCAGGTATCGGAACTCGGTGCAGGCCAGGCGGTGCGGCGCGACACATTTTTGACTGACAGCTGACCTGCAGCTGGGCATTGTCTTCGCCGCCTCCCCCTCCCCCGCTCCCCCCGCGCTAAGCCGGAGCTGCAGACGAGGACCCGGGGCGCGCCCGGCAGGCCGCCGCCGGGCCGCCTCGGACTCTGATCCAGCCAGTCCCCCATCGAGCTCCTCACGACTTGAACGCGTCGCGCTGGCCAGAATTAGGCGAAAAGGGCGGCGTAAGGGAAAAGGGGTCATACGTTTCATCCACGATGCCCGATGGGAGAGTCTGAAGGTCGTAGGAGAAATTTTATCTCCGATTACAATCCGTTGTTCGACTGGTGTCAAAATGATCGTGAAAGAAAAAGGAAACTGTTGGTACCCAGCCGCCACAACTTAGAAGTCACATTCAAATTTTAAATTTGGAAACTGGAGGGCGTGGGACTCCAGGGCCAGCCGCGCGCCTCGCTCTTCGGCCACTGCTTCCCCCTCCAGTGCCCGCCTCGGCCGTCTCGCTTGCACTGTGCGGGTGAGACAGAGACGGACAATGACATCTGTCTGAGCGCACGGCGAGGCCCGGGCCGCACCGGCCGCGCCGCTCTGTCTGGCCATCGACACTGTCAAAACGCACCGCGCTGTCCGTCACTGCCGAGAATGCACGGCAGGTATAGGGATTTCCACCCAGAACTAGGACCCTTTTATTTTTTGGAAGTACCTGACTGTGGTGCCATCTCTCGGGAAAGTGCTACATTACCAGGACGAAAATGGCAAGGAGTATTCGCAAAAGGAGACTCCCGTCAATACACTTTTTAAGTTCCTTTAGCCGTCGCGGGTGAACGGCCACCGGGGTCCCGCCTTAAAGAGTTTTCAGGACCGCTGAGTCTGATTCTGTAAAAATTTTGGACCAGGGGCGGCTCAGTTTTTCAAAAAAGAAAGTTTTTTTTTTGCGTTTTTCAAGATATGGTCTTAAAAAGTTCAGTTCATGGGTTTTGAATGCCGCTGAGTCTGATTCTGTAAAAATTTTGGATCAGAGGCGGATCAGTTTTCCAAAAGAGGGGGCATGAGTTTTGTCCCCTCTTCCCTTTCCTGGAAAACTTAGCCGCCTCTGGCCCAAAACTCTTACAGAATCAGACTCAGCGGCCCTCAAAACCTAGGGGCTGTACGCTTAAAGGCCATATCTTGAAAATCGAAAAAATACCCCCCTTTTCTGGAAAACTGAGCCGCCCCTGGTTCGAAATTTTTACAGAATCGGATTCAGCGACCCGCTAAACCTTATCTTTAGCAGTTTCATCATTTTTGTTTGAGTATAACCGGAGTATTGAATTATGTCCGCCTAAATCGGTCTCCCAGACCACTGTGCGTCGTCGTCGGGGGGGACGATGCGGGGGACGTTTTTTTTTCAGAACAAGGACGCGACGTCCAGTCCAAGATGGGGCCAATCCTCTCGTGATCGAAGCTGGAGAAGAAAAGCTCTCGGAAATGTCCTCGATCTCAAGTGATGATGGTGATGATGCTCTCGGTGATGGCTCGAATGAATCAGAGGAAGATGAGGAAGACAATCAGGAAGACGAGGATGATGACGACGGTCCAAACCTGCCGTCTGCGCCAAATGTTGATGTGAGTTCTCTTTCATTTCGTGATGCATGCCTTGCTGTTCGCGTCCTTTTCATTGGCGGCCTTGTGCACGCCGACGTGACGGTGTCCGTGTCCTCGCAGGGCGGCGCGCCTTGCCGCAGCCCCGTGCAGGCCGTCGTGACTAAGCCTTGTTGCGCTCCCCTCGCCCCGCGCTGCCCCGCCCCCGCCGCGCTCCCGCTGCGTTGCAGCCCCTGCATGCCGTCTCTTCCTCTGTACTAATCGAAGTGTTCACTTGTTCGCAGGTCGCAAGCAGCAACTCCGACAGCAGCAGCAGTAGCTCCGACAGCAGCAGCAGCAACTCCGACAGCTGCAGGGTCATTCCATATAAGATTTTCACGGATCTGGGTGACCTTTGACGATTTCGACCAAATTTGGCACGAAGGTAGCCCTAGTGGTCAGGAACATGCCCACAAATTTTTAGGTCGATATCTCAAGTGGTTTCGTCAGAATCGGCATTTTAATTTTTAAGTCTTAAAAATCTTGTAATTTCTTCAAAATGGCCCAACAAGGCTATTTTTTGTCCGTTTTTCATGCGGTAAAGCTATTCTGACGTAAAATGCGACGAGGAATCCGAATCTGCCCTCAGATTTGGTCTAGCGTGATTACCAGTGAAGTAAATTGCGAAAAACATGAAAATGAAGCCATATTTCACGAGCCTGCGTACCCTAGTAGAAAATCCAAATCTGCACTTCCGACCAAGGTAAATTGAGCAAAATCAACTAAGACGGACCACTTCTTCCGCTGACCCTCTCCGATTTGCCTGATTTTTTGTATGCATAATAACTCACTAAAGGAGAGTCTAAAGCCAAAATATTAGGTCCGGCAAAAATTTATTGCCCGAGATATGGCCAACTTTAGTTTAACTTTTGAAGAAAAAACACGAATTTGGGTATTTTGGACTAATTTTACACTTTTCATAGTAGAGGGTTAAAATTTGGTCAGTTTATGTAAAATTGGCCAAGGAACAAGAATATGGCCTCAGATTTGACCTCCGACGAATACCTTAAGAGTAAACCCCCCAAAACCCCCTATAAACACATAAAAAACCGTTTTTTCTTGAGGTTTCTGGGGAAAATATGTGGACAAAAATTTCGGATGATCTTATCTTGTAGAAAATGACACGATAAATCGAATGAGACCACGCGCAGATTTTTATGTCAAACCGTTTAGGAGATATAGCGGTTCAAAGTATGAAAATTTTGCCATTTTTTTTGTTAAAATGCAGGTTTTGAGCATAGTTTGACGTTTATTGCCTCCTTGGTGCGTGTTGGTGTTCTTATCTTGTGGAAAAAGACGCGCTGAATCGAATGAGACCACGCACAGAGTTGTATCTCAAACCGTTTAGGAGATATAGTGGTTTAAAGTATGGGCACGGTACACGCACCAAGGAGGCAAAAAACGTAAAAACTATGCTCAAAACCTGCATTTTAAAAAAAATAATGGCAAAATTTTCATACTTTGAACCGCTATATCTCCTAAACGGTTTGACATAAAAATCTGCGCGTGGTCTCATTCGATTCATCGTGTCATTTTCTACAAGATAAGATCATCCGAAATTTTTGTCCACATATTTTTCCTAGAAACCCCAAGAAAAAACGGTTTTTTTTATGTGTTTCCGGGGTGTTTTGGGGGTTCACTCTTAAGGTATTCGTCGGAGGTCAAATCTGAGGCCATATTCTTTTTCCCTTTGGGCCCAAATTTTTTACATAAACTGACCAAATTTTAACCCTCTACTATGAAAAGTGTAAAATTAGTCCAAAATACCCAAATTCGTGTTTTTTCTCCAAAAGTTAAACTAAAGTTGGCCATATCTCGGGCAATAATTTTTTGCCGGACCTAATATTTTGGCTTTAGACTCTCCTTTAGTGAGTTATTAAGCCTACAAAAAATCAGGCAAATCGGAGAGGGTCACCGGAAGAAGTGGTCCGTCTTAGTTGATTTTGCTCACTGTAGTTCAGTTTATGGGCTTTCCATATCTGTATTCAAAAATAGTGGGTGTGGCCCTCCCTTAGGAGCTGTAGGCCGCAATAAACAACTCTGCACTCAAATTTTAGCTTGGCAAAATACACATTTTTGAACTTCATAGCTCAGGTTGATGAGCTACACGCATGCCGCTTATACCATTCGAAAGGAAATTTTAAGTCGGATCCAACGGTACCAATATGAGCCCGATCGGGTAAGTGGATGCCAAACTTCGCAAAAATGCCGCTAAAACTCAAAATTTGCATTGCAAGTTTTTCCAATTGAAAAAGTAAGTAAACGGCAGCATTTTAACTTGTCAAATGTGTACTCACTTACTCGAAATTTCATAAGCTTTCGATTGGTATATAGAAAAAGTTGGGTTTCGGCCTCTAAACACAAGAATTCTCAATTTTACTGAACCTGTGCGCGCGAATCGGCTGAGACGCCCCGTGAAGGTAGGCAGCCAATCCGGCGCGCAGTCTTTCCGTCTCTCTTGGGATGTCTAGCTGTACCCCTACTATCCCTCACCCTACCCCGCCCCCCTCCCGCAACCTGCCCTGCTGGAATTGGCCAAAATAGTTGTCAATCCACTCAGGATGACCCCCTGAGTCGCTCTGCATTTTTTTTGGCAACTCTAAACCGTTCAGATTCTACAGCGATTTGAAACTTTTGTCAACTTTGAATGTCGCATCCTTTGGCCACTTGCCATGTGTAATGAGAAAGGGACCAGCCAGGTTTCATTGGCTTATCATAAGCTTATTGGCTTATTGACTGTATCCATATAAGTAATAAAACTAGGAAAAAGATGAAAAACTTGGAAATATTTAAAAAAAATAATTAAAACTTCACAAAAATAGAGCTTGCAAAAATAGGTGGTCCTTCGAATTTGGTGATACTTGGTTCAGAGCTCACCTACCCTTAGTCGAACAAGCCCACAAAATTTTAGGTCCGGCCCAGCTTTTTAGCAATGGATCGGTTTACATTTCATACCCTAAGACCCTATTTTGGTATCGTTACTTGAACGGCATGAGCCAAGAGGGCTTGTGTTAGGTTTAAATCTTTTGAGCTCAGGGATGACCCCCAAACATTCATTAAAACAAGACATGTCTTGTCCTGAGACATATATTCAAGTGTTAAGCCTCTACGTTGATATCTTGGAGATAATGAGAAATCTATATTTACGCAGACCATTTCTGCCATTTGGAAGTAACCTTTCAAGACTAAGTATTCTCCTTGCTTTATTTTAAAACCTTATCAAGATTTCAACACCTAGATCACTTTTGAGCTGGGACCTAGGTGTTGAAATCTTGATAAGGTTTTAAAATAAAGCAAGGAGAATACTTAGTCTGGAAAGGTTACTTCCAAATGGCAGAAATGGTCTGCGTAAATACATATTTCTCATTATCTCCAAGATATCAACGTAGAGGCTTAACACTTGAATATATGTCTCAGGACAAGACATGTCTTGTTTTAATGAATGTTTGGGGGTCATCCCTGAGCTCAAAAGATTTAAACCTAACACAAGCCCTCTTGGCTCATGCCGTTCAAGTAACGATACCAAAATAGGGTCTTAGGGTATGAAATGTAAACCGATCCATTGCTAAAAAGCTGGGCCGGACCTAAAATTTTGTGGGCTTGTTCGACTAAGGGTAGGTGAGCTCTGAACCAAGTATCACCAAATTCGAAGGACCACCTATTTTTGCAAGCTCTATTTTTGTGAAGTTTTAATTATTTTTTTTAAATATTTCCAAGTTTTTCATCTTTTTCCTAGTTTTATTACTTATATGGATACAGTCAATAAGCCAATAAGCTTATGATAAGCCAATGAAACCTGGCTGGTCCCTTTCTCATTACACATGGCAAGTGGCCAAAGGATGCGACATTCAAAGTTGACAAAAGTTTCAAATCGCTGTAGAATCTGAACGGTTTAGAGTTGCCAAAAAAAATGCAGAGCGACTCAGGGGGTCATCCTGAGTGGATTGACAACTATTTTGGCCAATTCCAGCAGGGCAGGTTGCGGGAGGGGGCGGGGGAGGGTGAGGGATAGTAGGGGTACAGCTAGACATCCCAAGAGAGACGGAAAGACTGCGCGCCGGATTGGCTGCCTACCTTCACGGGGCGTCTCAGCCGATTCGCGCGCACAGGTTCAGTAAAATTGAGAATTCTTGTGTTTAGAGGCCGAAACCCAACTTTTTCTATATACCAATCGAAAGCTTATGAAATTTCGAGTAAGTGAGTACACATTTGACAAGTTAAAATGCTGCCGTTTACTTACTTTTTCAATTGGAAAAACTTGCAATGCAAATTTTGAGTTTTAGCGGCATTTTTGCGAAGTTTGGCATCCACTTACCCGATCGGGCTCATATTGGTACCGTTGGATCCGACTTAAAATTTCCTTTCGAATGGTATAAGCGGCATGCGTGTAGCTCATCAACCTGAGCTATGAAGTTCAAAAATGTGTATTTTGCCAAGCTAAAATTTGAGTGCAGAGTTGTTTATTGCGGCCTACAGCTCCTAAGGGAGGGCCACACCCACTATTTTTGAATACAGATATGGAAAGCCCATAAACTGAACTACAGTGAGCAAAATCAACTAAGACGGACCACTTCTTCCGGTGACCCTCTCCGATTTGCCTGATTTTTTGTAGGCTTAATAACTCACTAAAGGAGAGTCTAAAGCCAAAATATTAGGTCCGGCAAAAATTTATTGCCCGAGATATGGCCAACTTTAGTTTAACTTTTGGAGAAAAAACACGAATTTGGGTATTTTGGACTAATTTTACACTTTTCATAGTAGAGGGTTAAAATTTGGTCAGTTTATGTAAAATTGGCCAAGGAACAAGAATATGGCCTCAGATTTGACCTCCGACGAATACCTTAAGAGTGAACCCCCCAAAACACCCTGGAAACACATAAAAAAACCGTTTTTTCTTGGGGTTTCTAGGAAAAATATGTGGACAAAAATTTCGGATGATCTTATCTTGTAGAAAATGACACGATGAATCGAATGAGACCACGCGCAGATTTTTATGTCAAACCGTTTAGGAGATGCAGAGTGCAGAGTTGTTTATTGCGGCCTACAGCTCCTAAGGGAGGGCCACACCCACTATTTTTGAATACAGATATGGAAAGCCCATAAACTGAACTACAATTTAGCTTGGTCGGAAGTGCAGATTTGGATTTTCTACTAGGGTACGCAGGCTCGTGAAATATGGCTTCATTTTCATGTTTTTCGCAATTTACTTCACTGGTAATCACGCTAGACCAAATCTGAGAGCAGATTCGGATTCCTCGTCGCATTTTACGTCAGAAATTTTACCGCATGAAAAACGGACAAAAAATAGCCTTGTTGGGCCATTTTGAAGAAATAACAAGATTTTTAAGACTTAAAAATTAAAATGCCGATTCTGACGAAACCACTTGAGATATCGACCTAAAAATTTGTGGGCATGTTCCTGACCACTAGGGCTACCTTCGTGCCAAATTTGGTCGAAATCGTCAAAGGTCACCCAGATCCGTGTAAATCTTATATGGAATGACCCTGCAGCAACTCGTTTATGGGTAAAATTCAAGGGGATTGACACGACCTGAACCTCATGCCGTCAGAACTTAGTGAAAGTTGGCTCAAATGTTACCCCCATAGGGATAAGTAAGCCCACAAAATTTGAACCCTCTAGCTCAACTAACATGGGCGCAGTGAGCAATCTAATTTTCGCCTGAAATTCATTTTCACCTTTTTTAGCAAAATGCACATTTTTGGAAAAGTCGTCGCGCTGGCCGCCCCGACGGCCTTTCCTCCGCCTGATTGACGTTCCTAGACTCAAAATTGTGTGGGGAATCCAAATCTGGCGTCGGTTTTCCGATAGCGTTCCGATAAAATTCCAAAAATGGCACATTTTTACGGAAATTCAGTTATATTAGGGGTTCACGCGACAGGCTGTATCCACTAGCCCCCAATCCAAACATGCCCGTTTCAACTTTTTTTCAGTTAAGGGACACCATAAGCTTAATTTTAAGATGGGCCCCGATATTGTGTATGGGTCTCGTTTAGGAGCTAGCCCTATACCCAACTTTTGACTTTTTCCCTAAAACTTGTTTTTCTATGAAACCTTTAAACAGGCATGGCCTCCTCAAAAAACGTCCTAGGTGGCAAATAAAGCAGTGTAACGGACGCAGAATTTCCCGAGGATCACGATGCTGCACGTGCATTTGAGTTTTGGGGCCTCAAACACAGTCAAAACTCCAAAAAACAACAAATTTATGTTAAATGCCACAAAATGTTGAACGGCAATTACGCCCCTTTTCCCCGTCGCAAGGCCGCTTTGCCGTTGCCTACTCGGACTCCTTGGAGTTTTCACTTTGAGAATAAGCAGAAAAGGGTCAGCAGCCCACACTGGAAACTGCGGACTTCCCCGTAAGGACGATGCACCGCGCCGCCCAGGTAGGCAACCAGTTTGACGCACCCCTCGGCCGCAGGCGGTGGAGGTCGCGCGCGCCGCCCGGGTAGGCAACCAGGCATTTGGTCTTTAGACCTTCCTTTAGGATGCCATTGTTACGGAGTGCGATTACTCGCCTTAGTTTGGGTGCAGTATTGTCTCAAAGTTGATCAAAACCGACTTTAATGGCATTTTTGACCGTTTTGATCAACTTAGAGACAAGACTGCTCCCAACTAAGGCGCATAATCGCACTCCGTAACAAAGGCATGCTAAAGGAAGGTCCAAAGACCAAATGCCCGTTGAGAAAGTACAAAGGCCCGCCTCGGATCAGACGCAGTGGCTGCTTAAAATCGGCCCAAAACTGAGGGGGAAACGACTTCGCTCCGGTGTACAGCAAATTGATAATCCGTTATCCAGATAACCAGAAATTTCGAAGTAATCCGGGGTAATCCGGGGAAATTCTGAGGTAATCGGGCGTAATCCAATGGTAATCCTGGAAATGTTTTGATGTAATCCGGAGGTAAGCCGCGGGTTATCCGGGGTTATCCCTATTCGATGTACACAAAATTTCTCATTCGTTTCCCCCTCGCCCAAAACACGCTTTTTAAAAGGCATTTTTGACCGTTTTGATCAAATTTGAGCCAATACTGCTCCCAAACTAAGGCAGATAATTATAATCCGTAACAAAGGCATGCTAAGAGAAGGTCCAAAGACCAAATGCCTGTTGAGAAAGTCAGTACGAAGGCGCGCCTCGGATCAGACGTAGAGGCTGCTTAAAGTGGGCCCAAAACACGATTTTTCACAGACGTTTTTGACCGTTTCGATCAACTTTGAGCAGATACTGCTCCCTGACTAAGGCGGATAATCGCACTCCGTAACAAAGGCATGCTAGAGGAAGGTCCAAAGACCAATTGACTGTTGAGAAAGTACGAAGGCCCGCGTTGAATCAGACGCACAGGCTGCTTATAGTCGGCCCAAAACATGATTTTTCTAAGGCTTTTTTGACCGTTTTGATCAACTTTGAGACAACACTGCTCCCAAACTAAGGCATATAATCGCACTCCGTAATAAAGGCATGCTAAAGGAGGGGTCCCGTGGGGTTGCGAAATTTTTCCTGCTCTTCAACCCGAAAAGCGTTTATTCTATGCTCTTACTTAAGCATGCCTGCAAGCACGCTCTAGTTAGCGCATGCCGGCCAAGCGTGCACTTACTAGTGCATACATGCTATGTACACGCTAACTGAAGCATGCATCTAGTGCATAATGGATAGGGAGTTTCCTGCATCAGAAAGCGTGTACATGGCATGTATGCACTAGTAACTGCATGCTTGGCAGGCATGCTCTAGTTAGAGCATACAATGTACGCTCTTCGATTTGTAGAGTGGGGGTCGCGGAAATATTTGGCTACAAATTTGGGGTCGCCAGCCGAAAAAAGGTTGAGAACTGCTGTCTTAGAGGCAATGTAGGAAAATGAAAAAAATCGTTCACAAAGGTGTTCAAATGTGTTCCAATTCCTTGGATGAGGCCGGATTCATGTTAAGAGACATCAAAGTCTATGAAAACGTCACTTGGTGCGACTTTTTATCATAGTTTGCATGTAGTTTTTAAAAAAATGTTCTATTTGAACATCCCACCTAATCCCACCTGGGCGGCGCGGTGCATCGCCCTTACGGGGAAGTCCGCAGTTTCCAGTGTGGGCTGCTGACCCTTTTCTGCTTATTCTCAAAGTGAAAACTCCAAGGAGTCCGAGTAGGCAACGGCAAAGCGGCCTTGCGACGGGGAAAAGGGGCGTAATTGCCGTTCAACATTTTGTGGCATTTAACATAAATTTGTTGTTTTTTGGAATTTTGACTGTGTTTGAGGCCCCAAAACTCAAATGCACGTGCAGCATCGTGATCCTCGGGAAATTCTGCGTCCGTTACACTGCTTTATTTGCCACCTAGGACGTTTTTAGAGGAGGCCATGCCTGTTTAAAGGTTTCATAGAAAAACAAGTTTTAGGGAAAAAGTCAAAAGTTGGGCATAGGGCTAGCTCCTAAACGAGACCCATACACAATATCGGGGCCCATCTTAAAATTAAGCTTATGGTGTCCCTTAACTGAAAAAAAGTTGAAACGGGCATGTTTGGATTGGGGGCTAGTGGATACGGCCTGTCGCGTGAACCCCTAAAATAACTGAATTTCCGTAAAAAAGTGCCATTTTTGGAATTTTATCGGAACGCTATCGGAAAACCGACGCCAGATTTGGATTCCCCACACAATTTTGAGTCTGGGAACGTCAATCAAGCGGAGGAAAGGCCGTCGGGGCGGCCGGCGCGACGACTTTTCCAAAAATGTGCATTTTGCTGAAAAAGGTGAAAATGAATTTCAGGCGAAAATTAGATTGCTCACTGCGCCCATGTTAGTTGAGCTAGAGGGTTCAAATTTTGTGGGCTTACTTACCCCTATGGGAGTAACATTTGAGCCAACTTTCATCAAGTGAGGTTCAGGTCGTGTCAATCCCCTTGAATTTTACCCTTATTCGTTTATGCTAGTGAGAGTTCTACTGTCTGTCGATGCTTATCGTTTATGATTTTTTTGTTCACAGAACGCTGTGGACATCCCGGCCAATTTCGGGTCAAAGAACCCATTAGGGCTTGACATGGGACTGCCTGATCTACGAGAATCCAGCTGACCATCCAGTCTGGAGAGGGCAGCGCGGGGCGAGGGGGCGCGGCCGTCGTCGTCCCTACCCAAATCGCGTGTGGGTTAAACCATAACTGGATGACGCACCATGGGTTCGCAAGTGGCAACCAAGGGGCCCCAAGCCACCACCCCCTCCGCCTCCATCAGCCGGCGTATTCTGATTTTTTATGATTTGTCTGTGATTATTATCTGTGATTCCTGTGTGCTTGTGTTAGTGTGCGTGTGATGTAGTGTGGGTCATTCTACAGAAATGTTACAGTTTGATGTCCCTGCCCCTTTGTGACGAAACGGTTCGTCCTAGAAAGACGCGGTTTGCGCGGTGAGATGGTGCTTTTTGTGCTTCAAAATGATCCACTATTGGGTTTGAAAGTTTCAGAGGTTTTCAGATGGCTGTGGCCTCCGGAAGGTGCAAAATGTAAACTGCGTGGCTGTCCCGATGCGTAGTTCATCAAGTTTGCGCCTCTCGTATGCACTGTAAAAAATTTTGACACGAATTTTCGTGTTGTGGCTAGTGAAACGCCCCTTCTTAGTTATACTTCTAATGAATTTCGTGTGCCAATGGCAATGAAATTTCGTTCGCCATGGCACACGAAATTTTGTTGGCCACTGTTGCGCCACTCCACGCAGGTTCAAACACTTAACGGGCCGCGGCCGCTGCATCCGCCACCGCCGCGGCCCATACCCCTTGTGTCAGCAAAATCGCCGCCGGGCGCGTCGCGAAGGGCCGAGGCCCGGAGCGACGCGGCCGCGGACGGGCAGTCGCAGCCCAGCAGGGACACGGACAAGGTGAGCCAAGCTCTTGTGGGGAGTGACCGGGGCTCGAGCGCAAGTTAGGCCATTGTAATAGTGTGTCAATAAACCATGGTCATGGTGATCAGTCTCATTATCTGAAGATCCGTGAGTTCACTAACAAAACACCACTGGCGATCAGAAGGCTTCTTCCTACGCCAAATGGCAATTTTTGAGTCGTGGCGCTGGCAAGGATACTCGGAACCAATATTGTGAACTTTCTAGTTGTGGCGAGGAGAATTCGTCTCGGGCCGATGAAAAAAGCGGCACGAGCGGTTGGCATAGAACCCCAAACTTCAACTTGGATGTCTTGTGCCCTGACCCCTCGGCCACCGCACCGCTGCTTGGCAGAGCGCTCGACGGAGCTTCATCATGGACTCGCGAGGACTAGTCGCCACCACCAGGTGCGGCGAAGCAAAGCATCCTTCCCTTAGCCACGACTTGAAATTTCATAACTGTCGTCAGGGTAGGATGCCTTTTCAGTGCCACACCTATGATTTTTCTTCGCCAAGGGGCTGTCAAATTTAAAGTCGTGGCTGAGGGAAGCATCGTTTTGTTAGCCAAGCGGTAAATTTCACATTTCGACTTGAAAATTTTATAAGCCACTGGCACTATAAATTCACTGTCGCGGTTTGGAAAGTGACCTTTCCATAGCCAGTGGCGCTTTAAACACACTTTCGTGTCTGGCTAAGAAAATTCAAGAAGCCATTGGCTACATAAATTTAATGGTATTTTTTACAGTGTGTCTAAACGAGACGCAGGACAATCATTCCCGACGGCTCTATTTGCTACGGCACTTTCATACTTTAACTTAATCCCACTGACTTTAGTAAAAAGTTTGAAGCTTTGTGCCTGCACAGAATTAACTTTTGTCCCGAAGTTTTTACTTCCCTAAAATCCACATGTGCACTGTAACGAGTTTGGCACTACAGGAGACAAACGGGAAGTCGCAGCCTCAATCTGAAGACTGCAATGGATTCCGGATGAAAAAACACATCTAGCCACCAAGTTTGAAGGATGTGAGTACAATGGCTAGCATCTGATTGGTACCCAAATTTCAAAAAGGGGGTCGCGTATTTTTTTTGTATGTAAACTCCGTACCCGATTTGCCACGGATCCCCTGTGCGTCAACCTTTCGAATTGTGGATAAAAACAATGCTTTGGTGGTCCTTTAGTCAGCTGTGTATGCGCGTTCTACTGTTCCAACTCATACGGCTGCAATCCATGTATTTGCTTCAAAATGTAAACTCCGTAGGCGTCAATTTATGTAAACTCCGTAGACATTTCGCCTATGATTTCTGGGGCAAAAAAGTTTTTTCTCGAAAAGTGTGACGCTTGATATCGTTTCGCATTCTGCATGCCGAAACAAGAAAAAAAGTCCAATATGAATGAAATCGGACAACTTTTATTTTTTCACGGTTCTAACTGCGAAATTGTAACAATTCTGTAGAATGACCCATATCTTTTTAAAATTAGTACCTTTCTGAGATTGGACTCCATTCAATAAGTCAACATCAGAGGAGGTCAGCTCCAATTCTGCATCCTCTTGGCGGAGGCCATCCACATCTTTGACTGCAGAATGTAGTATTTGCCTAGTCCTCTTGAAAATATTTTTTTTTCTGTCGCTGTTTATCATTTTACACTTTCTTTCTAGGAGACTGAAGCATATTTTCTGGATAAGCTGTTCTTTCACCTCCGCAGCATGCATATTACAAGTCAAATGGGACCAATCAGCAGCATCACTAAAACTTTTCATGGTGTCAGCCACGACAGTCTCGGTATGCAGAGTTTTTTTCCATTCCATTTGAAATACTTCTTGGCATCTAACAAAACTGTTCATGACCTGGACTGATGGGTAATATTTACAGTCTTTTTTCAGAGCATAATGTGAGCCACTGAGAAGAAATTTAAGATGAGTGCTGCTTCGGTCTTCTGTTGTAAGTGCACTTTTGCAGTCATTGCACGACAGTTTACTTATTATATTAGTGACAATGGCTGAACAAATGAATGCTGGTGCTTGAACCTTGATGTTATGGAGCCTGGTATCAATTTCATCCGGAAGAGGTTGAAAAGCACGAAGCAGTGATTGTTGATGTTGTGGCTGCAGATAATCCCCATCTTCAATTTGGTTTGACAATAAGCAACGCATATCATTGAGAATGTATTCATCATCGTCCATGCAATTTTTATCTCGGACTCTTCCTGAAACTTTGGTCAAAATGCTTGTCTTGAGTGCAGCTTCAAACTGATCAGTTGTTAGGTCGGTGCTAGATCCACTGCACTGTCTTATTGCTCCAAATAAATTTTCAATTGCATCTTGATTAATATGTCTTAAATTTAGACATTTAATAGGTGCTGGGTCCGATTGCAATTTAGACCAAATCCACTGCATAACTTTCACTGATTGGATCCAACCTTTCACGCATGGTGGCACATGTCTTTCTCCGCTGGATTTTCTGATGAAGGTCCATCCCTCGAGATGTTTAATCATTGATGGCCACTCCGAGTGATGAAATGAGTTACGTGAGACATTGACACGAGCAGGTTTCTTCCTTTCAGAGGATGATGATGAAGCACCATTGGTCAGATCAAAGAAGCGATCAGCAATTTTCACAAATTTGGATGTATCCATGGATGATGGTAATTTTTCACCATTTGAAACTTCATGAATGGTTTCAATGCCACCTGACACTCTTTGGCTGAGAGTTTCAACTGCATATTTTACCCTCATCTTTTCCTTTCCTTGAGGATGGAGGTGTTTATATGTCAGGTTTGACAGCTGGCACAGGGACTGGTCCAATTTGAAGTATTCGATGAGATCCGACCATTTGGCAATTTTACCTTTTTCAAATTCAATGTCACTTGCCAACATATTGTTCCTTATGTTTTTAAATATATGTGGGACATCGTATATGTGGACCATCCTTTTACCATCGATACTGTAAAAAATATCATCCTTTGTTGACTGCTGCTTGAGTTCTGCTATAGCTCCCCGGTTTGTTGGTCCCTGGTCAGAGACTGTAGCAAGAACATTTAGACCTATGGAAGTTACTGCTCTTACAACATCTGTGATGAGTAATCTCAGCATGGATGACGGGCAAGTCTTGTGCACAGTGAAATATGCCACGGGCTGTGTCCACTTCGACTTCAGACCCTGCAGCATGAAAACTAATGCATGGTCAGCAACGAGATGTGTCTGACCTCTGTGACCATAGTTTTCAAAACCAGAAGCCATTTTTTTAGATTTGCAAAATTTCACATTAGGAACTAAGTAGATTTCATCAAATAACAAAACACAATGCTTGTCATTAGCTTTCATCTTCATCACTTGGCTTTTCAAAAGTGCCATCAAGGCCTTGGAAATACCCACTTCCAAAGGGATGTCTCGTAGTAAATTCTTTAAAGTACTTTCTGATGGCAAAGTTATATGCTGCTGCAAAAATCTATATGCCCTGGGGCTTCGCTTGTATATTGCCAAGGCAAACAACTTGTCGTCTACTGTCCATCTCCTGGCTTTTGGTTTCTTTCGGAAATTCCTCAGTTCTGCCTTGAGGATTCTTCTAGCCCCACGTGAAATAAGCAGTTCATCCACTTGATCAATAAATTTTGCTGTTGCCATCTTCTTGAATGACTTGTTTTTGCCCTGTGAAATTTTCAGTTTGTATCTCACATCCAGAGCCATTTTCCTATATTGCTGAGCTGTTCTAGCTATTCTTTTTACTTGGGGGTCGTTAATCTTTTTCAGACCTGTTAGACGTTTCAGGCTCATTCTAGTTTTTTTTGGTGACCTTATTCTTGCACCTTTCCTTTCAGCAGAACCTAAAATGAGAAACATCAAATCAACAAAATCAGTGTATAATTACAGAATCCACAGTTTCTTTTTGAAGTCAAATTCAGTATGTAAAATGAATAAATAAACGAATAAATAAATTTAAAAACTAAAAAAAAATTTGAAGTTGTTTTTAAAAGAAAAAATTAGCAAGCACTTACGTCGAGGAGATGCATTGAGGGCTTCTTGTTCTCTCTGTATTTCTTGGTCTAGTACTAGAACTTTGGGGGATGGAGGATCCAAGTCATCAAGATCCAGGTCCAAGTAGTCTGGCATGTCAGAGGAACAACTTCTCTTGTTCCTAGGTGAAGAGGGAATGGCAGAAGACAGAGAGGAGTTGGAAAGAGCTGGAGGAGTGTCAGAGGACAAAGAAGAGAGAAAATTTTCCACTAGATCATCAGGCAAAGGAGAAGCAGAAAATAAAGTGGGTATAGCAGTTCTTAGAAGATCAGTATGACATTTATTGGTGAACATTTCATGGGTGAAATGAACTGGACAGAGATAGCGAGAGGTATGGAGAGATTGAGGCCTCAATTGGAGCAGCTGTCTGTTACCAGCATTTTGAACCCAGGTAGGAAGCCTGAAACCATGAAATAAAATGAGTGTTTAAGTTGTCTCTTACGATTTATACTTCTTTAGATGTTCACGCAATTCATACATGTGCACGGCGCATGGCGGTGGGGTTACCTGTTATGTTTATCATTTACACGAGGAAAACTAAACATTGGACAACCAGTTCCAGGCGGTGACGTAGTCTTGCATCCTTCCGCAGAGCATATTCTAGTTTTGGGTGGCATTACAATAAAAATTAATCATTCGGACAAAACACACAACTGCCACACCACCTGTCAGACTTCTGTCACACCAGCAGACGAAAAGCAGAACACACGATTTGAAATAGTGAAAGGAAGTCAAACACTGCTGCCATTTCTCTCACACCAGCATAAAAATATTATCGGGAAACAAGCAAGTTAAGATTCAATTTTTACAAAATAAAACAGATGTAATATGTTTGGAACGTCGTTTTTATTGTATAAAAATACAGACATGTAGTGAATAGAAACACTACGGAACATATCAGGGTGCCTTCGAGTCATAAGTTTACACGTCGTTCTGTTGGCAGCAAACGAATACGCCGACGATATGCAGCCAAAGCTGGCACCTCTGTTGGCAGGGCCTGTCTTCAGGTATCCGTCGGAGGTCAAATCTGAGGTCATATTCTTGTTCCTTGGCCAATTTTACAGAAACATTATATTATTCAGGCAGGTCAACCACATAAATTTCATTCCTTTTCAGCTTTTCATCTACATGGGAGGGCAAAGACTCTTCAGAAGAAACAGGATCAAGAAGACGCGTTTTAAAGCCAATAGTTGACTTTCCAAAGACACATGATTCAACAAGTTTCAAGTGCTCGGAACACCTCTCATTCACAAGCTGCAATAAAAAGTAGAAAAAGCTCCCTTCCAAACAACCTTGAAAACAACTAGCTGTTAATAAATCAGTATTTTGGTGAATTGTTGACGATTTTCATTCTACTTTCCCTTTAGTCTTGTAAAACAAGGTAGGTGTACGCCAGACCGTGTCTTGTCGTAACAGGCTTCGCGATGCTGCGCTAGTTTCGACCATCCACGCCTGGCGTACCTACCTTGGCCTGCGGCGCTAACCTGCCTTCGGCAGGCTGCTTTCCTAGGCCGGCCGTGGAAATGGGCGTGATCCCCTCAAAAATAGCATTTGGTCATCAAAATCTACACCAATCGCATTCAACTTTCGGTCGGGGGTCCGAACGGGTTCTATTTTCGTCATCAGCAGCCTCAAAAACACATGAAACGATATGAAACTTGACACAAAGTTGAAAGTACCCATAAAGTTGTCTTTTTTCTGCCGTTTTTAAGTGTTTTTTGGCTTATATGACCGAATGGATTGAGATAGAAAGGTGAATTTTGGTGTGTGGCGAGCCAAGGACATATCTAATGACCCTGCTAAAACTCAGCCAGATCGGCCGAGCCGTTCAGGAGGAGTAGTGCACACACACACACACGCAGACAGACAAACAAACAGACAGACAGACAGACAAAACTTTTCAACCCCACTGGAGTAACGGGCTTCGCTATCGCTCAGCCAATAACTTCCATTGATTGAACCCTGAGTGTGACAAGATGTTCCTAAGTACGTTAGATGGGAAATAGATTATATGTGTACAACCCATTAGCGAGCAAATAATACCAACCTAACCTACTGTCGCGTCATCAAAATGCTCCAATCCATCCATGTCTTTAACAATTTCCTGAATTTCCTAGTTTTTAATTTGCAAACGAGTGGTAGGGATAGGGATGGGAGCCCGACAATCCATTTATCCGGATGCAGCCCGAGATTTGTGACCGTTCCTGTGTCACTTGAAACCTTGTAATTCGTCTATGCACGCTTTTATTTGCAATCCGAGAATCCCTGGCATCTCCCGTTTCCAAAAAGGTACAAGTTGAACAACATTAATGCAATGCATGGATCAAATGTCCTCCACTCGCAGCCGGACGCGCTTGACAGACCACGTGCCTGTTACTCCATTGGGGTTGAAAAGTTTTTCCTGTCTGTCTGTCCGTCTGTGTGTGTGTGTGTCCGCACTACTCCTCCTGAACGGCTCGGCCGATCTCGGTGAGATTTCGCACACTTTTTGGGCATGTCCTTGGCTCGGCACAAGCGAAATTTCACTATCCTAGCTCAACTAGTTCAGTTTTTATAGCCAAAAACACCTAAAAAACGGCGAAAAATCGAGTTTTCTGCAGGCAGATTACTTCTGTCTTGAAGAAGAGGGGTCTGGGGGCTAGCCCCGACACGTTAAAAAGTTACAAGGGATCTAGAATGAAGGGGGGTCTGGGGGCGGAGCCCCCCAGCATGCATCAAGTTATAAGTAACCGACGATGGACAAGCCATTGCCTGCCGAAGGCAGCCTAGCGCCGCAGGCCAAGGTAGGTACGCCAGGCGCGGATTGGAGGAACAGGCAGCGAGACATCGCAAAGCCTGTTACGATAAGACGCGGTCTGGCGTAAACCTACCTTGTAACTACCGTGATAACGTAATTTCCGTGATCAAAACACCCGCTAAAACGTATGGGAATACCTTGAGGTCATATTTTTAGGAAGGTAGTACAAGGTCTTTACCCTAAGTACAATTGCCATAACTTTAGCATCATTCAGGACCCCAATAATCAGATAAGCTTAATTGGATTTTTGTCACTCTCGGCAAATCAGAGACGTCAAAACTACCCCGATTCGTGAGAATCGCTCAGTAGTTTTGTTTACGGGGTATTTACTTACTTTTTACCCGCCTACGTCCGAAAAACACGAGGACTGCCTGAAACTTCAGAACAGTGAGGACTCCTGTAAAGTAGGCAACACGCACATCAACGTCACGATTAGCTCGCACAAAACTTGTATTCCTGGGTCGTGCTCACAGAAATCTTCATGAGGACTTGAAACTTCACTCGCTGAAACTTCAGGTTCTATCCATTCTACTGTCGCAGTTCGGCTGCTCTCAAAGTAATCTTCCAAAATTTATTATTTTTTCCTAATTTTCACTTGCTTCGCTGTCAATCTTTTCAGACTCCTTTTACCCTGCGAGAAAAAGGTGCGGGATTTACCGTACTTGGAAGTACGGCGTTTGCCGCACATGTTCACAGTACGTGGAAGTACGGCGTTCGTGGAGTGCACTGACTGAGAGACACCCATTTCTTCATAACAAAGTCAAGCAGGACCAGACGATTTTAAAATCTTATTTAAACTCCTTGGGATGGAGTCCATGGACTCCATGCATGGTTGCATGTTTACAATGCATTGTCAACTGCAGTAAACGCCGTACTTCTGAGTATTTAATTTAATACCGGTATTAACGGCGAAAACTGTACGTTTTTCTCAGTGTTTCAAAACCCTCGTTGAGTTCGTTGCATTGTAAATAATTATCCCTTTAAAGGTGACGGTAATAAGGTCAGATATAGTTATTTGGGAATACGGGGTGCGTGTGGGATGGCAGTTTCCTGCCCCCCTCCCCCCCCCAAAAAAAAGAGCGACGCCGCCACCACACACGCACTTGTAGCGGAACAGTTGAGCGGCACACGCAACAATATCGACTATTTAGACACGCTTCACTTTTCCCTAGTGCTTTCACTCTGCAATGGCCTTCGACTAAAGAGGCCTCAACAGCTGAATGCGCGACACACCCATTGTGCCGTCGAGAGACACGTGGACAGACCGAACTTGTTATTCGTGTGGTACGACAAACACGTGAGAGAAATAGAACATTAAAAATCCAATTTAAATGTTGTACCCCTCATTAACCGCACTTACTGATTTTCTAAGTGTAATAATGAACTACTTCAAAAAGCAATAACAATTTTATTGCATTATTAGCGCCATGAAAAAGTTATTGCATTATAAGTGCAATAATTATTGTAGTGCACTAGCGACACATCATTTTGTCACACCAAAACTGTGATAATCTGGGCCCAGATCGGCCAAAACCTTAGAGACTTATTGCATTTTTAATGCGATTATTTTTTTATTGCTGCCACAGATGCGATAATTTGTAGGAATCACACTAGCCTTTTTATCGCAGAAAATTGTGTGAAACTTATCACGTTAGAAATACCAGTGCACGCCTACAGTCATTGGGGGAAAAGGGGGGGGGGGGGCTTCTCCGAAGTATCTAGTGACGGCGCACTACAAACCTCACTGTCTACTAAGTACACACTCCTAATTCGTGCTTGTGAGTACACACTTTCAAACGCATGCTTGGCCAAGTACACACTTACAAATGCATGCTTGGCAAGCACCGAGGGGGAAACGACTGAGAAATTTTGTGTGCATCGGATAGGGATAACCCCGGCTAACCCGCGGATAACCTCCGGATTACATCGAAAAATTTCCAGGATTACCATTGGATTACGCCGGATTACCTCAGAATTTCCCCGGATTACTTCGAAATTTCTGGTTATCCGGATAGCGGATAACCAATTTGCTGTACATCGGATAACCGAAGTCGTTTCCCCCTCGGCAAGCACGCTTACGAGTGCCCATGCTTAGAATGGAGTTACGGCGCCAAGCATAAGTTTCTACGTGTGTTCTTGCCAAGCATGCGTTTGTAAGTGTTAACTTCGCCAAGCATGCTTTTGTAAGTGTGTACTTCGCCATGCATGCGATTGTAAGTATGTACTTGTAAGCATGCATTTGTAAGTGTGTACTTGTCCAAGCATGCGTTTGAAAGTGTGTACTTACAAGCATGAATTTGGAAGTGTGTACTTCGTAGAAAGTCAGGTTTGTAGTGCGCCGTCACTTCATACTTGGGAGAAAGTTCTCTCCCCCCCCCCCTCCAAATGACTGTAGGCGTGCACTGGTATTTCTAATGTGGCAAGTTTCATACAATTTCCTGTGTACTTAGCACACAGTTAGGTTTGTAGTGCGTTCGCTGGACAAACTGGATGACATCTTTGGGTTGGCACTTGGCACCCTCGACAACGTAAGACTTAAGATAAACATCGGGATAAAATTCCTGTTTCAATTATGCCTTGTTGGGATTCGAACCTGGGTCGAAGGCCAAAGTGAATTCCGTTATCTCCATCAGCATCAGCACCCTCGAAAACACCGAAACTGATGTAAAACTTGGAATAAGAAGTCATTTAAACATGCCGTTTTATTTGCGTTTTGTTGTTGTTTTTTTTTATTTTGCTGGAATGACTTAATGATTGATTTTAGATAGAAGCCTGAATTTTGGTATGTGCTGAGCCACGGACAAACCTGATGACCCTGCAAAATCTCAGCCGAATCGGGCCGAGCCGTTCAGGAGGAGTAGTGCGGACACACAGAGTGCAAAGGAACAAAAACAATGGGTGCAAAGTGATTACATCGTAATTCATTTCATTGACAAGATTATGAGGGTTCTTCATCAGAGTCAGAGTCAAGGGGTTACCCACTCTGGTAATCGTGTGTACACTTCGTCCAGTAATCATTGGTAATCACACACCAAAACTGGCTAGTTTCACCGTTTTTATCGGATTTTGGGGGTTTTTCTTATGAAATTAGGCCAAAATGCTCTTAGCTGGCCACAATTATGGAGTTTTTTTAGTATGTTTGTAGGTAATCACTGGTAATCAGTAATCCTGTGTACACTCCTGAGCTGAGTGGTCAACCCCTTGGTCAGAGTCATCATCAAACTCACCCTTCTTCGACGACCTTGTTTTTGTAGGTGAGGTGGTGGTAATTAGAGGGATCTTTCGTTGATGGGGTTTCTCCGGGCTCGTGGATGGTTGTTGCAGTTTCTGACCAGTCTCAGTTAGAGGTATGAGATTTTGGGGATTAACTGCTTGATCACTTTTTGGATGAAGGCCCGGAATAATTGTCTGTGAGGCAACATGGCCGGGACTCAATTGGCAAACAATTGGTTGCCTTGCAATAGACTTGACTTCTGAGATAGAGAGCTTGTTAGGTTGGCTTGACTGCAGCTTCGGATCAGGAATGGTCTGTGGTTGAGTCGCCTTGGTCTTGACTTGATTGAGGAGAATTTGAAGCTGCTCTTCTTGTTTCTGGAGATCCTCCTCAGTCTCCTTCACCTCTTTAGCGTCGGCTTGTTGAATTGAGCTCATTTTGGCTGCATAAGCTTTATTGATTTTGTCATTTCCATTGTCTACAATAAATGAATAACAGGTCTCCGCGATCGTCTCAGCAAATGCAATTGCTCTTTGTCTATCATATTCATTCAGAGATTTGACTGCTTGAGAAGCCATTATTCCTTGATGCTCCATTGGGGACTTAACTTTCAGCATGACACTAAGGATGGTAATAAGAACCGCATGGGCCTTCCATCCAAGATCGGGCATATACCCATCATCATAGGCCCTGGCCCACCACCAGGTCCGATGTTTCCCCTCATACTTTCTGAAGTTTTCAGCTAAAGTGATGAGAGAGGGTGCCAATTGGGAGCAGTTCAGGGCTGTAGCCAGGTCTAAAGCGGTCGAGGGAAGAGTTTTGAGACATCTCACAAACAACAAGCAGACAGACAGCCCATTGTGCTCTAGGTGGGTGAGGCACGTCATCTTTACAAAAGTCTTTGCTGGCTCTAGACTGTGCCCCTGAAAGTGAGGGATGTTGGTCGCCAAGAACACGCTCAAGCAATGAGAGAGGAGGATTCTGCAGGGTTCGGATCCCTTGGTCACAAATTGATTAATTCGCAATATGTAATTTGGAGTCGGAGCTGGGATCTGTAAATTGGTTTCAATCTTCGCTACCTTCCTTAGATTCTCTTGGAAATTTGTTTTCAGGTAGCTTGCTGCCATTGATTACTATCTTTGGATAAACAGCGAAGACCGACCGCCGCCATGTACGCCATTACATTGTTTATAGTGAACATGCAATCAATATTGTTCTTCTTTACTCCCTCTATCCACTTGATCCATTGGTCACGAAATGTGATTTGAGAATCTTGACTAAAGTAGTTAAAACTGGCTACTACCTGAGCAGCGTCCATTGTCTGGGTAACTTGAGCTATGTATTCTTTGGACAACTCAACTGCACTCACCTCACTTTCCTTAATGAGGGTCTGGGAGCTGATCATAGTGCCTCTGTACCACAGGGCTGCGTCGTTTGTGATGTCGGTCCAAATCGGAACGAGCACTGTGTTGCTAATTGGGGTACAGGCAAGCGACATGGCTTTAGCGACTAGGTCTGTGACTCTTTGGTCTTGTGGTAATATGTCCCCACAGTAAAAGTTGTACCACTCAACTGCAAAATCAGCGATGTAATTGGGGTCCATGCAGGCAAATAGGAATGGGTTGTTTTTTTGCTTTTGCTTGGGGGATCTCATCACTCCAGTCTCCCCTTTTCTCAGAAAGGGCGCTAACTGGAGCGACCTGAAGTCCTTCAAACGCATTGATGACTTTGTTGGTCATCTTGTCTAAATTAATAGATAGCACTAAATAGGAGGTCAGTGATTTTAACCGACCACTAAACTAAGTCAGCTTATTTGCTGAAGGATAGACGGAGCTAAGATCACAGATCGTTTTGGATATCACAGAAATCCGAGATCACAATGTGAGAGAAAATGAAAATTCCTTTTCAAACTCTTCAACCCCACCTGAACAACAGGCTTCACTATCACTCATCAATAATTCATCGTTAGGAAGATAAAGCTCCTGCTCAGAGTTGGAAACTTGAGACGTTTCATTCAAAACTTGTGTTTATTTTCAGAGGACCGTCTACAGACAATGAAAATCCACACTTTTCCAGGCGAATTTATGGGGAAAAGAATGGCAATCAAGTCGGCGATGGGAACGTCCCCCCTGAGACTTTTCCGGATCTTGGGACTGGCTCCTTACAAGCAAACTGGAATTACTGTAACACAAACTCGTTGGCTGCATTGGTAAGTACATCTATCGCTGAAACTCAGAACCAGCGCAGCGCATTTTAATGCACCTGAGTGATTGAATGGACTAACGTGGTTAGTACCGTAAACCGGGGTAACTTGAGACAATATTTCACGTTTTTTGGACCGTGTGTCCACAATACTTCTCTCACCAACCCGAATCCCAGCTATGTTTAATTTCACGTGATAACATTCGGTTTGGACCCCATGAAGTTTTTGGGGGACACCTAAAATGAGAGTAATGGGCCTCTCAAGTTGTCTCAAGTTACCCCGTCATTTGGGGTAACTTGAGACACACCTAGTTTTCACTTTGCTTTTTCACGGAAGTGGGGTTTTTGCCAGTCCACACTGATTTTCTGAGGCATTTAACTTATTTTCAATGAAAAGTACTACTTGTGGAATATATTAGAAGATTTTTGATCCTTGTGGGTCACGAATCAATTGTGGGTCATTTTTTTCGACGGGTCACCGCAGACCCTGTGGATATTGAATCGATTTGAATTTCGCGGTAGACCTTCCTCCAACCTTTCTTTGTCTCCCCAAATAGCGTGTATGTCCGAGCGACGACTGTAACAGCTCCTATCAGGCTTCAAAGGAAGGCCCTTCAAAAGGTCGTGAAAAAAGCGCCCATCCAACGAGGCGTAAAACCGAGTGTTTTTCAAATTGCCACCGTGAAGCTATTACGAGATAAAACGGGACGCCCTTGCTGATTTAGGTTCATAATAGGTCAGGGAACATAAATTTACCATAGTACAGCCGACATCATTCGATGCCATGGTGCGCGGGTGATGGCAAAGAAGGGTTCGCTACCATGTCTGACCCATTATTTTAGACGAATTTTACGGTAGTTTTTCTAATATTTTTTGTTTTTAGCGCTTCTGAATTACTGATGTATCGCAGTAAATTCCATTTTTCTGCTCTGTCACATTTAGTACTACAATACGAAGGTTGTTAAGCTTACGCTACAGCCCCGAATGACAACGCTAGCACTTACTTCCAGTCCGCCATAAGGCTTTTTTTGTTGGAGAAGGGGGGGGGGCATTGCGGGGCTTACATCGCGCCCGGAAGGGGACCGCTCTCTAACTGCAGAGGCTAGGCACCCGAGGCCAGTCCGGCCCTGTAGGAGTCAAATCAATCCCTACAGACTAAATATTCTGACTGAAATAGATTATAAACTGTAGCAATACCTCACGATGACAGGGTGTGGTGTTGGATTGTCTACCACACCGGCGGCCCTAGAATATGCACTATAAAAGTTTCGTCTCTTCCAGGACGTTTAACTCACATCGGTCTCACAGTGAAATAGGCCTGTTTACATATTTTTCCTCTTTGAGTGAAAAACGTGCCTGCTTGGTTTATTGAGAACCAGGGACCTTTTATTAATGAAAATAAGAAAACATCTTGCAAAAGTGGTCAATTTACGAGCAAAAAGACGAAATGGCCCACAATTGATATGACCCAGAATTGATTCATTGTGCTACAGATCCTGCAGTTTTCACGATTCCGAAAAAAAAATTCAAAAGTGAATTCCTCTCGCATTTAAGCAAATCATATCCAAATTTGAGCTTTCTACAATGCTGACCCACAAATGGTTCCAAAAATCAATTGTGGGCCAAAACAGACTATTTTTAAAACAGCCACAGCTTAGTAAATAAGGATGATAGGGGGCTACTATGCTGCAAAACTTAGTCCAAGGACCACAGTTTAAGACCGCACATGCACTTTTGTCACCAGGTCATAATAAAATGCCTTAATTTGGAATTTTCAAAAATGTGACCCACAATTGATTTTTTACCTTAGTTGTCCGATTTCAATGACATTTAGCTCGTTGGAAAGGTAATTACATTCCCCATCTTTTGAGACTTCAAGATTTATTATGTCTTATCTGGTTCGTGAGTAGTTGAGAAAACACTCCAACTTTAAGCTGCATATTCACTTGGGACCCTCTAAACTGTCTAAAAAAGTGATTCCCGATCAAATGCGGCTTAGTTTTGATCTTAGAACGGAGAGGTCCGTTACTTTAAACCACCCTGTAGTACAAGGAGGTGCCAGTGTCAAGTTACGCCACTCGACTTCCGTCAAATTCAATGAAATTTGGTGTCTCAAGTTACCCCGCACAGTTACCATTTTCTATACAAGTCAGTATTACCCGATGAATGATGGGTTTCCCTCAAAACACATGCTGCATTTAGAATGTTGAAATAATAGGGTTGAAAGATACCATGGTCATTTGGGTCTCAGCAAGACGTGTTTCGAGTACCAAGGGAGACTTGTAACACTTCTCTACAATTGTTGAATTTACTAAAATTGAAAAATCGTTATAGAACTGACCAGCTTGGTCCTAACCCGCCATTCAAACGCTTAATCGTCTTTCCAAACAAGTATGAAAAAAAGTGCTGGGGCAGTTTTGACCTCCGAATGTGCCGAGCTAGGTGGCAGCTCCAAAAAGGTGGAAAAGCAGAAGTGTCTCAAGTTACCCTTGCTGTCTCAAGTTACCCCGGTTTACGGTAGTTAGACGACTGGACCACGTGCCCACCTCCAGCATTGTGGCAATCCTTTAAGCAATTTCTAAGTTATACGGCTGAGTCGGAAAAGCGAAGTCGGCGAAGCACAGTTTGCTATCGGGGATCGAGATGGCCGTGGGGAGTGGACGGGAGCAAGCTGCTAGCGCACAGAGCCATCTAGCGGTGGCACGTGGTATTCGGACACAAACAAAAGATTGAGGAGCTCTAGACGCCACAACCGGAAAAAGAGCGTGTTTAGCGAACCCTTTTCCGGCTACCGTTTTATCACTTTCAGTGTCGTATTCTTCGTGTTCGTTCCGTGCCCTGGCAATGACCAAATGAGTTTGAAACGAACATCGAAATTATTCACATCAATCAGTAATCTCCTTGTAACATTGTGAAATTATGAAGAACAAATGAAGCGGTGATGTGGTCAACAGCAACTTGTTGATTTCTCACATGCTAGAGTTTAAGTCTTCTCCACTTTCCTTTAGCACGAGCGAGGGCATTCTCAATTCTTACACGACACTGTGATAGAGTCCTATTATTATTCAATCGCTGTTCTGTGACGTGCTTAAACGGTATCATCATCTGCAACAATAAAAAGGTACCTTAGCAAAACCATGACACTTCTGCCATCAAGTGTAAGCAGAAAAAATTCACTGTGCTTACATAGTCTGTTGATTATAAGCACCATCAGTCACCAACTAGATACTGGTCAGCATTCAGTCTTGTTCTTTGCAATTCATCTCTACGGAGATAACTTCTGCGAAAGACTCTGTCGGCGTACATGCTCCCCGGGTCACTGACAGTAAAATGCCCGATGGGTGAATCACTAGTGTACTCATGTGCACTACAAACCTAACTGTGTACTTGGCCAAGTACACGTTCACAAACGCATGCTTGCAAGTACACACTTGTAAACGCATGCTTGACGCGGTATAACTCCATGCGTCAAGCATGCGTTTGTAAGTGTGTACTTGCAAGCATGCATTTGTAAGTGTGTACTTGGCCAAGCATGCGTTTGTAAGTGTGTACTTGCAAGCATGCGTTTGTAAGTGTGTACTTAGTAGACAGTTAGGTTTGTAGTGTGTACAAATTTGCCCGTACTCAGTGTACTCACAAGTTTAAAAAGGGCCAAATTCTCTAGTTTTTCGACCGATTTAACGTTGAGTGCCGTTAAAAAAAGCCTTAAAACGTATAAAATTGTGAAATTTATTAGTAAAGCAAGGTGTACTCACCCGTACTCATGTACTCATGTGTACAACAGAACGCTGAGTGATTCACCCCTCGAAAATGCCTGACAAGCAGAGTGCTGTCCACTAAACTGATATAAAAAATGTTGTAAATTAACAACATTTTTGCTGCTATTTTGTTATATTGCATCTTGTTATATTACAAACATGTTGTAGCACTCTGTGCAGTTTTGTGATGAATCGATGGTTGCGAAACAACACTTCCATCGAGTCTTTGATTTTGACTTGGCCACATTTGTGTTGGCCGTGTTGGCCTTATCGTGATGTAATTTAACAAGATCCTTGGAATGACAACAATGTTTGTTTTAGGATTGCGCGATCGCTGTTTGTAAACAGAAAATCTGTTGAATGACAACATAACTGATTTTATTCACGATTACATTATTGTTTTCAGACAAGAAAGTTGTATAAAAACAAAAGAGTTGTCTACTGGATGGATATTCTGTTCAGACATCAAACCGACGTGTTGTAATATAACAACATCCCTGCAGGATGTTGTGTTGTAATATTGCAGTGGATTTTAAACAGTGCACAGCTTGAAGAACTGGACTGTAGCATTGAAACCTGTTCCGATAGGCTGCTAGATTTCCCCCTGGGTAGAAATGGGTGCCATCAACGGAGCCCACTACTTCTGGAAATTTTGTTGCTCTTTGAAATATTCCTGAAATGTGTTGGCGTTTATTTTCATCAAGCCAGGCAATGTATCTTGGTGCCAATTCTTCTGAGGACCAATGTAAGGAATACAAATAATACAAAGTGCTATACGCTCCGAATCGGAAAGCATCGCTCCGAAAGGTGTCGGGTGTTCCCAACAAGCAAACCTCTATCATCACAGTCTCGGAGTGGAGTGCTCACTCGTCTCAGCCTTCCAGTATCTATTAGATGCTTCCAATAGTCTCGACAAGAGTCTGCAACATTTTAAAAACTCCTTCATTAAAAGTACCACACTGTAAAAAATTATGTTGTAATTTAGCAGTAAATATGTTGCTAATTTTCTTAGCGATCAAAGTTGTTTTCAAATGACTTTCGTTGTTTACTCACGAGTTGCGTCGTTCGTCCACAAGATGTTTGTAAACCGGTAGACAGCCTTATTTGCATCAATTTTTATTGCCGATTAGGTCACAGACCTAGTAGAGTCCCGGTTACCCCGCAGTAACCACTTCTTAGATTGTCCGGGTTGTTTGTACGCAGCAAAATATTGATTTGAAACAGCATAAGTCATAAAAATAATTAGCAACGAATTCGTCGTTTTAAAACAAGCAATCTTGTTCACAAACAACAGCGTTGTCGAGGTTGGTAATTGTGTTGTTGTTTTAAAACAACAATTTTTAACAGTGCACAATAATTTTGGACATCCTAAAATAAAGACTGTAGCATCTCTGTTTAGTCCTTTATGTTGACGGCGACGTACTGCCAGGACGCCAAATCCTTTAACGAATTCAAAATTACATACTGTGAACATTGAGATAGGGCACAGCTGCAAATGCTTCTTCTATTTAACCTTCCATTGAACGTAGCTAACCCTACTCTTTCCTACATTTCCATCCAATCATTTGGCGGCTGCACGGGCAGCTTCCATGCTTAATAGAAAGTCCTCCTCTTGAACTGACGCGGGCGCAAGTGCCAAAGGCCCAACCAAAAACCTTCGGCCATAATGAGTTACGTTTCAATCTTCGTTACTCTTAAACCACAGCTGTTAAATCTTTCTAGTCTATGATGCTACTCGCCACCGCTAGATGGCTCTCGTGCACTAGCAGCTTGCTCCCCTCCATCCTCCACGGCTACCTCGATCCCAGATAGTCAACTTTGCTTCGCCCACTTCGCTTTGCCGACTCTGCCGAGCTTAACTGAATATAACGCCAGCCCCAACACATGCTTTTTATTTCGCTTCGAACATCACTAACCGTTTTTCTCGAAATATTTGCAGACAAAACCTGTGTGTGCGCTCAGTACACTTCTCGAATCGCGTGCTTACAAAAAGTGCGATTCGAGGCGTGTACTTGAATAAGCTTAAAGCGAGTAGATGCCTGGAAGCGCATGCGGGTACACTGTAAATCCAAAGGGAATACTTTTAGTACCTTTTTTGGCGATACAATTGAGTGTCGCCAATAAACGGCCTTACGGAAAAGTATTGCCACGATTTGGCAACAAACGTCGAACAAATCAAGGCGACAAGACCTTGGTTTAATGCGTCGGTTTTGGCAATATCCAAAAGTATTGCCAAATTTTGGCGATACTTTTTTGTATCGCCGTTGTGAAGGCGTAAGGCCGTTTATTGGCGATACCTCAATTGTATCGCCAAAAAATGTACTTTAGTATCGCCTCTGCATTTGCAGTGTAAGCACTACTGCAAAGCCAGTGATAAGTAGTTTGCTTGCACAAAACGGAGCATTCTAGTCGTTGCCGATTCAAGAGCAAGAACGAAGCTGGAATCCTGGAAGAAACGGAGTTGATAGCAGGCTCGGTTAAAGGGGAAAATGTTCACAAAAGTTTAAATTTCCTTTGTAAAACAGTATTTGAAACAGATGAAAGTGTTATAAGGTGTGATACGCTTTGGAAATCTCTTGGACTAATCCACTCTTACAAGTCTGTGAGGTTACGTTGCTGGCGCCAGTTCTGGTTTTGCTCTGGCGACAACTAGAATGCTGTCTAGGCAAGCTTGGTCAGCAATATTCCCCTATTTGCCAAGATTTGGCAAGCTTATGAAGATTTCAGGTCAAAGCTTACCCAATTTTGTCATTCGAATGGCTTGCCAAATTTGTGGCAAGCGAACTGACCATTACTGGCTTTTGCAGTGACGCGACTCGAGGAGTATACTGAGTACACACCCAGGTTTGTTTCTTTATTGCCAGGCTACCACCAGATCCTACCGTTTACTTTCATTTCAGGTACAGCATTTGTGTGACGCTCACATCAACCATCGCCCTCACATGGTTGTCGTTGACCTATGCTTCAGCGAGGGTCGTCTTCATCACGATAGAGCGCATGGCCCTGGCCGACGTGATAGGCGTATGGATTTTGATCGCCACAGCCTTGGCGGCGCCCTTGAGTAGATTCTACGTCGTGCGGCGTCAGTACCCGCACCTGCAGCGCCTCCTCATGGACCCCGTCATCTTCAACGAGATGCCCGCGACGTCCTCCAAAACTCTCATCACATTCTATCTGGACTTGGCGAGAACAGTTGCCATGATCATTTTGACGATGCATTATTGTAACGTTTTTGGCCTATGGACTTCGTCGCTCTTCAGTTTAATGCAAGTCGAGGTGAGAACATGAACGCTTGCGTCTCGTCTCGAACATCAGTGACCTTCGGATGGCATAGAGATGAGTGCAAACTGAGAAAGTTGTTGAAGGAATGGGGTTTTCATGAAAGTGCACTACAAACTTCTGACGAGCACCATGTGTCTTCAATACGGACAGTTTTGTCCAAACGTAATTATGAAACTAACCGTACACTGCAAGAAAAGGTATCAATAGTACAGTACAACCAGAGTACATCAAAAACAGAGAAAAGGGTAAGAGAGGGTGGGGCAGTTACTGACGCTTTTTTCGGCACCTCTCACAGATATTTGAGGCATGAATGAAACCATCTGCATTACAGCTGTTTTAATCCATCCGTTTTTGGTTTGGGCAAAACTGTCCGTAGTGTGGATACGTGTATGTTTGAAAACAGGAAGAGAAGGAAAGAGGTGGAGTAGAGCATCACGAACCACTGTGGCCGCGCTGGGTCGGCTAAACCGCTTTTGGCCGATAATATCCACTGTGTAAATGGTCAATAGGGATAATTATATAATCGCTGGTATTTTGAAAAAATCAATTACTCGCGGGAAAAAATGATAATTGCAATTGCATAACTTTATGAGTAAACCTTATTTTACTGACTCGAAATAATTTCCGTCGTGTGCAGCTCTTGACAAAAACTAATGACATAAAAGTATCTTTAAAAAAACGTTAACGCTAACGTGAAAGCAGATGATTCTGACGAGAATGTTAATTTCAGAGTATCGCAATTCATGATTAACACGTGCATGGTTTAATGGACGAAAATGTTAATTTTGATTTAACTATTGAAGGTTCCGTGTGTACAAGTTTCTCATATGCAACGCTCGACCAGCCGCCCTATCAAGTTAAATCCCGCATTGTGCTTGAAGGCGGAAACGCAGCACCAGAAGCCATGCTAGTACGACAACCAATTTTAATATTTTGAATTTTAAAAAATTGAATGGTGCATTGCAAAGAACGGGAGGATACGATTAAAACAGAGTCAAAGCTAGCTGATTTAACAATCATCTGCTAAAAATTGCTGTCAATGAATAAAGGCGGAAACGTCTTCTGACCAAATTGAAAACTTCGATATTTCCGTCACAGCCAAACGGGGCGAGATATCGCACAAACCTTTGGTCAGGAACTTTCCTATTGTCAGGGCGGGGAGTAAGAGAATGTTTCGCTAACTTTTCTGATTTTGACGATAGTTGAGGTTTCCGTTGTTGATCGAGCCTCTCTAAAAAAAATGTCATTTCAACCCTCATAGCAACTGAGTCAGAACAAACGTGGCAGCAGCCCTCATCCTCTACAGCCTACTTCAATTTATTTTCGGCAGAAGCTCCTGGAAACTGCTGAACTGTCACTTTTTATGTTCACTCTGGATACCTTGAGAAGTAATTACAAACGTCTAAATGATGAACTCGTAGCTTTGAAACAAGCTGAAGGAAAACGACAGGACATCACCGATAAAATCGAGCAGGTTCGTTTCTGGTCTTTCAGATGTCTTTGGCTGGTAACAAAACTGCACACTCTGCTCGCCATGACACTGAACCAATTGTATTTTTGCTTTGACACAATTATGTATCATGTACATTGTGTTAGCTATTTAGAAGATGTGCAATGGATTGAGCTTTTTTGTTTATTCCCTCCACTTTCCTGATGCTTGTTGGGTGACTCCTGAGTGGACCGCCCTAACGCAGCCTTACCAAAATCAGCCATATTTTCTTGCCCTTACAACTTCCAAAGTATTCACTATGCATCTGTAGATGTGTACTCAGCGAAGTATGCATCTGGAGATGTGTACTTGATACTGGGCATTTATATGGTGATAAGTACACACCTACTTATTCATACTTGCCAAGTATGCATCTACAGATGCATACTTAACAGGTATGCATTTGTAGATGTGTACTCAGCTAGGTATGCATCTGTAGATGCATACTGAGTACACACTTCAGTTTGTAGAGCACCTTATATTTCAGACTCCCTTCGAAACTATACCTGAGCACCGATCACACCCACTTCGATTGTTCAAGGACCCTCTACTTTAAGCGGAAGAGGGGCCATCTCGGATTTTCTTTTGCACCCTCCACTTAATTTAATAAGCGCATTTGTTACGAATCGCCCCACTCTCCCTTACTTGGCAGGCATGCGCTAGCTTTTAGCTAGAGCTTAAAACAGGTCAGGTTGCACCCTTTGAAAACTCAAATGAATGGTTCTATGGTTTTATTCCAGGTTCACAAGGACCACCTGAAAACGACAGAATGCCTGGACGATGTTTGCGAGTGCTTCGGCCCACAAGTAGCATTTGTTCTGGTTCACATATGCTTGTCGGTCATTTGGGGACTCTTAATGACCAGTAATGCTCAGGAGCACATAACGACAGACATCAAAAGAAATTCTCACTATATTCTGGCTTTATATGTACTCGTTGCTGTACAGCTGCTGACTTACATGGTCTGTGTCGTGTGGTCGCTACACGCAGCTAATACAATGACCTCGGAGGTAAGAGATCATGGCACAGCCAAACCTCCGCATCAGGCGTGGTTCAGGGGGGATGGCACCAACGGAGCAATTCCCCCCCCCCTTTTCCCCAACACATCCTATAAACGCCAGATTGTGGGCAACCCGCACGTACCCCTGTAGGTAGGCAAAATCTGCACAATCGCTCTTCATGAAGTAAGCTCATCGCGCCTGCTCCGAATCCCTGCCCCTTCATCAACGTCTTGCTAGCCCTCTGTGAAACATCCCGAAGAAGATGACTTGTCGTAAATCATGATATATTGAATTTACAGAGTTTTTAGTGCGTTTAATCATCTTAAAGACATTGCCTCTTTTTAATTAACATGGTTATTTTGGTTTTTAGGGTAATAGAGCCTTAACCATAGCCACTTCGCTGGCAAGCGTCAGTAATTTGACCGGACAGGAATCAACCAAGGCAAGTATCTGAGGAGTTTACAGCACCCGGAGAGGGAAATGACTTGGAAAAATAACAAACAAGGACAAGGGGAAAAGAAGGGAGCCTTCTTAGAATGGGAGCGCACTTCCGGAGAAGTTCCTTAAAGTGCTCCATCTTTCCTTGTTTTAAAACAAACCGTTCTTGTTTTTTAAGGAGTCGCGCTCACTGCAAAGCCGGTGGTAAGTTTTGCTTGACACAAATTTGGCAAAGCCGTTTTGAATGCCCAAAATTGGAAAGTTTGGCCTGAAAATACCACCCAGGTTGCCAAACTTTGGCAAGCTTGTGAAGATTTCCGAGCAAAGCTTGCCAAATTTTGGCATTCGGCTTGCCAAATTTGTGGCAAGCAAACTTACCACTGGCTTTGCAGTGCTACGTTAGTGATCTGACCTCCTTGACCTTTTAGGTAACAAAGTACGAATTTAACTTATTTTAAGTTCCGCATTGAAAGATTTTTATGCCTGCAGTGGCCACAATTGCCACGAGCTCAAGGGAACCTCGGTAGGCACTCTTGAACCTTTAAGGAAGGCGCAATCATCCATAGACATGATGGTCAGCACCTCACTCTAAAAATCTTGAGAACCGATGTGTTTGTAACCTTGTGAAGAACCTGACTTATTCGCAATGCAAAGAGCGCATCCGTTTTGCAAATCAGTAGTTCGCAACTTGCGAACAACCGTTTGTATTGCGAACCCTTGCAAACGCATTGTTCGCAAAATTGCCAAACTCTTCACAAGCCGCAAACCAAATGGCTTGTAATGCGAACACATTCTTCGCAAGGTATTGAGAGTGCTTTTAGAACGCTTTGCGCTAGTAGCCCTCCTCGTCTGAGTGGCTTTGAAGAGTGCTTCCGCCGTAGATGATCAACTCGCTACCGAGACACCCTAAGAAAGTTTGAAGACCCAAACAATACCTCTGGGCGGGTAGGCATGATCAGGTCTGAAAATGTCACCCCAACACCTTCACGCCGGTGCGAGAACCATGTTCTCGTAGGCTAAAATCCCAAATGCCGATGCGAGATCATGGTTCTCGTATAGGAGATTTTTGGTGCATGGTGTTCGGGTGGTCATACGAAGTCCGAACATCCATGTGCCGTGTTTTGGCGACGTACGGTTCGGTAGTTAGCACCTTCGGCATAGGGATGTGCGAATAGTTCGGTATGGAATCGAATGGAATCGAATCAGGGCTGATTCGATTCGGGGACGGATCTCTTTGCTTCGACCCCGAATATTCGAAATTTCGAATCGACAGTGGTTCGTCTTCGCGTTGTTTTCATAACAAAGCAAGATCAAGATCAGGTATTTAATTTTTCTTCCTTTTATATTCAAAGTCTATGCCCTTCCTTTATTACAGAAAATGTGTATTGAAACGCACTACTTTTTCTAGTTTCAGTTCGACTTCGATTCGATTCAGAATCTTTTGAAGTTCGATTCGAAACTTTTTAAAAAGATTCCATTCGATTCGAAATGAAAATCCTTGATTCGCACATCCATCCCTACTTCGACATCTAGGCTTTTCCACCAAAATTTGCTTCGACGCGAAGGCGTTAATACGTAGTTTTTTTGTGCATAAGTTTAGCACAAAATTCTGTGAGCGTTCCAAATGCACGAATTTGTGCGTAGATAAGCACGAAAGTGTGCTTTGTTGCGCATAAATTCGTGAGTTCCACGAGTACATGTATGCTTAATATTGTACAAAGGCTAGGCATTAAAACTTACCTAGTAATTTGTTGTGCACTTGAATCTTATTTTTCAGTTGGAAAAGCTCAGCTCCTATTTGACAAGACGCCCCGCAGCCGTTCGCCTCTGTGACATAGTGACGTTGGACCTGGGTTTGGCAGTGACGGTAAGTTTCGTGACTGTCTTAATAAATAATACAACGGCGATGAAAGAAAAAGGACGCATATCAATTGCACTTCATTACTATGTAGCACTACATAACTTCTTTCATGAGCTTAGCTTTTGCACGAAATTGAGCAGGCGCGTGGAACGCACGATCTCATGCGCCACAACGCACATTTTCGTGCTTGGCTCCGCTTACTCATGCATTTTAAAACGCATGCACAGGTTTGTGCAAAGCTTACGCACAAAGAAACTACGCAATAATTAAGAGTGTTACGGCCTAGGGAGTCACCGTCATTCATTTTGGTGGCAAAATTTTACACTATCATTCCAGGAACGTGACATCACTTTGAAACGAAGAAGACAAAATGTCTCGTTCCTTTGAGTATTGATGTTGTTTCTTTGTTTCACAAATTGCAGGTATTGAGCTCTATTGTCAACTTTTTCATTCTGGTTCTGCAGTTGCGAGATGTTCGATTTGTAGATAAGCCTACGTCATGAGTAAGGACCTTCGTCAAGTCACTAAAACTGAGGACAACTTTGCAAGCCACAGAGCTCCGACAACCCTTAATTTACTCAAACTGGCAAAGGTGGCACTAAGCAGTGGGGGCATGAAATATCTATCCGTGGTAAAATGGAGACATTCTATCAAGATATCGTTGGTCGTAGTTCCTGATGTTCTTCCCTTTTATCCAGATACCGGTGTTTCAAATAAATCCTCCTACTCTTTCTACCGCACCTGATTGTGTGTTATTCTGCGTTCACCTTCTTCTGGTCAAGAAATCAATCGTGTTGCAACTAAGAACTCGTCAGAGCTTTAGACGCAAAGAAGTCTCGGGGGGAGTGTGGCACCGCCGTGCCTTCATCCGGGTGTTAAACTTGAATCATTCTCGAATGCGGGTTGGTCTTGCAATATCGTTCTCGTAAAACGAGGTTTCGGCCATCTCTGCGCGAGCGGATAAAAGAGGACCTAGTCGCGGCGAGCTGCTTGATATATCCTCTAGAAATTTTTGCAGTTATTTGGGATATTGGCTAGGGGAGCAATTGTTTCAGTCATCGCTAAACTGTAGAGTACGCTACATACTTTATGCCATGACGCTGCGTCTGGCAGTCCACAGCCTGAGGGCAAGCAAGTCGTGGCAACAGGCGGGGCGTGAAACGATGCTTCCCGCCAGCGGCCGGGAGCACGACATGGCTTTACAAACACCGCTGCCGTTTCGTCGAAATTAAGAGAGCCCTGCATGTTCAAAGGTAGTCGATAAGATTTAAAATAGTTGCCCCTGACTCTCTTGTTGGATGAGGTGGCAGGCTGACCAAGAGGCATCGCATGGTGTCTCGTAAGTCCACAAGCACACAGTCCAGTAAATGCTGTAGACCTGAGTGAAAAAAATTAGCATTGATCGACATGACATGCAGCGAGAATGCATTCAATATATTGAAATGCACACCTTCCTCTGAGGCGGTGAAAGGTGGGTGGTGGGACATGCAACTGAGCATGCCAAATTGGTGAGCATTTTCCATTTCAACAAGAAACGAGTCACTCATGTCGATGAGCCCCTGTAGATAAGCAATTATGCATAATGATACCCCAATGTGGCCACAAAAGGACCCAGTCGCAGAGCAAGGTAGGCGCAGTCCGCACTGCAGGAAATAACCACAACAAAAGTACACAAATTTCTGGCAAATTTTTTATCAGGTTTTTAATGTACTTTTAAAGTACAACAATCGAGGGGGTGACGACTTCGGGAATCCGGCTGACAGCAAATTGGTAATCCGCAATCTGGATAACCCGAAATTTTGAGGTAATCCGGGGTAATCTGGGAAAATTTTGAGGTAATCCGGGGTAATCCAGCTAAATCCAAAGGTAATCCAGGATTTTTTTGTTGTAATCCGGGGGTAATTTGGGGGTAATCCGGGGTAATCCGAGGTAATCCTTAGTCCGGCTGACACAAAATTTACCAGTCGTTACCCCCTCAACAACAATTGTTGTACAAAGTACAATGGAACCGGCATGACGAGTGCTGGGCAGTGCAAGCCTCGTTGTGGTTTGTACAATTCTCGTGTACTTTCTACAATCCCTGTTGTTCTTTTATTGTACAGTTTTTGATGTACATTTGTTGTACTATTCACATTTTTTCTTGCAGTGCGGAAGGGTTGTGTTCACGCAAGGCATTTTGTGAAAGTGGTGCAGAGGGGACCAGCAGAGAGACGCTTCCTGCTTGCTGACCTAACCTAACCTGCTTGCTGACGTGAAATGTGGACGGAAAGGACTCTTTCAGAGGTCTCTCTTGCAGACGGTACACCACTTTGCAAAGAAAACGGAACTGAATTAGCAACACAAACTTATAAGTATGTGTTGTTATAAGAAGTGTGTAAGTATGTGTTTTAAGTTCAAAACAACCCGACCTAGGCACACTGCACACAACACTTCAACCTTGAGAGAAGGGCGCCCTTCATTTTTAGCAGATGATACCTTCACACTTGAAACACACTTAAAACTACTATACACATGAAGGTGTCAGCGTGCTTTTACTCTCGAGTCCAGAAACCAAGCGTGTATCCTAACAATATATTAGGGGCTGGCTGCCGGGGCGGGCTGGTGTGTCTGGCTGGCGGTGAGGCGCAGCCTGCGCTGAATTCGACAATCCCTCCCCGATACAGCGCCAGCGGCACCGGGCGTTAACAATGGCACCCTTTCCTGGCGCGCGACGGCCTGCGCGGAACATTGACAATCCCTCCCCGCCTGACACGGCGCGGAATGCCGCCCGATTCGGCCCGGCCCAGGGCTGCCCGGGGCGCTCGGACTCGGCGGCGGGCGGTGCAGGCCACGGCACGGCTAACACCGGTCAGCTCGCTCGGGTCTATGTATTCAATTGGTCTAAGCATTTTGTTTCGAGTCCGCATACTACCCCATATAAGAAAACCTAACGAGTATCATCTGCTTTCATTAACGTTCGTTGAATGAGATTTTTTTCTTTTCTTGTAAAATTACTTCTGGAAGGCAGTACAGGTTGGCACTACCGCAAAGCAAATGCTACTGTAGCAGACGACACAACGAGGACAGCGAATTTCAACATGGCAGTCCTGTTGCTGTGTTGCTTGTCTGTGCACTAAAATGTTTTCTTTATTATATCGGTGTTGGCGATTTAAAGTGGTGCTGCTGTACTTTGGCATTTTGTCCAGTGGAGACGGCGAAACGGAGAGTGCTACACTCTCATTCTAGGAACGTGACATAACGTTGAAACGAACGTGACAAACTGTCACGTTCGTTTGAGCATTGTGTCACATTCGTTTGGGTGTGAATTGGCCGAAAATCAGCTCGGTCACATTCAAACGAACGTGACACAATGCTCAAACGAACGTGACACTTTGTCACGTTCGTTCCAACGTGATGTCACGTTCCTGGAATGAGTGTGTAGATAGTGCACGGAACTTTCTTACCTCGAGTTTATTAACCGAGTTCTGTCCATGGAACTTCCAACAATGCCTAAGTGCAGCAAGGTTAGCATGGGATTGGAATGAGTCAAAGGAGTGAGTAAGAACTTGTGTCATCATGGATGTCGCTTTGTTTAGGCCTCTTATTAAAGACATTATCTTGAACTACATGGACACTGAAAGAGAACTTTAAGGATCTGACTCACTGGACCAATGTCTTTTTGACAAAAAGAGTAAATAGTTGGGCAACGCTTTGTTGACGCAAACCAAATTCACATCATATAACCTTACATTAATATTTTCATAACTGAAAGTGATAGCTTCCTGTATTATTTTCAACTTGAGTAATTGAAAGACTGTAGTTAGTGATGTGTTTACCGGAGTGATCTTGACTGGGATATATTTCCCAGCATCAAATAGAGTGGGGCTGCAATTATTGCCATATTTTGGCGCGACATTTGTTTCTCGCCAAAAAATGGTGACTTTTGTTTCTCGCCAAAAAAAAATGGTGAGACTTTCGTTTCTCGCCAAAAAATGGCGAGACTTTTTTGTCACACCAAATTTTGGCCATCAGTCTCGCTATTCAATTTTCAGTGTAAACCTTACGAAGAATTTTGAGCATACATAGTGTTGTGAGTGCGACATTTTGTAGCAGAGGAATGTCGGCGCGTTCCCCACACACGCGGTGTGTGCGCAGGGCGATCTGTGAATAAGAGGACCCGGCCGTCCTGGCAGGCGCAACGTGGGGACAGCAGCTGCTTCGGCGGCGAGCCAATCACCGCCGCGCCGAGCCTCGGGCGAGCGGAGCCGAGGGGCCGGACCGGGCCGAGCGGGCAGCAGCGAGCCGAGCCGAGCGACCGCCGCCGGGCCGGGAGGACCAGTGTTGCCAGACGTACCACCTTGGTGGTACATGTACCACTATTTCGAGCCCCGTACCACCGTACCACCACCGAGCGATTCCGTACCACCTTTTCCGGGAAAACACCGGATTAGGTCCGCACGCAGGCAAATGGAACTTTTCGGGCGCCTGGGTCGGAATGTCGTCCCCCAGAAATCGAGCGTGTAATCCTTTGCCTGCGTCCGTGACCTATTCCAAGGAAAGGGGCTCTGATCGGTCAGGTCGGACGCGGGAAACTGAAAGTGCAGTGCCACTTTTGGGCCCCGCCCTGGGCAAGCGGGCAACAAAACGGGCCTGCTTGCTTGTACACCGGCCGGAGGAGCCGCCGCTGACTTCTTCAGAATTCTCAATTTGGCCAAATTCTAAATTCCCGATGTTTACGCCTAACGTAAATTTTAAGCCCCCCCTCCCTTTCCGTACCACCATACGGCTCTAATGTACCACCTTTCCCCCACCCCTCGCGTACCACCGAAGAGCCCCGAAGTACCACCTTTTCCCCCTCCCCGTACCACCGAGCGCTGTTCGGCTTCTGGCAACGCTGGGGAGGACCGACACTCGAGCTTGAACCGCCGCACTGGAAGCAGCTACGCGACGCCGGTCTCCGAGACGAGTTGATCTGATTACTGATTGCTACTGTTCGAAATACAACCGTATTTGTCCTAGCCAACTCCTCTCTGATTTATCTGCCTCCCTGATAAACCTTTGGGTTTACAACAGTGGTGGCAGCGGTTTTACCGGTCAGACAGGGAGGAGGCTTTGGCGGTAAGCTACACGGGAGATTCTTTCCTCTAGCCGGCCGCGTTCTGCAACCCCCTCGATAGCCCACCCCCCTGCCGCCCCCTAGCCTCCGGCCGCTCTCCGCTGTGATTGGCTAAGCGTAGTGCTAGGCGACAGGGACCGGCTAGGGGCACAGGGTGTCCCGGGCGTCAGGCCACCCTGCAGCCACAACAGTCTGCAGCCAAGCCGAGTCGAGACAAGTCGAGACAAGCCGAGACAAGCCCAGGCAACACAAGCCGAGCGTCGCCATGCCCAACATGAAGAGTGTCATAGTGAGTGTGCCGGCTGCCGGTGCCCAGCCCCCAAGGAAGCCGCCGCCAAGGCCGCCAGACAAGAAGCCGGACGACGCCATGAAAGCCGGAGGCAGCTCCACCTGCGACAAGTGCAAGACCCCCACGCAGCGGCCACCACGTGACGGCCCAACACTCTGCTACGCCTGCTTCAGGAGGGAACGAGTACGGGACAACAGGCGCAGTAAGTCCAGTGCAAACGCGAGTGCGGCCACGGGACGCGCTGACGCTGACCCTCACTGTAAAAAAATTGTGGGTAAAGTTACCCGTGTACTATGTGGATTAATTTTTCACGATGACACACTCATTCCAGGAACGTGACATCACGTTGGAACAGTTTGTCACGTTCGTTTCAACGTGATGTCACGTTCCTAGAATGAGAGTGGACGTGAGAATTTTTTTCCTCTAACAATGGATGCGCAGGCTCTTATTAACCTTGTGGAGGGGTGAATTTGCCCATGCACTAGCAGGGTAAATTTGTGTGCCAGAGAAGCAATATTGTCCTTTGGATGCGGAACGTCACTTTCTTTCGTCAATTCGCAGTCTCACTTGACTCGGTTTTGTTCCTTTACCGAGCCACAGGGGCAAATTTTCACACGATTTGATGTGGTAAATTTCTTACGCTGATGAGTCACTACTGATTTGTCTAGGGGAAGTTGCCAAAATTGTGGGTCCTTTTGTGTCTTTGGGCAACAGTTTCCTTATTTTTCAACGTATCGACCTGCGGTTTGATTCCTATGACTGGGCTTTATCTGCCGTGCTATCCCACACACTAACCGAGCATGCAGTTCAAGCATTTCCCTGTCAAAACATGCTAAAACTAGGCAAAATGTTACTTCCGTGCTGTCCATTGTCCAAAAAGTCCGTGTTCCAGGGCGAAAATCTCCTGAACTATTTGTCGGAGAGCAAATCCGCGAACAGACTTTTGTTCCGTTGGCAATCTTTTATGACACCCTTGGATAGCAATTTATTCCAGTGATTCACACCTCCTGCTTTATTGGATGAAAAAATGTCCACCGTGTACTGGTTTTCAAACATCGTCAACTTTAGTTTCGCGCCTCACCGCCGAACCTGTAGCGAGAAACGTTTGGCTCAGCGTCCAGAATGAGCAGCGTGGTTTCCTCTTTCCGGCGCGGTAGGTGGATTTTCGCTGGAGGGCTCAATTCCGGCTGGCTGGCCCATCAAAGGTGAAAATCCGGCATGTGTCAGGTTTGTGTGTAACATTCCGTGTCATCAATAGCAAGCTAGCTACACGGCCTATCGATTTCGGTCCACCTGGCCATTTTGCGCTTTCACGTCTCTTAAACTTTAGGCGAGACACCTGTTCAATTTGGTGAACGGGTTGGTCCGTTTTCACGGTTTGTTTGATGATGTAACTTCCGTGCCATGCACATTTTCGGTAACTTCCGTGGCATTCCCCCATGTAAAGTATGGGGGAAATATCAAAGTGCGAGAAAATCCTGGCCTCCTTCGGAAGAGTCTGTTTCACTAACCCGAATTATTACTTGCCCGAATTGTCACTAACCCGAATCTTCACTAGGCCGAATTATCACTAACCCGAAAACACGACTATTTAGTCTAAAACGAAATTTGTTTCACTGACCCGAATTGTCACTAGCCCGAATTATCACTAGCCCGAAAACATGCGTTCAGGAGCGTTGTTTCACTGGCCCGAATTTTCACTAACCCGAATTGTCACTAGCCCGAAAGCGGAGCTTTTCCATTCCCTGTCTCACTAACCCGAAATGTGGTGGAGGGGCTGGCCACAGCTAGTGTCTTCAAGAGTGTCTGAAACTAAACTGTCCAACCTATACTAACCTAACCTAACGGGCTCGCGACAGATCTTACTCTAACCAAGACAGATCTTTCTCTAAGACAGATCTTTCTCTAACCGCGACAGATCTTACTCTAACCGCGACAGATCTTACTCTTAGACAGATCTTACTCTAACTAAGACAGATCTTACTCTAACTAGGGCAGATCTTACTCTAACCGCGACAGTTCTTACTCGAACCGCGACAGACCAGCCCTATTCGCGGCAGATCTAACCCAGCAGAAGCGGATACTTCCCCCACCCTGGTGCCGAGTTTCGGGCTAGTGACAATTCGGGTTAGTGAAACACTTATTCCACAGACGTGGTCTTCGGGTTAGTGACAATTCGGCCTAGTGATAATTCGGGCTAGAGAGACACAACCATAATATTGCAAAAGAACGAAACTACCTCAGGAAATTCGGGCTAGTGATAATTCGGGTTAGTGACAATTCGGGTTAGTGAAACTGCCTTGTGGGATGTTCGGGCTAGTGATAATTCGGGCTAGTGAAGATTCGGGTTAGTGACAATTCGGGCAAGTGATAATTCGGGTTAGTGAAGAACTCCCCTTCGGAAATGCGTTTAGAATGACCCCTAGAATACAGGAAAAATACTAAAAAAAATTTAGAACGAGATATTTTTTTCATTTTTTTAGGAGCCAAAAGGACCCACAATTTTGGCAACTTCCCCTAGCTACAGAGGCGAATTTCACACATTTTGAAGTGGTGAATTTCTCACGCTGATGAGTCACTACTGATGTGTCTAGCCAGCCACAGGGAGTTCTTCACTAACCCGAATTATCACTTGCCCGAATTGTCACTAACCCGAATCTTCACTAGGCCGAATTATCACTAGCCCGAACATCCCATAAGGCAGTTTCACTAACCCGAATTGTCACTAACCCGAATTATCACTAGCCCGAATTTCCTGAAGTAGTTCCGTCCTTTTGCAATATTCTGGTTGTGTCTCACTAGCCCGAATTATCACTAGGCCGAATTGTCACTAACCCGAAAGCCACGCCTATGAAATAAGTGTTTCACTAACCCGAATCTTCACTAACCCGAATTGTCACTAGCCCGAAACTCGGCACCGGGGTGGGGGACGTATCGGCTTCTGCTGGGTTAGATCTGCCGCGAATAGGGCTGGTCTGTCGTGGTTGGAGTAAGATCTGGCTGGGTTAGAGCAAGATCTGTCGCGGTTAGAGTAAGATCTGTCACGGTTAGAGTAAGATCTGTCTTAGTTAGAGTAAGATCTGTCGCGGTTAGAGTAAGATCTGTCGCGGTTAGAGTAAGATCTGTCACGGTTAGAGTAAGATGGGAGTTCTTCACTAACCCGAATTATCACTTGCCCGAATTGTCACTAACCCGAATCTTCACTAGCCCGAATTATCACTAGCCCGAACATCCCACAAGGCAGTTTCACTAACCCGAATTGTCACTAACCCGAATTATCACTAGCCCGAATTTCCTGAAGTAGTTCCGTCCTTTTGCAATATTATGGTTGTGTCTCACTAGCCCGAATTATCACTAGGCCGAATTGTCACTAACCCGAAGGCCACGTCTGTGGAATAAGTGTTTCACTAACCCGAATTGACACTAGCCCGAAACTCGGCACCGGGGTGGGGGAAGTATCCGCTTCTGCTGGGTTAGATCTGCCACGAATAGGGCTGGTCTGTCGCGGTTCGAGTAAGAACTGTCGCGGTTAGAGTAAGATCTGCCCTAGTTGGAGTAAGATCTGTCTTAGTTAGAGTAAGATCTGTCTTAGAGTAAGATCTGTCGCAGTTGGAGTAAGATCTGTCGCGGTTAGAGTAAGATCTGTCTAAGTTAGAGAAAGATCTGTCTAAGTTAGAGAAAGATCTGTCTTAGTTAGAGAAAGATCTGTCTTAGTTAGAGTAAGATCTGTCTTAGTTAGAGAAGGATCTGTCTTAGTTAGAGTAAGATCTGTCGCGAGCCCGTTAGGTTAGGTTAGTATAGGTTGGACAGTTTAGTTTCAGACACTCTTGAAGACACTAGCTGTGGCCACCCCTTCCACATTTCGGGTTAGTGACAATTCGGGTTAGTGAGACAGGGAATGGAAAAGCTCCGCTTTCGGGCTAGTGACAATTCGGGTTAGTGAAAATTCGGGCCAGTGAAACAACGCTCCTGCACGCATGTTTTCGGGCTAGTGATAATTCGGGCTAGTGACAATTCGGGTCAGTGAAACAAATTTCGTTTTGGACTAAATGGTCGTGTTTTCGGGTTAGCGATAATTCGGCCTAGTGAAGATTCGGGTTAGTGACAATTCGGGCAAGTGATAATTCGGGTTAGTGAAATAGACTCGAGTAAGATCTGTCTTAGAGTGAGATCTGTCACGGTTAGAGTAAGATCTGTCACGGTTAGAGTAAGATCTGTCACGGTTAGAGTAAGATCTGTCGCGAGCCTGTTAGGTTAGGATAGGTTGGACAATTTTGTTTCAGACACTCTTGGAGACACTTAGCTGCGGCCGCCCTCTCCACCACATTTGGGGTTGGTGACAATTCGGGCCAGTGACAATTCGGGTTAGTGAGACAGGGAACGGAAAAGCTCCGCTTTCGGGCTTGTGACAATTCGGGTTAGTGAAAATTCGGGCCAGTGAAACAACCCTCCTGCACGCATGTTTTCGGGCTAGTGATAATTCGGGTTAGTGACAATTCGGGTCAGTGAAACAAATTTCGTTTTTGACTAAATGATCGTGTTTTCGGGTTAGTTATAATTCGGCCTAGTGAAGATTCGGGTTAGTGACAATTCGGGCAAGTGATAATTCGGGTTAGTGAAATAGACTATAGCCACAGGGGTAAATTTTCACTTATTTTGAAGTGGCAAATTTCTTGCGCTGAGGGGTCCATACCGATTTGTCTTGCCACAGAGGCAAATTTTTACATATATTGAAGCTGTGAATTTCTAACGCTGATAAGTCACTACTGATTTGTCTCGCCACATGGGTCAATTTTCACTTTATTAGAAGTGGTAAATTTCTTACGCTGATGAGTCAGCACCGATTTGTGTAGCCACAGGGGTAAGTGAAAACCAAAGTGTCCAGAATTACCCCGTGTCCGGAATTACCCCACTCTCCATCAATTTTACGCAATTTTCATACCTCAAATACTCCGACTCAGAACTGGACCGAATCAGGCCCAAAGCATCTTTATATAGCCCTTTACTAATATCCCAAGTAGTCATCAAAAATATATTTCATTTGCGGATTCTGTAGCCAACTTTATAATCTAAAGTCTTTTGAACTCGATGAATTAACTGTTTTGGACTCGAATGCATATTTTCTCCATCCGGACAACTCAGATGGGGCTCAAAACAGATTCTTAACTTAAAGTAACTCTTCTAAATGAGCCCAAACCAGATGGAGGGAGGGGTCAAAATTGCCTCACAACAAATTCCACTGCTTTCCGGCCAAATTCCTAATATGTTACTCGACAAGGTAGGTTTACGCCAGACCGCGTCCTGTCGTAACAGGCATCTCGCTGCCTGTTCCTCCAATCCGCGCCTAGCGTACCTACCTTGGCCTCAGCAGGCAATGGGTTGTCCGTCGTCGGTTACGTCCAACTTGTTGCGTGCTGAGGGGCTCCGCCCCCACACCCCCCTTCATATTAGAGTTGTTTCATCTACAGATAACTCGACCTTGAACCTTGCAACTTTTTCACTTGTCCAGGCTGGGGGGCCCCGCCCCGCCCCCCACACCCCCCTTTCTTCAAGACAGGATTGATCTGCCTGCAGAAAAATCGATTTATCGCCGTTTTTATGTGTTTTCCGGCTATAAAAACTGAACCAGTTGAGCTAGGATATTAAAATTGCGCGTGTGCCGAGCCTAGGACATACCCAAAAGGTGTGCAAAATCTCACCGAGATCAGCCGAGCCGTTCAGGAGGAGTATTGCGGACACACAGACACACACACAAACAGACAGAAAAAACTTTCCAACTCCACCCGAGTAACGGGCTTCGCTATCGCTCAGCCAATTAGGGTAACGCTTAAAGTCACCGGCCTCCAATGTGGCTTTGACATAGCATTTTCTCCTGAACTATTGGTCCGATTGCAAATATATTTCACAGGGGGTCTCTCCAAGTGAGGGCCTCTTCAGAAGTTGGCAACTCCACATTGACCCGGAAAGTTGATTTGGTTAGAGAAAGAATGCATCTTATCTGAGGTGACCGTAGCACTGCCTTCTCTTAATAGACCTCTTTGCCGTTCCCACGGTCCCCCTCCCTGGACCACCGTCGCCTAGCAACGCGAGCCAAACAAATCTCAGGTATGCTGCCTGCTAGGCGACGCACGACGGATGCGTTTTTTGGTCATATCTCGTAAACCGTTAAAGCTAGATGGGTAGTGTAAGCGAGCCGATTGTAGTTTAAGCAGAGATCTACAATCGGCTCGCTTACTGTACACGTCTATCTTGAACGGTTTAGGAAATATAGCCGAAAAACCCACCCGCCGCGCGCCGTCCGGTGTGCAGCATACCTGCGATTTGTTTGGCTCGCGTTGCTAGGCAACGGCGGTCCAGGGAGGGGGACCGTGGGAACGGCAAAGAGGTCTATACGTTCTGCTACTGCATTATAACATTTACATACTGCTCGGTCCACCCCCCTCCCCTCCCCTCACTACTTCTCGATCCCCCGGCAACTCTGGAATCAGTACCCGATGAGCTCTCGTCTCGTTACTTACTCCCTGAATCCTCCCTCCCCCCCTCACAACGGAATCAGCATTGGCGGCGAGGTTAAATCAGCGAACTCTGCATCGAACCTTGAATCTTCATTTATCGGAACCCTTGCCCGTGTGGAACAGTTTGGCTGAAAGCATGCTGAACCGCGTCTGAATCTTGAGACCGGTTTCAGACCGCAGTCAGGCCTCAGTCAGACCGCGTTCAGGCGAGTTCGCGACACGAACGAGGCATGAATGCCACCTGACGAGCGACTGGCTGAAGCCTGACTGCGGTCTGAAACCGGACAGAACGCGGTCTTAAACACAGCTGTTTTCCAGACCGCGTTCAGTCCGGTTTGAGACCGTTTTCAGGCCGACGGCCGGCGGCTAGAAAAAACGTCACCAGCGGCGAAAACGAAGTCTCGCCGGCGGAGGCCTGGTGGCGAACCCGAGTCAAGAAGCATGAAGTGTCGGTGCGTGAACTCGCTTGGCCAGAGCGACTTCGGGAGGCCCAGTTGCGACGCTGCGATCCCATTCTGTCGGCCAGCGCTTGGTGATACTTGTACGCTGTGGAGAGAACTCCGTCGGAACTCGGTGGATGAAAGGCTCTTGTTTCGGTTCAGTGGTAACCCGGTAATCTTATTTAGCGAAAATAGGAAAATTGTTCTCCACCATGAAACCCCACTTGATACTTTATGTGATATGGTTGAACTAGGTGGTGTGTGTGTGAATAAAATCGGATTCGGAAGTGAGGTAAAACTGATTTTCCTCTGCGAAATGTTATGGTGGAGAATAATCCTTAGTACTCTTTTCGCTGATTACCGGGTTATACCACTGAAACGAAACAAGAGCCTTTCATCCACCGAGTTCCTACGGAGTTCTCTCCACAGCGTACAAGTATATCACCAAGCGCTGGCTGACAGAATGGGATCGCAGCATCGCAACTGGGCCTCCCGAAGTCGCTCTGGCCAAGCGAGTTCACGCACCGACACTTCATGCTTCTTGACTCGGGTTCGCCACCAGGCCTCCGCCGGCGAGACTTCGTTTTCGCCGCTGGTGACGTTTTTTCTAGCCGCCGGCCGTCGGCCTGAAAACGGTCTCAAACCGGACTGAACGCGGTCTGGAAAACAGCTGTGTTTAAGACCGCGTTCTGTCCGGTTTCAGACCGCAGTCAGGCTTCAGCCAGTCGCTCGTCAGGTGGCATTCATGCCTCGTTCGTGTCGCGAACTCGCCTGAACGCGGTCTGACTGAGGCCTGACTGCGGTCTGAAACCGGTCTCAAGATTCAGACGCGGTTCAGCATGCTTTCAGCCAAACTGTTCCACACGGGTGCCTACTTCAGCGTGTTCTATTCAGGGCGATTGTATCATCCGCCGTCGAACCAGCATGGACCTTCTGCCAGCCAACGACATCGACGAGGATACGCTGCTACTGGACAGCCCGTCTGCGGCCCGGACGCGCCGTTCCTAGTGGGACCTGCACGAGGACGACGATCCATGGACCACGGTGGCCGAAGATCTCCTGGAGGAGGTGGGGGCAATGCCGCTCCCAGCCGACGGCACCCTGCCCGTCGCCCACCGCCTCGGCAGCCGCAGTTGCCAGTGTGGACCGGGCCGAGTCCAATGGAAGCCTCACCGCCTACACAACGACCTCCACCACGGTCTCCGGTAGCAGCTCCTCCTCCACCTCTGCCATCACCGCCGCCGCAGCCCCCAGTGCTGCCGCCCGCGGCCGCCCTGGAGCCCCGCGGTGGCCCCAGGGACGCGCCCTCCGAGGTATCAGTGGCCGGCCGCTGCCGGGTACGCGACCCCAGGGCGGAGTCACGCGGCTCCGACGGTCGACGCTGCTACCTCCCCCATCGTCTTGAGGGAGGCGAGCGACGCGGCGCGACATCGCAGCACGGAGCCGGCGTCGACTGCCGGGGACTCCAGACCGCCGTCCGCCCTCCCGCCCCTACGCCAGGACGCAGGGAGCGGCGAGGAGTCGACGTCGAGGGCCTCGACTTGAACGACGTCCTCCCTGACGTTGCCGCCCTCTTCGAGCCGCCAACCCGAAGCCGCGCCCCCAAGTCCAGGGACCAGCACCAGCAGAGATGGTGAGCTTAGCCCGGTTGACTCCAGATTCAAGACCTGGGATAGACGGCAGCGGCGGAAGTACCGGGCTTTCCTTTCCCTAGTCAACCAACGCGCCTCCCTGCCCGGCAGACCCGGCAGGTGGGCCTCTCCGGGGCACAGCGTTTTCTGCGGGGATAGTCCGGAGGTAAGTGGAACCCACCTTGCAAAATGTGATACCGGAATGCCACTTTGCACAGTTGTTGTAATCCCCAAGGATCATTTTAAGAGGTGGAGCCCAGGTGGACCCCCCTGCAGAGCGGCGGTACACGCGTTTGCCTATTTTCCAGGGGCAGAATTGAAAATCATTCGAAATAGACCTTATCTGACTGGCTATCAACTTGAGTTTTGGTACAGGACCACTTCTTTGTATGCCCAACGTGATTTTACTTTGGTTGGTGACGTAGCTCTGCTTGAAACGGGAATTGCCTACCTCCCAGGAGCAAAATACCGTTTTTGCGAATATTAAGTTCTTGACGTCCATTAATCGTTGGATGCAAACTACTGGGTAATCGATTGAGTATAAAAACACATTTCATCACTGCATGCGTTTAGAATGTGGACGTGGAAGAGCCCCGAACGCGCATTGAGGGTACGACATTGGTACACGCAGTCCAACAGCTTACATGCAGATAGAAATATATGATAGGAATATCCACTGGTGCCGCCGTATGTGGGCTAAGGGAGGGGGGGGGCACCTAGTGACACAGGGGTGCCCTGGCCACCCTATGGCACTTTCAGACACCTTGAGGTGGCTTATCTAAAGGTCTTGTGCTGTGGAATTATGTTCAAGTGAAAGTGAGACTTTGAACAAAATATTTTAGCCCCTAGAATAAAAGCAAAAATATTATTACCCAAAATCACAGATTTTACGACTTTTTTTACAAAATGTTTTCTCGCCATTCTTCCAGTACACGGCACTGCCGATCGTTCTGGCACTTTTAATCAATAATAAGGACCTTCAGTAAGTTGTTTTCGCTGAACCAGCTCAAACATACAATTTCATTTCTTTAATGTCAAATTTTGAACGGAAATGAGCCTCCGGGGCAGGTAGTGACAGACACACTCCATTTACCGCATTTCAACGATTTAAACGTTTCAAAACATCGAGTTGGCAACCGCGAAGAAAATTGTCACCGATTGTCACACAATGAAACATAAATGAGACTAATTTGTACGACAATTTCGTAGATCATTGAATTTGATTGGCAATGTAGTAAAATGCAGTTTCTTGGGAAAAAATGGCACCGTTCAGAATGGTTTCATATTTAAAAAGATTTAAGAGTCTAAAACAGATAATTTTCAATTAGCTGGAGCGTCGCTCTATGCTGGTAATGTGAGTTATATGACCTGTCACTAGGTGCCCCGGGCTGGGGCACCAAGTGACAAGTGCAGAGGTCTGCGGGAAGCTATGTAAATAATAGAAATAGGTGTTGTCAAAACGCCACAACATGTTTTAGCGATCAAGGAGGGATCAAAGCAACCTTCTGAGGTGTAAGCAGATTCATTTCTCGCACAGTATCGGAGTGAGTGCCAAAATCCAAAAAGTGTCACAAGGTGCCCCACCCTCCCTTACTTGACGTGAGGGCAGCCTCTTTCGCGACAATTCTCTCGTGCACGACGCCCCCCTTTTTCATAGACGGGGGGGAGGGCCCTCTGCTGTCGCCCCTACTTTGACGCAACCGCCCGATACATACACTCTAAAAAATAATGGCATTTCTACTACACCGTCGGTAAAAGTATGGGAAACGACAATCCTAAACATGATTTGGAAAATTCCTATGCTTTTCGTTCTTTTGCCAATGCGGTGTAGTAAAAATCCGAACCGAGTATAGGAATTTGATTTCCTATACTCGTGATTGGTTTTGTGCCACACTTTTTAGTAGAATCCTATTACTTCAGGCCGTTGTATAGTGCTTTTCCTGCAACGCATCAGTAAGAATCCCTAAGATTTCCGCCCAAGTTCTTCTACGAAATAACCTATTACATAAGAAAAAGTAACGAGGCGTTTTTTGGGAAAATTCATGGCGTAACCCGTCGTGACCGAAAAGTCACGCTGGTTTTTGGAATGAAACATGGAATGATTCATTCTCACTACGTTCTCAAGTTGATAGCCAGTCAGATAAGGCCTATTTCGAATGATTTTCAATTCTGCCCCTGGAAAATAGGCAAACGCGTGTACCGCCGCTCTGCAGGAGGGTCCACCTGGGCTCCACCTCTTAAAATGATCCTTGGGGATAGTACAACAACTGTGCGAAGTGGCATTCCGGTATCACATTTTGCAAGGTGGGTCCCGGTATGCGCCGCTAACGTCCGGACTAGTTCGTTGGGGCAACCTGGCAAGTGATACCCGGCGCCAATGTGGCCGTCAACAACTTACCCCATCGTATCCACACTGAGAGAACAAATGCGGAGGATTCCGCACAATATGATGCGGTGTAATTTTCTATCAATTTGACCGCACTAACTGATGCGGAGAAGATTGACTTCATTTACTCATGCGGAGTGTGCCTAATTGATGCGGTCTCAGTTTTGACCGCATTAATTGGCTGAGCGATAGCGAAGCCTGTTACTCCAGTGGTGTGTGTACACTACTCCTCCTGAACGGCTCAGCCGATCTGGCTAAGATTTTGCAGGTTCATTAGGTATGTTCTTGGCTCGGCACACGTAAAATTTCACTTTTCTAGCTCAACTGGTTCAGTTTTTATAGCCGAAAAACACCTAAAAATGGCGAAAAATCGAGTTTTCTGCAGGTAAATCTCTCCTGACTTGATGAAAGGGGGGTCTGGGGGGCGGAGCCCCAGCATGCAACAAGTAAGGAGTATCCGACGATGGACAAGCCAATACTTGCCGAAGGCAGGCTAGCGCCGTAGGCCAAGGTAGGTAGGCCAGGCGCGGATTGGAGGAACAGGCCGCGAGACATCGCGAAGCCTGTTACGACAAGACGCGGTCTGGCGTAAACCTACCTTGTTTAACTTGAGAGTACACTGAGTGCGGGCAAATTTGTACATATGAGTACACTGGTGATTCGCCCCTCGCCTGATGGTCGAATCTCAAGGATGATGATGTATCTGGGTGCCACAGTTTGTAATAGTAGCTCTATGGTCAATTTCCTTGTTAAAAAAAAATATGTTTCACGGTTTACCACAGTAGAAACATTTGAAAGGGTACATGTACATTATTTCGCAGCAAACGAATGGCGGACGCGGATATTGGAGAAGGTGTAGGTGCTGGGGAAGGCCCGGCGTTGTAGGAGGATGAATTAGGTCAAGAAACTTTGTACCAAGAGTACAAGGCTGTCAAGAATCCAAAGAAGACGACGAGCAACGTGTGGAGCGTTTCCACGTCATCCAGGTCCAGGTCTCGGCGGGTCTCGGCGACCAAGAAGACCACCGGGATGGCGTTGTGCACGCTGTGCCAAAAGCCCAACAAGGCTTTCACGTCGAAATCGAGTCGTCACATTTTGTCCTATCACCAGCAGACCGCTGTGCCAAAGTTGACCGCCGACCACTGTCAGCAGTTACAGAGAAAACTAGTGCAAAAGAGTGTCGACTGTGTGACGACGGACAAGGCGCCCCTACTGTGCGTGCCGGGCGCCTTCACTGTGAAATACCATGAACTGCTGGGGAAATGCCTCGCAAATCCTGCTGAAGCATCTATAGCGGAGGCCTGCAACGCCACTGTTCAGTAGGGTGGGTCGAAAATCCCAGAATAAAACGGCGTATGGTTTTGTTTGCAGTTGACCGTATTAGAAAAGAGATCCCACAATGCTGGGGTCTGGTGACGTCACCTTCCATCTCTTTGGAGGCTCCAAACTTGGGTCTAATAGTGAAAAATGGCACTTTTGGCCCTACAGGGACCAAAGCAGGCATCGCCCAGGATGCGGCTATCTCGCGATGGGTGCGGAATATGTTTCTTCATATCCCTGCAAAGTCTGGGCGATGTGGCTCAACATCTTGGTTAAGCCCGGGCACTTGTTTTAACGCTAAAACAAAGTTGCAGAGCACTAAGAATTGGACTTAAGGTTCATTGTTTGCTCAAAGGTCCCATATACGTATATAAATGGAAAGAACTCAAAAAATGCAATTTTTTGGTATATATAACTTTGTGATCGGACGAAAATTGTTGCCAGGGCGAAACTTTACACATTTCAGCGAAAGCTCAAAAACACTAAAAAGTGATCTTTAGGAGAATATGTATTACCTGTGGATCCAATATGATCATACAGTTCTAAAGATCTAAAAAAATGCAAAATTTTGGTATATTAAGTTTTGTGTTTGGACAAAAACTCGAATTGCTGCAAAATAATTCACAATCAAAGCGAAGCAAAGCCCTTGTTAGGCAAGAGATGGCCCGACGAACGTTTACACTTTCTTCTATAATTAACAACAAATCAAGTTTTTGTCCAATCACAAAACTTTATATACCAAAATTTTGCATTTTTTTTAGATCTTTCGAACTCTATGATCATATTGGATTCACAGGCAATACATATTTTCCTAAAGATCACTTTTTAGTGTTTTTGAGCTTTTGCTGAAATGTGTAAAGTTTCGCCCTGGCAACAATTTTGGTCCGATCACAAAGTTATATATACCAAAAAATTGCATTTTTTGATCCGTTTCCATTTATATACGTATATGGGACCTTTGAGCAAACAATAGACCCTTAAATCCAATTTTTAGTGTTTTGCAACTTTGTTTTAGCGTTAAAACAAGTGCCCGGGCTTAACCAAGATGTTGAGCCACATCGCCCAGACTTTGCAGGAATATAAAGAAACATATTCCGCACCCATCGCGAGATAGCCGCATCCTGGGCGATGCCTGCTTTGGTCCCTGTAGGGCCAAAAGTGCCATTTTTCACTATTAGACCCAAGTTTGGAGCCTCCAAAGAGATGGAAGGTGACGTCACCAGACCCCAGCATTGTGGGATCTCTTTTCTAATATGGTCAACTGCAAACAAAACCATACGCCGCTTAATTCTGGGATTTTCGACCCACCCTACTGTTCAGTACCTCAAGAGTGAGAAGGTGAAGATTCCTGACAAGGTACGGCCAGGAAGGTGACCGCCATAAGAGATTGAGAGATTGACCGTCTAGGTATGTTTTGAAGTAGAAAAGGTACAAGGTAGGTGTACGCCAGACCGTGTCTTGTCGTACACTGCGAGAAAAAAACTACAGGGAATCCTATTAATTTTTTCACAGCGTCGCTCTGTACCCAAAACCACAGTGATCTCCGTCTTTTAAAAGACAGAGCTCACTGTTGTTTTTTGAGTTCATCTCTCTGTTGTCCGAGCGGCCAATGCCCAGTTGTCCAGTTGACCAATCAGGATCTTCACTGTAAAAAACTCTTCTAATCAAATTCCTATACATGTATATGAAGCTATTTACATATACACGTATAGGAATTTTACCATGCACTCGTATGGTTATTTTCCTATACATCGGTACGGGATTATGACTATTCCGTGTATAGGCGTTCTCCTATCCGTTGTATAGGAATTTTCCTTTACATCGGAATGGCGCAACTGCAATGCATGTATAGGATTTCCACCACAATATCTAAATTAGGCAGGCTGAACCGGATGAACTGTCAGATATTTAATACAACGGCCGAACTGTCCGCCGTAATAGATCATCGAGTATGGTACTGATCCTTCATCGCGGCCTTCCAAATTGGCAAAGTTCGACTTTACCAAAAGGACACCCAAGGTGAATGTATCATCTCAGTAAAAATGATGTAAGAGTTGAAAGGAAAACTTTCTTACAAAGTGATGGGTCGCGAGCCCCCTGACCCAACCCAATTCCTAGCCGCAGCGTGCACCGAGAAGTAAGTCCGTCGAAACGACACTAGCGCCATCTAGCGGATAATCCGGACAGTGGGCAAACAAGCAGGTTTTGTGAATTTTGTACGTTGTTTACAAATAATCGCATTGATTACCAGTGTTAAGACAACATACAACAATATGAATCGCTGTTCATGAGGTTGATGGCAAATCAACCAATCTGGGCGTAGTGTCAAGTCAGAGCGTGATGACAGTGCCAATAAGTCTGGGCATGATGACAGTGACAGTGATATCTGCACAAGAATCAGAAAAAGGGCCAAAGTCATCGGCAGCGAGTCGGAGAAGGTGGATGGTCAGCCATCAGGAAATGATGACACGGAAATTGAATCAGTACGGAGCTCACCCCCTCAGAACTTCAATTTCAATCATCCCAGCTTCTCTTTACTGAGCTTGACACTGCATCTGAGAGGCAAGCTCGTGAGCTTAATGATCGACTCCGTATTGGTGCAGTGTTCTCAAACGGGAGGTCCGGCTCGGCCCACGGCGTCCCTAGCCTCTGTCGCGCTAGAACCCGGCCCGGCCTGGCGACTTGAGCATGGGCCGGGCGGCCCGGCCCGTCTTGTGGCTTGGGTCGTCTGACGGCCCGCTCCGCCCGCCGCTTAGATCTAGGGAGTGGCGTGGCGCTGCGTTGCGTCGCCGTTGCCCGGCTCGGCATGGCGCGGCCTGGCCGACGCCGACGGACGCCCGGCTCGGCACGGCCCGGCCGGCTGACGCACGTTTGAGAATGCGCGCGCGTCGTTCAAACGTGTCATGGGACGCGAGTAGTATAGGTAGGACTTTTGGACACTTGTCTCCTGGGTCGGACTTGTGGACACCTTGAGCGTGGGTAACCTAACCGAACCTAAGCAGGTCTGATCTTGAGCGTGGGTAACCTAACCGAACCTAAGCAGGTCTGGACCCGCCCCTGGGTCGGACTTTTGGACACCTTGACCTTCCCAACCTAAGCAGGTCATCATCTTGAGCAGTGCAAACCTAACCGAACCTAAGGTGGACCAGCCTCGGTGCGCTCCCCTCTGGTTCCGCCGCTGGTGCCGCGAGGCGAAGCCGCGGCGCGCTCCCCTCCCTTGGCCCGCCCCTACCACCGCGCCGTGCACCGCGGCCAGGTGTGGAGCGGTGCCGCGAAGCCGCGACGGTGAGAAAAAAAAATGGCAACTTCACCCAGTGGGATTCGAACCAGGGCCTCCGCGCTGAAAAGCGCAGTAGAGCACACTCACTTATCCACTGGGCTACTAAGCCGTGCTTAGAGATAGTGTGTGCGGTCTGGCTTTTTAAATGTAAGTGCAGCACAGCCCAACGTGGTGTGTTTTTTGTGTTGGGGCCAGACCAGCTCCCCGGTCTCCGGTGTCTCGTAGATTTAGGGCGGTTTAAGGACATGCTGGTCCAGCAGACTGGCCACCGGTGGAAAATCACATTCATTGTTTATTGGTTTTCGTGATTATTTTATTGTTTTTTTTTCGTTTTTTCTTTATTTGTTTTAGTCAGTTTCATCAGGAGGATAGAATGCCATGATTTCTTGGGCATGTTTGCACAAGGCTGACCAAGACGTTGGGCCGAAGTAAGTGTGTACTAAGGCAGCCCCTTTTAAATTGACTTCTCTTTCTATCATTATGAATCGCTTATCTCTGACTTGCATGAAATGAATGATATGAGATAGCAATCTTACATAGCGTCCAATGTGTTCACTGGTCCGTCCAGACAGATGGGCCGTAATGTGAGGGCAAAGCCAGTGTCTTTCTGAGTAAAAATCACTCACTTCAAAAATAGTGAATACATCTTGAACTTGGCCTCTTTTCAGTATCTGCACATTGTCATAATCATGAGAGCAAGTGTGAAGGTTACGCCGGGCCACCAGCTCCTTACCGCTGCTTCCATTGAGAGTAAATGAAAGTGACTCCATCGCGCTCGGCTGCTTTCGTCTGAATGATGGTCCTGCACGCGGAGCACGCCTTTTATCTGGAGCGAGAAGTTCTCATTTAGGCCATGAGGTGGCGCCAGTGGCGCTGCCGCGCAGCACTGCAGTGCGCACACTGTAATTTAAAGGGTGAGACATCTCACCAGTTTTCGGCGATACAAAATGTATCACCGAAAAAAAGGTCGTACACAAATGTATAACCGAAAAATGGTCGTACACGCATGTATCACCGATAAAAAGGTCGTACACAAATGTATCACCGAAACAGAGGTCAGACATCAGCGAGATTGGCCCTTGTTTCCCTGGGGAAGTGTCACCCTTTTTTCGGTGATACATTTGTGTACGACCCTTTTTCCGAAGTAACATTCGTGTACGACCTTTTTTCGGTGATACATGCGTGTACGACCATTTTGTCGGTGATACATTTTAGTATCACCCTTTGTCGGTGAGACAGTTATGTCTCACCCCTCAGAGAGTGAGATGTATCACCATTTGATTTTCAGTGCATGCGCCGAAAATTCTAGCGTTTTCAGAACGAGCCCAAAAAATTTATCGTGTTTTCTGAAATGCCAGTAAAATTTCTTGATGTTTTCAGAAATGCCAGAAAAATTTCTTGTGTTTTCCAGAAAAAAATTTTGCGTACCACAAAACTTTTTTGTGTACCAAAATTTTTTTTGTGTACTTTCACGTGTATTTCTTATGGACCAAATTTTTTTTGGCGTACCAAAAGTTTTTTTGTGTACCAAATTACTTTTTCATGTTTACAAATGTTTTTTAACACAAACTTTTTCTTGTTGTCATTTTTTTCTTGTGCACGCACGTTGTACTTTCGTGTCGTGTCCTAACACGCAATTCTTTTTGTTTCCAAACATGCGCTTGTACATTTTGTGTACCACTCTGTCGTTTTTTTCAGTGTCGGAACAAAATAACTTTTTGACAAAGGAATGCAGAGAGACACCATGTGCGCGGTGAATCAAGTACAGCAGACAGTACTCTCCACACACTTGTGAATCAATGGATTGTAAACTCGCATGATTGTAAGTCCACTTTTTACACAGTCGGTCAAGAAATTTTTTATGATTCGGGACGATGGGTGGCATGCCATAGGAGTCCCAGAATTCACCCTCGCCGTGCTTTCCGATGTAGAAAGCGACCCAATGCTGACCTGGTTTTGAAATAGGATCCGTGTTGGCAATTATCAAGGCGGGGCGCTTGTGTAGCCGATGTGGTAGTGTCACTGAAATTCGAAGGGTGAGACATCTCACCAATTTTCGGCGATACCAAATGTATCACCGAAAAAATGGTCGTACACGCATGTATCACCGAAAAAATGGTCGTACACGCATGTATCACCGAAAAAATGGTCGTACACGCATGTATCACCGAAAAAAGGGTCGTACAGAAATGTATCACCGAAAAAACGGTGAGACATCAGCGAGATTGGCCCTTGTTTTCCTGGGGAAGTATCACCCTTTTTTCGGTGATACATTTGTGTACGACCTTTTTTTCGGTGATACATGCGTGTACGACCATTTTTTCGGTGATACATGAGTGTACGACTATTTTTTCGGAGATACATTTTAGTATCACCATTTTTTCGGTGAGACAGTTATGTCTCATCCATCAGAGAGTGAGATGTATCACTATTTGATTTTCAGTGGTGTCCGAGGCGAAGACGCCCTCGAACATAGGAGACACATGTTTATCTCTTTTCATGAGCGAATCTAAGGAAAGCCCATCCATTTTTTTTTTAGTTTAAGTGATTGTTTTATATTTTTGTATTTGGTTTTTAAGTTTTATTATTACTTTTTAAACGTTATAATCGACAACAACGTTTCGATGTTTGTCAATCTCAATCAGATTTTGGAATTCAGCATACACAATGCAATTTATTGGTTGGGCAAGAGGTGCTGAGAACTTGAGTTCCAGTCTAAGAGTGCCTTGCTTCTGGAGATTCCAGTGGGGCTCGCTGGCCGAAAGGTCGGGAGACAAATCGAAACAGAAGAGTGTGTTTCCTCCAGGGTAATCCGAGTAGCTGATATTGTTCCCTTCGTCTTTCCAGTGTATTCCTGTTCCACAGAAAAGGGTGTTGTAGCTTTCCATGTACAGGCCGTTGCCAAAGTCAGGGGTAAGGGGCTGGGAGGGGACGGGGTGGCCGTCGACCATGAGACTCAGGTAATTGATATTAAAATGTTGGAAATTAAAACCATTCCGAGCGTAATCACCATTAAAGGCTCGGTTGTCTACAAAGCCAATAATGATTCTTTGGGGAAGCTGGTTCATAAAAAGATTGTCCAAATTTTTATCGCGCAGCCCTTGTGTTATCGTGACTGTTTTGATGTCAACTCGATTCACAGGGTATTTGGCAGGCGACTTTTCAAGAGCTTGGGCATGACCCAGCATGACCGAAGGGGAAATGGCTACTTTTCTAATGTAAAGAGTCGCGTCTAAAAGTTTGATACGCTCAGTACCAGCAGTAGACATGAGAGTAAAGGCATCTCGGTTCCGAATGAGTTTAATTCTCATTTCCACATTGTTCAGCAAGAAATGATCTTGATTAAAAAAATCAATATGTAGAGGACCCATGAGTTCAAATTGACGACTGTTTGAAGTGCGAGATCGCCGCCAGGCCAGTCCAAGGTTTTCTCGGCCATCGAGTGAATCGAAATGGCCAGGTGTGTCCTCGTACCACATGCGTTGTGTCATGTGGGACTTTTTTGCCGATGCGTCATAATTCATGAGAGACTCTATGTAGGCTCTTTAAGCATAGGTCATGCTTGAATGACTAATGACTTTTTGATTGAGACTCACATCGACTTGGCTCCAAAGAGCGTGGAGGGCGTAATTTACTGGAGCAGTATCATTCTGATCGTTTGCAACGATATCTGTGCCATCTGCCTTGACAATTTTGCCTTTGACATACAAAAGAGTATGGGCGGGGTCAATGTACTCATGCCCAACTCCAGGTATGGAAAATTCGACCGTGTTAGAGGAATCTAATGTGGTCAAGGGTTTGTAAGGAACCCAATGAGTTGATTCAAGTGCAGTCTGAGTGGGTGGAATAATCCACAGATCCAGCTCAGATCGGAGGCACTCTGAAGAAGCTGCGTGCATGAATGCCATTTTTTTTCTAAGAAAAGTAGTCTGCACTAGAGACGGTCTTTCTCTTACGAGACTTCGGAACGTTATGAGCCTTAGGGGCCCGTTTGCGCCTTTTTATAGCACCAGACCCTGCCATTTGGTCAGCTTTCCTTTTGGCCAGGTTGCCCGCGGCCTCACCGACGCGTTTGTTCATGCTTCCCCGGAAATTCGCACCGTCCGCGACATCGGCCAGTACCGCGCTACCCGCCCGGGCTGCCTCCTTCCCCACGGCCGACGCACCGCTCCGGAGAATGGGGAGAATAGTACGGAAAAGACCGCCGAGCCAAGAACCGATACCGTAGCCCTTCTGGAAGGAACTACCCGCGTAAAATTGCCCTAAACCGCCACCGGCCTGCGTGACGTAATGGTTCGTTATTTGGTTTTGAGGAGCCATTTTTTTCTAAGACACCTGTCTAAAGTGTACCAGTAAGGTCAACGTCCCGTGTTCAAATGGGAGATAACGCCCTGCGTGGTCCCTTATATCTATTTGGATCGTGTCAAACGACCGTGTATTTATGTCGAAATAAATCGGATGCTCGCAGTGAAAAATAGTCATGCTGCCGAACCGTGCATTTATATCTACTGGGACCGTGCGGAGTATGGGAGCCCTCGTGTGCCCAATGATCTGATCAGCCAGAATGTCCATGTAAATAAAGAGTTGTGATGGAATGCCCAAACTCAATTCAACAGGCTTGACGCCACTAATTTTTTCGTTAGCAGGGTAAGGGCCGTGGTGGTCCAAACCGAGCTGCAATGCGAGGCGAGGGGAAAAGTGGACCTTCATATCGGGTCTTTCGGGCTGAAAGGGCTGAAACTCGACACGGCGATCATCCGTTTCACTCAGTGGCGGGTCACCCTCAATGTCATTGTTGAGGACCGACACCGCAATGTTTACTGCCTCCAGAAAATCGGACTTAGAAGGAAAGCAGCCGGGTTTGACAAAAACCGTGTCCACAGAGCCAGGCGCCAGTAACGTGATTTCGTTTTCCCCTTCAATCACTTGAGCGATCGTGTTTGGATAGTGAAGCTCAATGAGAGCAGCCTGCCATTGGCCATGCAACTCCATTCGCTTTGAGAGCTCTATTTTAAAATGAGATGTTTTATTATGGGGGTATATTTCGGGGCTAGCGTTACTTGGAAGAAAGGCATAGAAATCCATTATGTTTTGATTAAATCAGAATCTAGAATCCAGGAACGACTTTTCTCAGGATAACCTCTCCAGTGCACCAAGTGCTTTCGACTATTCTGTTTCCCTTTTGATCGCACTATATATGCGATTTTGAAGACCTCCGGCTTCGTGACTTTCTGTAGCTCTTTTTCGTAAAAAGTCCCCAAAATTGAATCTGAATCGAAGTCCTCCAGGCGGTACACCGGCAACGCATGAGGAATGACCTGAATGACCTTGTAGACTTCTTCTGACCAGCCCCATGTATATCCTTTCTCGAACTTTTTTTTCTCTCGGGTGATCCTGACATCGCCTGACATAGTCACCTACCTTAAACTTCGTTTTTTTGTTTGTGAGTTTCATTCCATGGTACAGGTTATTATATACCTCCAGTACTCTGTCTTCAGTCACATCCACAGGCCTCATGTTGATAGATCTATGATACGTGTGATTATAGGCATGCACTATTTTTTCCAGTGTACCATTCACATAGCAATAATTTTCAGTTGCAGTGAAATATCTGTACAACTTTGATTTAATTGTTTTCTGCCAACGCTCTACTATGGCACATTTCGTGTCAGGGTTATTCGTGGAAATATAAGTGATGTTGTGTTTCTTAAGAAACTGCTGCACAATCTTATTTTTGTATTCCGTTCCTTTGTCCGAGAAAAGGCGCACTGGGCGCCGCGGAGTGGTTTGGAACAAAGTTTCAAAACCTTTGACTATGGATGCACCTGATTTATTTTTAAGAGGAATAGCCCATCCAAATTTTGAAAACACGTCAATGACACATAATACAAATGTGTGTCCTTCATTATCTTGTTTCAGAGCCGTTAAGTCTGTCAAATCAGTTTGCCAGGATTCATCAATATTATCTGCATAGGTGACATTACGAGGGAAATTCCGTCTCGCAGGTTTGTGCAGTGTGTAGGCATCTTCCCCCTGTAAATACTGATCTACTTTCTCTTTCTTTTCCCCCGTAGCCTGCCAAAGTTTCCAGGCTGAACTGTACGAAGCAGGGTGCTTTGGATCATGGAAAATATCACCAAGTTTTCCAGGCATGCTTTTTTTTGGGAACAACTTTTATAGTTTTTATTTCTTTTTTTGGCTTTTTTAATGGAGTTTGAGTGACAACAAGACTACCACCACTCTGTTTGGCTTGAAGAATAGCTGTTCTTCTCTTTTCGTTACCAATCAAGTCAAGAGGAAGGTTTAATTGGGCGAGGGTTTGAATGAACTGAGTAACGCCGTGTGGCTCAAAATTCTTTCGAAAACGAGTCAGATCAGAAATCAAATCAATAATATTAGAATGTGGAATAGCGGTTCCCTTGAGAGAGACGACTCCGTTGTTATCCCAACTGACGGGTGAGCCACTGACTGCTAAATAATCATGAATTTTAACAGCTTGGTCTTTATATGTTTTGGGGAGCACGGAAGCTAATTGCTGCCTGATAGCCGAAGTAGGGTTAGGATTCTCTTTTTCCTCTTTGTCTTCAAGAATAGAAGATATTTCCAATGAGATGGGTTTGCTGGACTCTTTGGAAAAGTGGAGGAAGCGTTGAAGCACCTCATTGTATTTTTTCCATTTTTCAGAGTCATCTGCGTACTGTTTGCGTAAAACATAGTTCATTTCCGTGTCCATTGAACTCATTTGAGTATGGGAGACAGAGGGAGTGGGGTCATTCATTCGCGCCACACTGTCATGTGGCACGAGAATCATTTTTTTCACGTGATTCATTTGAAAAGGCTAGGGAGTACGGAAGCAACAATCGAAAGTAACAAGGGAAGGAAGGCACCTCCTTTCTGAACAAGATGTTCTTTCTTGGCTTTCCAGCCCTCACCCTTTTGTACTAAACGGCGAAAGTCCGTGCGGTACCGCTTGAGTTTGGACTTTTGTGCCGGACTGAGGGGTATGTTCCCAAGAAGGAGATTGTCAATGATCTCACAAATAGCGAAAATGATCGCTTTATCTGATTCACGCAGAATCGCTTTACGGAGGTTAGGTTTGGCCGACTGAAGGACTTGCAGGACAGCACGATGTGACTGCACGCTGGGAGCCATCATTTAGCAATGACTAAACCATCCCTTGTAGGTCTCTTTTATACTTTGCTTTGGGGATGTAAATGACACAGGACTCGTCAGGAAAAATCTTGGTTCTGATTCTGAGGTGATCCAATTGACGGGGATGAAAATCAAACAGAATGTAAGAATAACCGGCCTGTGTTGCGTCTTGGTACGCTTCAAGAAGGGCTTTCCAGTGTAGGGGGTCCACTTGCAAGCAAAATGTTCTAATTTGGGCCAAGTCCCGCGAAGTTTTAAATAAAGTAATGTAGTGGGAGTTCAAACTAATTTGTCTGAGCCCATCAGGAAACAGGGATTGGCTCAAAAAGAAAATAGATAGATTCCTATGATGTGACCCCTTTATGAAAAATTTAAGGAGTTCTTTTCCATGAGACTTAATTTTTTCCAAAAAATCATCAATAATCACTAATTTTGGGCCCTCGCCTGTCGGGTGATCACTCATGAAAGGTAATTCTTGTCGAAAATCGACACATGAAGACAACTCTTAGTGGTTGCCATTCAGAATAATAAAATATGATCTTTTCAAAGACAGTGTCAAACATAACCTCCCTTTTTTCAATCAGTTTTTTCATGAAAAATGTCTTTCCCGCCCCAGTACCACCCACAATGAGGGCAGTGCAAGGATGTTGATACTTCAGATCCATTTCAGAAGTCATTATGTTATGAATTGAAAATCAAAATACATTGGCTTTTATAGGACTCGACACCGCATTCACCCTGAACCATTCCAAGCGACCTTTCCTCCCTTGGCTGAAAAGCGTTGACAATAGCGACCGCCATCGAGGTCATCCAAAAGCACGCCAAGAGGCGGACCGTCTTGGCCGAGGACAGCCTTGGACGTCCATCCTAACGCTCTCGTTGATCAAGAAGTTAAGTTTAGGGCAAAATGAAAGTATTTTTTTAGGTTATGGGGCCTGACCAGCCATCACCCCTGCAGCCGATGTCTCGTAGATTTAGCGCGGTCTAAGGACACGCTGGTCCAGCAGACTGACCTTCAGTGGAAATCAGGTTAATCTTTATTTGTTTTTAGCGATTATTATATTAGTTTTTTTTTTTATTTTCTGTATTATTTACTGTGGTATCATGCTGTTTAAGGACATGCTGGTCCAACCGGTCTGCCAGCGGTGTCACGGAATGGTTATTGTTCCGCAAAATAAAATTGTAGCCATAGTGCTAGGGCTCTTGCGTTCTTTGCAGCACATGATAGTTTGGGATTAACTGAGTGAAGCTCAGTGGAGCAACCCACGTTAAACCGTGGGAGCTTTTTGAGAGGAGGACACCCCATTCTCTCGAAATTAAAGACAGTGAGGTTAGGGAGTAATTGCTTGCGCAATCTCTTTTTCTGCTCTCCCTTGACATAAAGCACAGTGAAATGAGAGGTTAATAGATCAAGGGTCTCATTAAGGGAGGCATAGGGACACTGTTCAAAATCCCACGGCAGTCCATGAATATTTTGAATCACATAATTATTGTGAGTTTGGGCTTTTACAGAGAGGGAGGACTGAGGGCATGGGGGGCCAAATGTGACTACTTTGTACTCCTCACCAAAGAAATCAGAGACATAGATGGAAATCTCTTTCACCAGGGGTCCCTCAGGGCCCATGAGCATCTGAACATCACAAGCTGCGTAAGACATGTTGACGGGACAATGCAAGACTAACTACTATGCTCCACGTGCCTGGGATCGCTCTATTTATGCTTCAGGCGAACGACACTGGCGCCGTCTTGTGGAAGGAGGGGGAACTAGGTAGGGCCAACTTGCAGACTCCCTTGCGCCTTAACCTCTAAGTTTATGAGTCACCTAGTATGTCCATAGCTTCAAGGACTTCCTGGTCGTCCTCGTCCTCATCTTCCCACGCATTATACCCGTGGGGAACGGTGTGGGCAAAGTCAAGGCGCCGCCTTTTAGTATTTTTGGCTTGCCAGTTCTTGCTGGTGGCACGGGTTACAACTCGCCATCCTGACAGTCTGGCAATCTGCCTAGGAATGGGGATAGTCATTTTATGCTCCTCACCTAGCACCATGGCTTTTAAGTTGTCAAAAGTAACAAGATTGTCACATGACTGATTTATGGTTATTCCCCTAACCTTAATGCACACTTTGAGGTTAGTCACGTCACCTCCCACTGCCACCTTGTAAGCATAATTTTTTGGTCCGCCAGCCACGAATTCTGTGATAAACGAACCCGGACCATAGTCCTCCGCAATCTGGTCAGTGAGATCACCCAGATGTGTGCCCAGGGGCAGGTCAGGCTCGCCTGGACGACTCAGGTAAGCCGCTGAATCTGTATCGTGATAGTAGGCGCGCTGTCCAACGATGTCCAAGTACTTGTACAAATTGAGTCGACCAATACACGTTGTGTAAGCTGCATGCAAGAGGGAAGAAGTAGGAAGTGTTACCTCGCTGTCTTCTGCAGGTTTATAAGTTACCTGAAGACAGTCTTCACTTAAGGGAAGGAGGGCAGTCACTTCTTTAGTAGGGTCTGTCACTAGTTTCATGAGGTCAGCACAATCATAGATAAGTTCAGTTTTCGAACGAAGAGTCTTTTCCCCAAACTTTCCCCAAAAGCTGTTTAAAATTAATTTTGACAGAGTTCTGAGTGCAGGGTTTTTGGCCACTTTAGTGGGGTCAATAGCAATACCATCATGCTTCTTAACATCAGACAAATATTCCTCTTTTTTCTGTTGAGTGTTGTTACAGTTGTAACACTTAGTTTCGGTACTTTTGAGCCCCGTTCTAGTTAGGCAACCCAACGCGCCTCGCCCCGGCTCCCTCGCTTGACGTAGTTCCAGTTTCGGCCACCGAACCGGGGTGGCGCTGCGACTAGTACTCCCCCTCCCCTCTCCCTCCGCACCCCCTCTCGAACAGCTGATCTGGCCCCGAGGCCTGGATCGTCAGAGCTGAACGTTTTGGCAACCCGAGAGGTCGCTCTCCTACTTTTCCATCATGATTATCCTCGGTAAGCCTCGTCCCTCTTAACCTATTTCGGTCCACGTGTTCGATTCAAAATTGGTAACAACTGTCTTTCTCTTCTAGGGTTTTTATTTAGAGTCATGGTGCTTCTCTGACTTCCTTCGGGATTGGTGCCATTTTATCTTAAGTGAATTATCAAGATTCTACGATCACTTTAGACCTGTGATTCTAGTGATGGACTCAACCAAGAAGTACTGTTATCGTGAAGCTTACGTTTAGTTAAAGTTGCCATGCTTATTTTGTTACCATTGCTCTGCCATGCACCTACCGTCTTGAATAAACTTGTTTAGTTCTACTTATGTGTCTTCAGAGGGAGTTTGGCTCCCTGGCGCCCTTAAATATAAATCTGAAGTGCACCCTCGCCCACTCTAGCCGGTTGTGCTGAGTTAGCCGCAAGTTTTATTCTTTAGTCACCCAAACGGAGTGTTAGCTCAGGCTAATATTTTTCCCCGTTACATTTTGGCGCCCAACGTGGGGCTTTGTCATTGTTTCTGGTTGTTTGTTTTCTTGCTTGGCAGAGTCACTATCTTTGTAGTTAACTTGTTCTGATTTGTATGGTCAAGTTTGTATGCTAGTGTTCAATCTAGTTTCAGTTCTGAAGTAGAGTGGCAGTGTTTGAATTGTACTTCTGTATTCACTTTAAGCGTTACAATTTTTCTGTGTCGTCTAAGTAAGTTGACGTAACCATGTTAAGTTTTGTTCTGCCATTTCTAAGAGTACGATGAGTTCCATCTCTGTTCATATAGATAGGTGCTTGTGCTTGGCATTAACTGGCCCTTATTTTAGCTCTTAAGATGAGTTTGTTTTGAGTATCTTTGGGGTTATGTTTTCTATGGTTGACCACATGTTTCTGACAGGTGGGTCTATTTTTGATTATAGCCTAGTGCTATTTTTTTGGTTTAGCTTCTTTCAGTCTTGCATTCCTGTAATCTGAATTGGATAGTCCTCTAGTTTTGGCTATTGTGTTAACATTGATACTGTTGGTGGTGATAAATAACTTTGTATCGAGTCTGGTATGACAGGGCTGATCGAGTCTCTGAATTTTGGGTTCATTTTGGTTCCGCCTTTGTTCTGCGAGTA